>NC_141065.1:0-122500 GCF_041138505.1 Cibotium barometz | reverse complement strand
TTATAGCAAGAATGGTAGAGACACGTAGTTTGAGGTGTCCTCTTCAGACCATTTCATTGAATGCTCCAAGGAAAAGAACAAGAAATGAAAAAATAAAATGTGTACAGGAGTCAAGGGATAGTGAACCTCATTGTTGTGATGCAAGGATGCATAATGTTACCTGTAATACCGGTGATGTATTGATGCAAGAGACTCATAGGATTCTTGCAGAAAACGATACCTTTTGTGCACAAAAACAAGTAGCAAAAGAAACTTTGATGTATTACCTCAATCTAGCACTAAGAGGTCTCAAATTGCCCTGGGTGGAGATAAAAGGATATCTAACAAGAGTGCTAGAAGTGTTTGCCCATGAAATTGCTAGGAATAGGACTCTTTTGAAAGAAATAACAAGGGAAATGGCAAGTGGAGTTTATTCAGGGATGTCACTGGTTTAAAGTTTGAGACTTACAAGAAGGTACCGTCGCTTCATCTCGCTAGAAATAGGACATCTTATAATGCAGCTAGAAGAGTAAATGAGGGTAATGCAATTACAATGTCTTCCTTTTTTTCCCATGAAGAGAGAGAAGTGCCATTTGCTAATACAATAAGAAGGGAGAGTATTGGAGAAATTCCCTCTTATGTATTTGAAAAAAGAAAGGGAGGGATTTTGTCTATCCTCCATGAACTCCCACCCGTACAAGGTACACATGCAGCTACTTGGCCTTTGGTATATTCGTGCACTTTAAGTCACTCATTAGGAGGGATGACACATGAGTGTCGGTTTTGTGGAGCATAGTTATGGGCAAGTGAAAAGAAGATGAGTTGTGGACAGGTTCTTGGCAAATATTGTTGTAAACATGGGCATGTGTCTGTTCCTTCACTTGCTGAACCACCTGAGCCATTAAGGTCTCTTTTGATTGGTAGTGACACTACAAGTAAAAAATTTCAAGAAAACATCAGGGCTTATAATAGTGTGCTGGCTTTTTCATCATTGGGTGCACAAATAGATGACTCTCTCTTTCACAATAGTAGTGTCTATACTTTCAAGGTGCATGGGACTGTTTATCATCGGATTGGGTCCTTGGTCCCTAATAATATGTACAATCCTAATCCAAGTTTGCACAGTTGTATGTGTTTGATACTGAGCACAAATTACAAAATCGACTAGGTGTCATGAATGGATTGGAATCCACAACCCTAGAAGCACTTCAATCCATGATGCACACTTCTAATCCATTTGCACAAGCTTTTAAGTATGTGGGAAGAATGTTGAGTGACAATCCAAGTTTGGATTTGAAAATGACTATATGTGAGACGAAATCCACATCTAGGCAGTACTCAATGCCAACAGCTTCTGAGATTGCTGGTATCATGATTGGTCAAGGTGATGATCATAATGTTGGTCGTTGTGATATTTTATTGCATACTCGAGAAGGCACATGCAAACACATCTCTAATTTGCATAGGTGCTATATGCCTCTTTTGTACGTCATGTTATTTCCAAGAGGGGAGGACGGATGGCACTTGAGAATCCCTTATGCTGATGCACAAGTGAGTGCATTGAGAAATGGTCATTGTGTGACTCAACGACAATATTATGCTTATCGATTGCAAATTCACCCAGATACAAATGCATGCTTGCTATGTGGTGGAAGGTTGTTGCAACAGTTTATGGTTGATGCCTATTGCAATGTTGAAGAGTAACGATTATCTTGGCTATGCCATAATCAAAAAAGTTTGCATTCAGAGGTTTATAGTGGTTTAGCAGACATGCTTCATTTGGAAGGAAATGGAAGTGGTATTGCAGGAAGGACAGTGGGAAGTAGAATAGTGTTACCTTCTAGTTTTACTGGTGGGCCACGACAAATGTATCAACTTTATCAGGATGCCATGGCAATTGTTCGTTCAAACTTCAAAGGGCAAGCCCGATTTATTCATTACTTTCACCTATAACCCAAAGTGGCCAGAGGTATTAGATGCTTTACTCCCGGGGCAAAGTGCATGTGACCGGCCTGATTTGACTACTAGAGTGTTTCACCAAAAACATTCAGATATGATGAAAAATATCATGAAGAAGGAGCTCTTTGGTAAGGTGATTGGATATGTGAGTGTCATTGAGTTCCAAAAAAGAGGATTGCCTCATTCACACATGTTATTGATCTTGGATAGTGCCCATAAACCTAAGACTCTCCAAGACTATGACAGATTAGTATGTGCCGAATTGCCTGACAAGCAAATGTTTCCTGCTCTACATGATGTCGTGTTGCAATATCCATGGGCCCTATGGGCCATTCAATCCAAGTGCAATTTGTATGGATAAAGGGAAATGCACAAGGAACTATCCACCACGAGCTTTTGCACAAGAGACTACTGTGGATGAGAGTGGTTACCCCGTGTATATGCGTCGAAATGATGGAAGAACTGTGGCATTGAAAAAGTGTAATGTTGATAATAGATGGGTTGTGCCATATAACCCTTATCTTTCAGTCACATATAATGCTCATGTAAATGTGGAAATATGCTCAACAATAGCAGCAGTGAAATATCTTTACAAGTACATATACAAGGGGCATGATAGAGCAACAATAAGATTTAGCACTGTACAAGGTGGGGATGTTAATGCTGCTTGCGTAGTCGATGAGATTCAGAGGTATTTGGATGCACGTTATGTCTCTGCATCAGAGGCATGTTGGAGACTCTTTGAGTATGATTTACACAATGAGAAGCCTGATGTGCAACGGTTGTAGGTACACTTAGATGGGGGTCATAATGTTATCTTCAGAGATGATGATAATATTGCAGATGTTTTTCAGAGGGAAAATGTAGGCAAGACTACTATGACTGAATGGTTTACCTGTAATCAACAACATCCTGAAGCAAACAATACATTGTATAGTGATTTCCCTCAACAATGGGTTTGGAACTCTAGGTTGAAGAAATGGACCAAAAGAAAGATTGGAAACACTATAGGGCGCATGTACTTTGTAGCTCCTTTGGCAGGTGAGGCATACTATGTTCGCCTACTTCTTACAATATGTAAAGGATCTAAGTCATTTGAAGATTTGCATTCGCTCAATGGTCACATCTATCCTTCTTTCAAGGTAGCTTGCATTGCCAGAGGGATACTGGAAGATGATTCTGAATGGGTTGCATGTATGGAGGAAGCATCATCCATGCAAAATGCCTTGCAATTGAGATGTCTTTTTGGTACTATATTGCTATTTTTTGAGCCTTCCTGTCCAGGAATATTGTGGAAGAGATTTCGAGAAGAAATGATAGAAGATTTTCTATACCAGTTATCGAGAAGCAGGGGTCAGTTTATTGGTATTGAACAATTAGCTAAAACTCATGCACTACTACATTTAGAAGAAATTCTTTGTGCTCAGAGAGACGGACATTGGCAGATTTTGAAGGAATGCCTGCACTAAACAGAACTGATTTGGAAGTCTTGGGTGAAAATAGATTGCTTTTGGAAGAGAGACCTTTTGATAGTGTTGAATAATCTAACCTGTCAAGTGCTATTGTGAGATCCCTGTCTCCACCACGCAACGGATTTGGGGTGCTAGCAGCGGAAGTAGCCTTTCTTGCGCGGGCCAGGGTCTCACACTCGGGGCCTCGTCCACGGATATCCGGACAAAAGACTAATCCGTCGGTTTTTCCAAAACCGAACCCGGAAAAACTTCCTTTATCCAGAAAGCACTTGCGATTCCACCAGGATAACTTTTTACTCTAACGCAGTCAAGACCATTACTGATCAAACTGATCCGACTGCACCTTTAAAGGTACTTGGTCAATCAAGGATGAAACTTGCACTTGGATCATTGGGATCAACGCTTTTTTCCCCATCAAGAGGCACAGCCGTTGATTCCTATCCATAGAACAATTACTATCCGGGATTTACTTCATCTATCGTAATAACAAAAATTGAGTCTTGATTTATGGATCCATCAATCCAGCCTAACCCCATCCAGTCCCATGGGTTAGCCAACCTCCCAACCACTGTAGAGATGGGATCCAATTAGGAATTTGGTTAGGTTTTGTCTCGGGTACCAGGGAAAAGAGTTCCCAAGCCCCCTAGCCGGAAGTTCATGCAAACATAAAACTAGTCACACCAATTACACACCCAATATGAAATTGCCTTTTTCTCAGCATCAGCTAACTTTCAAACAATCCTTTAATGAAACCATTATGTCGCTCTGATGACAATCCTCAAAGTCTCTGGTTGAATCCTTATTTCCCTCATCAGTGTACTTATGGCATCATTGGCAACCAGAACGCTCACCACCTGTTCACTCAGGGGCCTTTTCCATAGTTCCTAGCTCATAGTAACCGGCAATATATTCATATAGCAGAATGGAATCTCCGTGGAAGATCAGCGAGATCAACCCACAGATCCATATAAAAGAGCCATGGACTCATCCGTTGAGGACCAGCAAGGTCAATCCATCTTTTATGCATCTTCCTATGCATAAATTCAATTTGGATGAGAATAACACTTTGAATTTAAAAATCAATCTTTTATGCATCTTCTTATGCATAAATTCAGTTTGGTAGGAATTACACTTTTAGAATAAAAGAATTTCTCTTATGCATCTAAGTTATGCATAAAATCCATTTATGATGAAAATCACACTTTTAGTATAAAAAGAATATCTTTTATGCATACCTCTATACATGAAATTCAATATGATAAAAGTAACACTTTTATAATAAAATAATCAACTTTTATGCATACCTCTATGCATGAAATCCAAATATGATAAAAGTCACACTTTTATAATAAAATAATCAACTTTTATGCATACCTCTATGCATGAAATCCAAATATGATAAAAGTCACACTTTTATAATAAAATAATCAACTTTTATGCATACCTCTATGCATGAAATCCAAATATGATAAAAGTCACACTTTTATAATAAAATAATCAACTTTTATGCATACCTCTATGCATGAAATCCAAATATGATAAAAGTCACACTTTTATAAGAAAATAATCAACTTTTATGCATACCTCTATGCATGAAATCCAAATATGATAAAAGAAACACTTTTATATTAAAATAATCAACTTTTATGCATACCTCTATGCATGAAATACAAATATGATAAAAGAAACACTTTTATATTAAAATAATCAACTTTTATGCATACCTCTATGCATGAAATCCAAATATGATAAAAGAAATACTTTTATATTAAAATAATAATTCTTTTATGCATACCTCTATGCATGAAATCCAAATATGATAAAAGTAACACTTTTACGATAAAATAATCATCAATTATGCATAACATAAAAATCAATTTCTCCATGATTATAATAAAATTCTTTCAATTAATCTAGGATGATAATTCCTAGAATATGGTAGGAAGTTCTCTTTTCATGCTTTGAATAAAATTATTTTATGTGTAATTTTTATAAAAAATTTGCCATAGCTCCGCTACTATGACTGATAAATCTCAATTTATTTTGAAGGATAAAGCTTATCATTAAGGAAATGATTAGAATGATCCCTAATTGGATCATTAACCCAATAATGGGTTGAATCATCAATATTCATGAAATACATAAATTAAAAGCATAGAAAAAAGCCATTAATTTGACCTCAAGCATAGATTAATCTTGGATTAAGGAAAAGCTTTATGAAAAGCTTCATTTGGATTGAGAATGGGTCATGAGTATGACCATTTCTTGAGTGAGAGAGAGAAATTACATAAAAACCATTAGAATTAAGCATAAATAAAAATTTATGTAATTCTTAACTATCATTAATCAATTAACTTCAATAGCATTCATCAAATTATGTAACTCTTCACTACCATTCATCAATTAACTTCAATAGCATTCAAAAACCATTCCAATTAAGCTTCTCAAGCTTGAGAGGGGTTGAGAAGAGAGAAACATTGAGAAATTATAGAAAATGATCAAAATTCACTAATTACCTTACAAATTGCTTGATTCTTTGTTCACGGTAGAGGCCCCCAACCAATCAATTGGTTAAGTATGTTGATGGAGCCACCAATGGGGATTGAAGAAAGAGGGAAGCTCCAATTTCTTCAATTTGGAGAGAATTTTAGAGAATAGTAGAAATTACCATTATTTCAGCATAACTCTAGTATAGTAAAATTCTTCTATTTTTTTCAAAGGACTCATGTTCTATTTATAGGAGAGGGAAGCTCTAACCAAAGCTAACTGAATTCTAGAATTTTCTAAATTCAGTTTGGTTGAATTTGGACTAGATTTGGATCTAGTTTGGTTCCTTTTTGATTTGATTTGGTTCCATTTTGATTTGGTTTGATTCAAGAGAGAGGAGAGATAAAAATATCACATTAATTTTGAGTTTAAAACTCATTCAAGCATGTGAAATATGCACCTCCTTTAATGGACTCCCCTTCCTTACATATGTGTCAAAATGGAATTATTATACCCAAAATATCTCATATTTTTAATATTGCTCATAGTTTTTTACTAATAAACCTTGTACATTTTCAACTCTTCATCTTATGTGAGCATTTACTCATTTTTGGATACCCAAAATATCTCATATTTTTGATATTACTCATAGTTTCTTACTAATAAACCTTGTACATAGTCAACTCTTCATCTTATGTGAGCATTTACTCATTTTTGGGTATCTTCTTTTACAAATTGGATTTATCTCCTCCCTACACATGGATTGATGCTATTGGCCCAAAGGAACCTTAATTGGACCATAATCTAAAATTTCTGAAAATCTAGACCCTTAGGCTAAGGTCCTTTATACCCATTTCCAATTAATTCCAATTGCACATTGGAAAATTCTTTGTGAATTTCTGTTTCAGGGGAATTCATTTTAATAAGATGAGATATTTTTCTATCCAAAAATATTCAAAATCTGAATATTCTCTCTCTAGAATATTTTCTCTCTCTATGTCAAAACAGGCAGAGATAAGATCTCTTATATTTCTGAAGAGGGAATTGATTACAAGGGAATATGCTGGACATTTTGAGAGGCTGGGGAGGAATCTTACATTCTCTCCCACTTGAAAAACGCGAGATGTCCTCATCTCGCAAACTTGGGATAATTTTGCAAGATGCACGAATATGAGACTTAGAGAAAAATTTAATTAAGATTAACCACCAAAAAAAAAGTCTCAAGGAGAGTAAGATTCAAGACAAGAACAAAGATTTTAACTTTATTCATTCTTGGAACATATACAGTAAAGATAGAAGAACTCTTTACACTTCCATAAGCCCATCCATCATATGATCACAAAAGCAGCACTCACAAGCTGCGCACGTATAAGGTAACTCATCTATGGGAATAATTCTGTTGGTTATTGCTGCACCTATCTCAGTGGTATGAGGTGATCTAACAAAAGGACCTCTGAGAGGCAAGCCAAAAACGGGGTAAAGGCATATCTTCTGATGAGGAAGAAAACATGCCAGTAAGAAGACCCGCTCAGAAAACCCAAGATGTCTTGATCTCATGACGCAGTAGTATCGGGGACCCAAACCCAAGGCTTCAATAACCATGGCCAAGCAGACATTGTTACGAAAGTGCTGCTGACCCCAGGGTGTTACCCTAGTTATGTCTTGATAGGTCCGCCATTTAGTGTAAGATTCCTCCCCCAACCCCCTTTTTGATGTCTAGTATCTTCCCCTATAATCAACCCTCTTCAGAAATATAAAGACCCTGTTGCTAACTATTTTAGCCTAGAGAGAGAAAAATTATTCTAGAGAGAGAATATTCAGATTTTGAATATTTTTGGATAGAAAAATATCTCTTATAATTCAGATGAGTTCCCCTGAAATAGAAATTCAAAAAGAATTTTCCAATGTGCAATTGGAATTAATTGGAAATAGGTATAAAGAACCTTAGTCTAAGGGTCTAGATTTTCAGAAATCTTTAGACTATGGTCCAATTAAGGTTCCTATGGACCAATAGCATCAATCCATGTGTAGGGAGGAGATAAATCCAACTTGTAAAAAAGAAAATACCCAAAAATGAGTAAATGCTCACATGAGGTGAAGAGTTGAAAATGTACAAGGATTATTAGTAAAAAACTATGAGCAATATTAAAAATATGACATATGTAAGGAAGGGGAATTCTTTAAAGGAGGTGCATATTTCACATAAGATGAAGAGTTGAAAATGTACAAGGATTATTAGTAAAAAACTATGAGCAATATTAAAAATATGACATATGTAAGGAAGGGGAATTCTTTAAAGGAGGTGCATATTTCACATAAGATGAAGAGTTGAAAATGTACAAGGATTATTAGTAAAAAAACTATGAGCAATATTAAAATGATTCCATTATGACACATATGTAAGGAAGAGGAGTTCTTTAAAGGAGGTGCATATTTCACATGCTTGAATGAGTTTTAAACTCATAAAAATTGAGATATTTCATCTCTCCTCTCTCCTCATTCAAGTCTAGTTCCAAAAAGTTAGCTTAACTGACCTAAAAATGGTCAAATATTGACCAAACTGATTTAGAAAATTCTAGAATCAGTTTGTTTGGTTAGGAGCTCAATTTTTCCTATAAATAGAAGCCTCCCCCTTGTTGAAAAATATATAGTGTTTATGCATCGTTACTCTACTCCACCTAAGCCAAGAACTGTGAATTCATTTAATAATTCACTAGTTTTTGGAGCTTCCCTCTTTCTTCAATCCCTATTAGTGGCTCCATCAACATACTTAACCAATTGATTGGTTGGGGGCCTCTACCGTGAACAAAGAATCAAGCAAGTTGTAAGGTAATTAGTGAATATTCATCTTTCTATAATTTCTCAATGTTTCTCTCTTCTCAACCCCTCTCAAGCTTGAGAAGTTTAATTAGTATGGTTTTTTTTAAATGTTATTGAAGTTTGAATAGTAGTGAAGAGTTACATAATTTAATAAATGCTATTGAAGTTAATTTTCATTTATGTTTAAATTCTAATGATTCTTATGTAAATTCTCTCTCTCACTCAAGAAATGGTCATACTCATGACCCATTCTCAATCCAAATCAAGCTTTTCATAAAGCTTTTCCTTAACCCAAGATTAAGCTATGCTTGAGGCCAAATTAATGGCTTTTTCTTATGCTTTTAGTTTATGTATATTGATGATTCAATCCATTATGGATTAAGGATCCAATTAGAGAATCATTTTAATTATTTCCTTAATGATAAGCTTTATTCCTTAGAAAAATTGAGATTTATCAGTCATAGCAGCGGAGCTATGGCAAAATTTTTATAAAAATTATGCATAAAAAAATTTTCATTCAAAGCATAAAAAGAGGACTTCCTACCATATTCTAGGAATCATCATCCTAGATTAATTGAAAGAATTTCATTATAATCATGGAGAAATTGAATTTTAATATTATGCATAAAGGATAAATTTTTATATCAAAAGTGTTATTTTTACCATTTTTATTTTCATGCATAGAAGTATGCATAATGGATAAATTTTTATATCAAAAGTGTTACTTTTATCATTTTTATTTCATACATAAAAGTATGCATAAAAGAAAATTTTTATATCAAAAGTGTTACTTTTATCATTTTTAATTTTCATGCATAGAAGTATGCATAAAGGAAAATTTTCATATCAAAAGTGTTACTTTTATCATTTTTAATTTTCATGCATAGAAGTATGCATAAAGGAAAAATTTTTATATCAAAAGTGTTACTTTTATCATATTGGATTTCATGCATATAGGTATGCATAAAAGATATTCTTTTTATACTAAAAGTATGATTTTCCTCATAAATGGATTTTATGCTTAACTTAGATGCATAAGAGAAATTCTTTTATTCTAAAAGTATAATTCCCTACCAAATTGAAATCATGCATAAGAAGATGCATGAAAGATTGATTTTAATTTCGAAAGTGTTAGTCTCCTTAAATGGAATTTATGTACAAATAAATGTGTAGGGAAATCTTATATCAAATAAAAGAATTCTCTTCTTTATGAAATGTGATAAGATGTGATAAGAGGTGTATGAGATGTGATAAGAATTGATAAGATGCGTATGGAAAGTGATAGGATGTGATAAGAGGTGTGATAAGAGGTGATAAGATGCTTATGAAATAAGTTAGGATGTGATAAGATGAATTAAGATGTGTATGGGGGGATGAGGTAAGAAGTGTATGTGATAGGATAAGATGTATATGGGTTGTGATAGGGCGAGAATGGATGTGATGTAAAAGATTAGATGTGAAGGTATATGGGGTTATATAAATGGGAATGTGAAAATGGATGTATGTATGTGGATGTGTGGATATGGAGATGGGAGTATGGATGTATGAACATGAAAATGGATATATGCATGAAGATGTATATGCATAGATGTAAATGTGGATGTAGATGTGGATGTATAGATGTGAATGTGGAATGTGGATGTAGATGTATGTATGTATGTGGATGTAGATGTGGATGTATAGATGTGAATGGGAATGGGGATGTGGATGTATGTGAATGTGAATGTAGATGTGGATGTATGTGAATGTGAATGTACATGTAAATGTGGAATGTGGATGTATAGATGTGGATGTATGGGAATGTGGATGTGGATGTATGTGAATGTGAATGTGAATGTGGAATGTGGATGTGGATGTATGTATGTATGTGGATGTATGGATGTGTATGTATGAATGTGGATATGGGATGTGGATGTATAAATGAGGATGTAAAAATGGAGGTAAGCATGTAGATGTGGATGCATGTATGTGAATGTGAATGTAGATGTGAATGTGGAATGTGGATGTAAAGATGTGGATGTATGGGAATGTGGATGTGGATGTATGTGAATGTGGATGTATGTGAATGTGAATGTAGATGTGGATGTATAGATGTGAATGTGGAATGTGGATGTGGATGTATGTATGTATGTGGATGTAGATATGGATGTATGGATGTGTATGCTTCCGGTACGGTGGATGAGGGACCAAGGAAGCGGCCTATGAGTGAAGCGCTAGGTCACCTGCGAAGGATCCTAGAGGGTGCTGACCATACGGTGCTCGGGCTCTGGGTCGCCTAGGATACCCACGCGTGCGTCGAGGAAGATATTGGAATAAGGAGTAAGAGTTGTTTTGTGAAACCGGGCATGGATCTGGTTGACTGACCTTGCTGGTCCTCAACGGATGAGTCCATGGCTCTTTTATATGGATCTGTTGGTTGATCTTGCTGATCTTCAACGAGAGTCCATCTTGATAAGTGATTATATTGCCGAGTATTATGGGCTAGGAACTATGGAAACGGCCTCTGTGTGGACAGGTGGTGAGCGTTCTAGTTGCCAATGATGCCATAGATACTCTGATGAAGGAATGATGGAAAATTATGAATCAACCGGATAAATTGGAAGATTGTGATCAGTGGTACTATGGTTTCATTAAAGAATTGTTTTAAAGTTAGCTGATACTAAGAAAAAGGCAATTTCATATTGGGTGTGTAAGTGGTGTGGCTAGTTTTATATTTGCTTGAACTTCCGGCTAGGGGGCTTTGGAACTCTTTTCCTTGGTACCCGGGACAAAACCTAACCAAATTCCAAATTGGATCCCATCACTACAGTGGTTGGGCGGTTGGCTAACCCATGGGATCGGATGGGGTTAGGCTGGACTGATGGATCCGTAAATCGAGACTCAAATTTTTGTTTTTACGATAGAAAAAAAAAATCCCGGACAGTAACTGTTCTATGGATAGGAATCAACGGCTGTGCCTCTTGAATGGGGAAAAAAGCGTTGATCCCAATGATCCAAGTGCTAGTTTCTTCCTTGAACTGACTAAGTATCTTATAGATGTAATTGGATCATCTCGATCAGAAATGATCTTGACTACGTTAGAGTAAGAAGTTATCCTGGTGGAATCGCCCGTGCTTCCCGTTAAGAAAGTTTTTCCGGGTTCGGTTTTGGAACAACCGACGGATTAGTCTCTTATCCGGATATCCGTGGTGGGCGAGGCCCCGAGTGTGGGACCCCTGTTCCGCGCGAGAAGCGCTACTTCCGCTGCCAGTACCCCGAATCCGTTGCTCGGTGGGAACAGGGATCTTACAGTTGGTATCAGAGCATTTGGTTAATAAAGATCAATTGAGAAGACAAATAGGTCAGAAATTTATCAAGAAACACAAAAAGGTTGTAATTGTGTGATATAATTCATACAATTTGATATTCAAATTGAAATTCGTAATTTGGTAATTGGGTCTTCAAATGGAAGTACCGCAATTATATAGAATCCTTGACTTGCTTGAGGCCTAGACATGATGGTATTTACCTTATAATTCCAAGGGCCGTGACTATCCGTATATACCGAGAGTATAACTGCAGCTCTTTACTGACAGTATATACGAGTAAATCTAAGACTTGAAATTATAAGCGTTAATGCTATCCAGATGATGAATTTGAATGTGGTTGATATGATTTTTAATTCTGTTTGGGAACTGATGAATTGATTGGGATTCTGATTGAAAAATGGTGATTTTTGAAATTTAGTTGAAATATAATAACTTGAGCAAAACCGCAATGAGGATGAATGGGACGAGTCCCTGTAATGATAAATGTTGATAATGATTTCAACAAATCACTACGAGATTAGTGGATTGTGCTGTCAAAGTACTACTGTTAACACTTGACTCGGTATATCAAGTTAAGGGATGACAAATTGAAAACTTGCTTGACTGAAATTCCCGTGGAGGAATGTTCAGAAAGAAAAAATTTCGATCTGATGGACCATTATCGTGTTAAAGATATGAATGATATGATCTGAAATGAATTTATTTAATGATGAGTTCTATATAAGGGATATTTATCCCCGTATTCTGTTGGGTTGACCAGAATATAAGGAACCCTAGAATAAATTGGATCTTAAGAAAAAGAGTTGTCCTCTACTTGGCGAGATGAGGACATCTCACACTTTTTTAAGTGGGGTAGAATGTAAGATTCCTCCCCAGCCTTCGAGGCATACAGGAGTAAGAATCTCCCTTTTTGATCTTAAAATTATTCCCTCTCAAAAATAAAAGAAAGATTCTGTTTAAAAAAAGGAAGACCCTTTCCCTAGAATACTTCTCAGGAGTCACGCTGTTTTAAGGATTCAGAACAATGAGTTCAGAAGTGAAAATCGGTGTTTTGGATACCAAGGTTTTGGTTTTCATTCGAGTACGGCCCAAAAGAAGTTCTTTATCTATTGGGGAGTTTAAGAAGTTATCCCCCAGATATTGTGAGCCTTATATCTGAATTCAATGAAAGTAGGTGACTTAGCCTACAAGCTTCTTTTATCTCTTCATCTCAAAATTCTTAATGCCTTCTATAGAAAAATGTGTCAAACCCAAATCATGGAAAGACAGTAAAACTTCAGTGGCAAGTTACCGTTTGGCTTCTAAGTTACGCCAGCTCCTTCCTTTATATAAGTCGTAACTTTTACTTGTCGCTCATAGTAATCTTACTTCCATCGATCTCCTTTCTTTCTTAATCTCCTTCATGGCTTGGCAACAAGAACTAGTTTTATCCATAATGATTCCTCACCTTCAAGACGCAAGTGAATCTGTGAAGAAGGATTTTATAGAGCAGTATGAGCGCTCACTTTTCCCTCACTTGGGAACTTCTGTAGCGCAAACCAAATGGCGGACCTATCAAAACATAACTAGGGTAACACCCTGGGGTCAGCAGCACTTTCGTAACAATGTCTGCTTGGCCATGGTTATTGAAGCTTTGGGTTTGGGTCCCCGATACTACTGCGTCATGAGATCAAGACATCCTGGGTTTTCTGAGCGGGTCTTCTTACTGGCGTGTTTTCTTCCTCATGAGAAGATATGCCTTTACCCCGTTTTTGGCTTGCCTCTCAGAGGTCCTTTTGTTAGAACACCTCATACCACTGAGATAGGTGCAGCAATAACCCACAGAATCATTCCCATAGATGAGTTACCTTATACTTGTGCAGCTTGTGAGGACTGCTTTTGTGACCATATGATGGACGGGCTTATGGAAGTGTAAAGAGTTCCTCTATCTTTACTGTATAAGTTCCGAGAATGAATAAAGTTTAAATCTTGTTCGTATTTTGAATCTTGCTCTCTTTAAGACTTATCTTGGTGGTTAATCTTGATTAAATTTTTTTTTTCTAAGTCTCATATTCCTGAATCTTGCGAAATTATCACAAGTTGCGAGATGAGGACATCTCGCGTTTTTTAAGTGGGGTAGAATGTAAGATTCCTCCCCCAACTCCCTTTTTGATGTCTAGTATCTTCCCCTATAATCAACCCTCTTCAGAAATATAAAGACCCTGTTGCTAACTATTTTAGCCTAGAGAGAGAAAAATTATTCTAGAGAGAGAATATTCAGATTTTGAATATTTTTGGATAGAAAAATATCTCTTATAATTCAGATGAGTTCCCCTGAAATAGAAATTCAAAAAGAATTTTCCAATGTGCAATTGGAATTAATTGGAAATAGGTATAAAGAACCTTAGTCTAAGGGTCTAGATTTTCAGAAATCTTTAGACTATGGTCCAATTAAGGTTCCTATGGACCAATAGCATCAATCCATGTGTAGGGAGGAGATAAATCCAACTTGTAAAAAAGAAAATACCCAAAAATGAGTAAATGCTCACATGAGGTGAAGAGTTGAAAATGTACAAGGATTATTAGTAAAAAACTATGAGCAATATTAAAAATATGACATATGTAAGGAAGGGGAATTCTTTAAAGGAGGTGCATATTTCACATAAGATGAAGAGTTGAAAATGTACAAGGATTATTAGTAAAAAACTATGAGCAATATTAAAAATATGACATATGTAAGGAAGGGGAATTCTTTAAAGGAGGTGCATATTTCACATAAGATGAAGAGTTGAAAATGTACAAGGATTATTAGTAAAAAAAACTATGAGCAATATTAAAATGATTCCATTATGACACATATGTAAGGAAGAGGAGTTCTTTAAAGGAGGTGCATATTTCACATGCTTGAATGAGTTTTAAACTCATAAAAATTGAGATATTTCATCTCTCCTCTCTCCTCATTCAAGTCTAGTTCCAAAAAGTTAGCTTAACTGACCTAAAAATGGTCAAATACTGACCAAACTGATTTAGAAAATTCTAGAATCAGTTTGTTTGGTTAGGAGCTCAATTTTTCCTATAAATAGAAGCCTCCCCCTTGTTGAAAAATATATAGTGTTTATGCATCGTTACTCTACTCCACCTAAGCCAAGAACTATGAATTCATTTAATAATTCACTAGTTTTTGGAGCTTTCCTCTTTCTTCAATCCCTATTAGTGGCTCCATCAACATACTTAACCAATTGATTGGTTGGGGGCCTCTACCGTGAACAAAGAATCAAGCAAGTTGTAAGGTAATTAGTGAATATTCATCTTTCTATAATTTCTCAATGTTTCTCTCTTCTCAACCCCTCTCAAGCTTGAGAAGTTTAATTAGTATGGTTTTTTTTTAAATGTTATTGAAGTTTGAATAGTAGTGAAGAGTTACATAATTTAATAAATGCTATTGAAGTTAATTTTCATTTATGTTTAAATTCTAATGATTCTTATGTAAATTCTCTCTCTCACTCAAGAAATGGTCATACTCATGACCCATTCTCAATCCAAATCAAGCTTTTCATAAAGCTTTTCCTTAACCCAAGATTAAGCTATGCTTGAGGCCAAATTAATGGCTTTTTCTTATGCTTTTAGTTTATGTATATTGATGATTCAATCCATTATGGATTAAGGATCCAATTAGAGAATCATTTTAATTATTTCCTTAATGATAAGCTTTATTCCTTAGAAAAATTGAGATTTATCAGTCATAGCAGCGGAGCTATGGCAAAATTTTTATAAAAATTATGCATAAAAAAATTTTCATTCAAAGCATAAAAAGAGGACTTCCTACCATATTCTAGGAATCATCATCCTAGATTAATTGAAAGAATTTCATTATAATCATGGAGAAATTGAATTTTAATATTATGCATAAAGGATAAATTTTTATATCAAAAGTGTTATTTTTACCATTTTTATTTTCATGCATAGAAGTATGCATAATGGATAAATTTTTATATCAAAAGTGTTACTTTTATCATTTTTATTTCATACATAAAAGTATGCATAAAAGAAAATTTTTATATCAAAAGTGTTACTTTTATCATTTTTAATTTTCATGCATAGAAGTATGCATAAAGAAAAATTTTCATATCAAAAGTGTTACTTTTATCATTTTTAATTTTCATGCATAGAAGTATGCATAAAGGAAAAATTTTTATATCAAAAGTGTTACTTTTATCATATTGGATTTCATGCATATAGGTATGCATAAAAGATATTCTTTTTATACTAAAAGTATGATTTTCCTCATAAATGGATTTTATGCTTAACTTAGATGCATAAGAGAAATTCTTTTATTCTAAAAGTATAATTCCCTACCAAATTGAAATCATGCATAAGAAGATGCATGAAAGATTGATTTTAATTTCGAAAGTGTTAGTCTCCTTAAATGGAATTTATGTACAAATAAATGTGTAGGGAAATCTTATATCAAATAAAAGAATTCTCTTCTTTATGAAATGTGATAAGATGTGATAAGAGGTGTATGAGATGTGATAAGAATTGATAAGATGCGTATGGAAAGTGATAGGATGTGATAAGAGGTGTGATAAGAGGTGATAAGATGCTTATGAAATAAGTTAGGATGTGATAAGATGAATTAAGATGTGTATGGGGGGATGAGGTAAGAAGTGTATGTGATAGGATAAGATGTATATGGGTTGTGATAGGGCGAGAATGGATGTGATGTAAAAGATTAGATGTGAAGGTATATGGGGTTATATAAATGGGAATGTGAAAATGGATGTATGTATGTGGATGTGTGGATATGGAGATGGGAGTATGGATGTATGAACATGAAAATGGATATATGCATGAAGATGTATATGCATAGATGTAAATGTGGATGTAGATGTGGATGTATAGATGTGAATGTGGAATGTGGATGTAGATGTATGTATGTATGTGGATGTAGATGTGGATGTATAGATGTGAATGGGAATGGGGATGTGGATGTATGTGAATGTGAATGTAGATGTGGATGTATGTGAATGTGAATGTACATGTGAATGTGGAATGTGGATGTATAGATGTGGATGTATGGGAATGTGGATGTGGATGTATGTGAATGTGAATGTGGAATGTGGATGTGGATGTATGTATGTATGTGGATGTAGATGTGGATGTATGGATGTGTATGTATGAATGTGGATATGGGATGTGGATGTATAAATGAGGATGTAAAAATGGAGGTAAGCATGTAGATGTGGATGCATGTATGTGAATGTGAATGTAGATGTGAATGTGGAATGTGGATGTAAAGATGTGGATGTATGGAAATGTGGATGTGGATGTATGTGAATGTGAATGTAGATGTGGATGTATAGATGTGAATGTGGAATGTGGATGTGGATGTATGTATGTATGTGGATGTAGATATGGATGTATGGATGTGTATGTATGAATGTGGATATGGGATGTGGATGTATAAATGAGGATGTGAAAATGGAGGTAAGCATGTAGATGTGGATGCATGGATGTGAAATGTGGATGTGGATGTGGATGTGGATATGGATGTGTATGTATGAATGTGGATATGGGATGTGGATGTATAAATGAGGATATGAAAATGGAGATAAGCATGTAGATGTGGATGTATGGATGTGAATGTGGATGTGGATGTGGATGTATGGATGTGGATATGGATATGAATATATGATATGTGATGTGAAGGAATCTGAAGTGAAGAGATGGAAAAAGGAGGTGATTGGATGAGTACACATATACATGGAATGTGGAATAAGTAATGAGGGATAATGTGGAAAAATGAGAGTTAATATAGAAACTGTATTTGTAAACTGTTTGTAAATGCTGTTTGTAAATGGCTGTTTTATGTCAAGAATGCTGGGGAAGCATTTTGACCGTCTTGTGATTAAGGTCGTGGAGACCCAACTGATAAAGTTGCAACTGCTGACGGAGAGTCAATGGAGGACGTCTCGCGTAGCAAGGTCGACCGAGGTCTTGACCAGCCTCGGTTTGATTAAAATGGTGAGCTTCCGGTACGGTGGATGAGGGACCAAGGAAGCGGCCTATGAGTGAAGCGCTAGGTCACCTGCGAAGGATCCTAGAGGGTGCTGACCATACGGTGCTCGGGCTCTGGGTCGCCTAGGATACCCACGCGTGCGTCGAGGAAGATATTGGAATAAGGAGTAAGAGTTGTTTTGTGAAACCGGGCATGGATCTGGTTGACTGACCTTGCTGGTCCTCAACGGATGAGTCCATGGCTCTTTTATATGGATCTGTTGGTTGATCTTGCTGATCTTCAACGAGAGTCCATCTTGATAAGTGATTATATTGCCGAGTATTATGGGCTAGGAACTATGGAAACGGCCTCTGTGTGGACAGGTGGTGAGCGTTCTAGTTGCCAATGATGCCATAGATACTCTGATGAAGGAATGATGGAAAATTATGAATCAACCGGATAAATTGGAAGATTGTGATCAGTGGTACTATGGTTTCATTAAAGAATTGTTTTAAAGTTAGCTGATGCTAAGAAAAAGGCAATTTCATATTGGGTGTGTAAGTGGTGTGGCTAGTTTTATATTTGCTTGAACTTCCGGCTAGGGGGCTTTGGAACTCTTTTCCTTGGTACCCGGGACAAAACCTAACCAAATTCCAAATTGGATCCCATCACTATAGTGGTTGGGCGGTTGGCTAACCCATGGGATCGGATGGGGTTAGGCTGGACTGATGGATCCGTAAATCGAGACTCAAATTTTTGTTTTTACGATAGAAAAAAAAAATCCCGGACAGTAACTGTTCTATGGATAGGAATCAACGGCTGTGCCTCTTGAATGGGGAAAAAAGTGTTGATCCCAATGATCCAAGTGCTAGTTTCTTCCTTGAACTGACTAAGTATCTTATAGATGTAATTGGATCATCTTGATCAGAAATGATCTTGACTACGTTAGAGTAAGAAGTTATCCTGGTGGAATCGCCCGTGCTTCCGGTTAAGAAAGTTTTTCCGGGTTCGGTTTTGGAACAACCGACGGATTAGTCTCTTATCCGGATATCCGTGGTGGGCGAGGCCCCGAGTGTGGGACCCCTGTTCCGCGCGAGAAGCGCTACTTCCGCTGCCAGTACCCCGAATCCGTTGCTCGGTGGGAACAGGGATCTTACAGTTGGTATCAGAGCATTTGGTTAATAAAGATCAATTGAGAAGACAAATAGGTCAGAAATTTATCAAGAAACACAAAAAGGTTGTAATTGTGTGATATAATTCATACAATTTGATATTCAAATTGAAATTCGTAATTTGGTAATTGGGTCTTCAGATGGAAGTACCGCAATTATATAGAATCCTTGACTTGCTTGAGGCCTAGACATGATGGTATTTACCTTATAATTCCAAGGGCCGTGACTATCCGTATATACCGAGAGTATAACTGCAGCTCTTTACTGACAGTATATACGAGTAAATCTAAGACTTGAAATTATAAGCGTTAATGCTATCCAGATGATGAATTTGAATGTGGTTGATATGATTTTTAATTCTGTTTGGGAACTGATGAATTGATTGGGATTCTGATTGAAAAATGATGATTTTTGAAATTTAGTTGAAATATAATAACTTGAGCAAAACCGCAATGAGGATGAATGGGATGAGTCCCTGTAATGATAAATGATGATAATGATTTCAACAAATCACTACGAGATTAGTGGATTGTGCTGTCAAAGTACTACTGTTAACACTTGACTCGGTATATCAAGTTAAGGGATGACAAATTGAAAACTTGCTTGACTGAAATTCCCGTGGAGGAATGTTCAGAAAGAAAAAATTTCGATCTGATGGACCATTATCGTGTTAAAGATATGAATGATATGATCTGAAATGAATTTATTTAATGATGAGTTCTATATAAGGGATATTTATCCCCGTATTCTGTTGGGTTGACCAGAATATAAGGAACCCTAGAATAAATTGGATCTTAAGAAAAAGAGTTGTCCTCTACTTGGCGAGATGAGGACATCTCACACTTTTTTAAGTGGGGTAGAATGTAAGATTCCTCCCCAGCCTTCGAGGCATACAGGAGTAAGAATCTCCCTTTTTGATCTTAAAATTATTCCCTCTCAAAAATAAAAGAAAGATTCTGTTTAAAAAAAGGAAGACCCTTTCCCTAGAATACTTCTCAGGAGTCACGCTGTTTTAAGGATTCAGAACAATGAGTTCAGAAGTGAAAATCGGTGTTTTGGATACCAAGGTTTTGGTTTTCATTCGAGTACGGCCCAAAAGAAGTTCTTTATCTATTGGGGAGTTTAAGAAGTTATCCCCCAGATATTGTGAGCCTTATATCTGAATTCAATGAAAGTAGGTGACTTAGCCTACAAGCTTCTTTTATCTCTTCATCTCAAAATTCTTAATGCCTTCTATAGAAAAATGTGTCAAACCCAAATCATGGAAAGACAGTAAAACTTCAGTGGCAAGTTACCGTTTGGCTTCTAAGTTACGCCAGCTCCTTCCTTTATATAAGTCGTAACTTTTACTTGTCGCTCATAGTAATCTTACTTCCATCGATCTCCTTTCTTTCTTAATCTCCTTCATGGCTTGGCAACAAGAACTAGTTTTATCCATAATGATTCCTCACCTTCAAGACGCAAGTGAATCTGTGAAGAAGGATTTTATAGAGCAGTATGAGCGCTCACTTTTCCCTCACTTGGGAACTTCTGTAGCGCAAACCAAATGGCGGACCTATCAAAACATAACTAGGGTAACACCCTGGGGTCAGCAGCACTTTCGTAACAATGTCTGCTTGGCCATGGTTATTGAAGCTTTGGGTTTGGGTCCCCGATACTACTGCGTCATGAGATCAAGACATCCTGGGTTTTCTGAGCGGGTCTTCTTGCTGGCGTGTTTTCTTCCTCATGAGAAGATATGCCTTTACCCCGTTTTTGGCTTGCCTCTCAGAGGTCCTTTTGTTAGAACACCTCATACCACTGAGATAGGTGCAGCAATAACCCACAGAATCATTCCCATAGATGAGTTACCTTATACTTGTGCAGCTTGTGAGGACTGCTTTTGTGACCATATGATGGACGGGCTTATGGAAGTGTAAAGAGTTCCTCTATCTTTACTGTATAAGTTCCGAGAATGAATAAAGTTTAAATCTTGTTCGTATTTTGAATCTTGCTCTCTTTAAGACTTATCTTGGTGGTTAATCTTGATTAAATTTTTTGTTTCTAAGTCTCATATTCCTGAATCTTGCGAAATTATCACAAGTTGCGAGATGAGGACATCTCGCGTTTTTTAAGTGGGGTAGAATGTAAGATTCCTCCCCCAACCCCCTTTTTGATGTCTAGTATCTTCCCCTATAATCAACCCTCTTCAGAAATATAAAGACCCTGTTGCTAACTATTTTAGCCTAGAGAGAGAAAAATTATTCTAGAGAGAGAATATTCAGATTTTGAATATTTTTGGATAGAAAAATATCTCTTATAATTCAGATGAGTTCCCCTGAAATAGAAATTCAAAAAGAATTTTCCAATGTGCAATTGGAATTAATTGGAAATAGGTATAAAGAACCTTAGTCTAAGGGTCTAGATTTTCAGAAATCTTTAGACTATGGTCCAATTAAGGTTCCTATGGACCAATAGCATCAATCCATGTGTAGGGAGGAGATAAATCCAACTTGTAAAAAAGAAAATACCCAAAAATGAGTAAATGCTCACATGAGGTGAAGAGTTGAAAATGTACAAGGATTATTAGTAAAAAACTATGAGCAATATTAAAAATATGACATATGTAAGGAAGGGGAATTCTTTAAAGGAGGTGCATATTTCACATAAGATGAAGAGTTGAAAATGTACAAGGATTATTAGTAAAAAACTATGAGTAATATTAAAAATATGACATATGTAAGGAAGGGGAATTCTTTAAAGGAGGTGCATATTTCACATAAGATGAAGAGTTGAGAATGTACAAGGATTATTAGTAAAAAAAACTATGAGCAATATTAAAATGATTCCATTATGACACATATGTAAGGAAGAGGAGTTCTTTAAAGGAGGTGCATATTTCACATCCTTGAATGAGTTTTAAACTCATAAAAATTGAGATATTTCATCTCTCCTCTCTCCTCATTCAAGTCTAGTTCCAAAAAGTTAGCTTAACTGACCTAAAAATGGTCAAATATTGACCAAACTGATTTAGAAAATTCTAGAATCAGTTTGTTTGGTTAGGAGCTCAATTTTTCCTATAAATAGAAGCCTCCCCCTTGTTGAAAAATATATAGTGTTTATGCATCGTTACTCTACTCCACCTAAGCCAAGAACTGTGAATTCATTTAATAATTCACTAGTTTTTGGAGCTTCCCTCTTTCTTCAATCCCTATTAGTGGCTCCATCAACATACTTAACCAATTGATTGGTTGGGGGCCTCTACCGTGAACAAAGAATCAAGCAAGTTGTAAGGTAATTAGTGAATATTCATCTTTCTATAATTTCTCAATGTTTCTCTCTTCTCAACCCCTCTCAAGCTTGAGAAGTTTAATTAGTATGGTTTTTTTTAAATGTTATTGAAGTTTGAATAGTAGTGAAGAGTTACATAATTTAATAAATGCTATTGAAGTTAATTTTCATTTATGTTTAAATTCTAATGATTCTTATGTAAATTCTCTCTCTCACTCAAGAAATGGTCATACTCATGACCCATTCTCAATCCAAATCAAGCTTTTCATAAAGCTTTTCCTTAACCCAAGATTAAGCTATGCTTGAGGCCAAATTAATGGCTTTTTCTTATGCTTTTAGTTTATGTATATTGATGATTCAATCCATTATGGATTAAGGATCCAATTAGAGAATCATTTTAATTATTTCCTTAATGATAAGCTTTATTCCTTAGAAAAATTGAGATTTATCAGTCATAGCAGCAGAGCTATGGCAAAATTTTTATAAAAATTATGCATAAAAAAATTTTCATTCAAAGCATAAAAAGAGGACTTCCTACCATATTCTAGGAATCATCATCCTAGATTAATTGAAAGAATTTCATTATAATCATGGAGAAATTGAATTTTAATATTATGCATAAAGGATAAATTTTTATATCAAAAGTGTTATTTTTACCATTTTTATTTTCATGCATAGAAGTATGCATAATGGATAAATTTTTATATCAAAAGTGTTACTTTTATCATTTTTATTTCATACATAAAAGTATGCATAAAAGAAAAATTTTATATCAAAAGTGTTACTTTTATCATTTTTAATTTTCATGCATAGAAGTATGCATAAAGGAAAATTTTCATATCAAAAGTGTTACTTTTATCATTTTTAATTTTCATGCATAGAAGTATGCATAAAGGAAAAATTTTTATATCAAAAGTGTTACTTTTATCATATTGGATTTCATGCATATAGGTATGCATAAAAGATATTCTTTTTATACTAAAAGTATGATTTTCCTCATAAACGGATTTTATGCTTAACTTAGATGCATAAGAGAAATTCTTTTATTCTAAAAGTATAATTCCCTACCAAATTGAAATCATGCATAAGAAGATGCATGAAAGATTGATTTTAATTTCGAAAGTGTTAGTCTCCTTAAATGGAATTTATGTACAAATAAATGTGTAGGGAAATCTTATATCAAATAAAAGAATTCTCTTCTTTATGAAATGTGATAAGATGTGATAAGAGGTGTATGAGATGTGATAAGAATTGATAAGATGCGTATGGAAAGTGATAGGATGTGATAAGAGGTGTGATAAGAGGTGATAAGATGCTTATGAAATAAGTTAGGATGTGATAAGATGAATTAAGATGTGTATGGGGGGATGAGGTAAGAAGTGTATGTGATAGGATAAGATGTATATGGGTTGTGATAGGGCGAGAATGGATGTGATGTAAAAGATTAGATGTGAAGGTATATGGGGTTATATAAATGGGAATGTGAAAATGGATGTATGTATGTGGATGTGTGGATATGGAGATGGGAGTATGGATGTATGAACATGAAAATGGATATATGCATGAAGATGTATATGCATAGATGTAAATGTGGATGTAGATGTGGATGTATAGATGTGAATGTGGAATGTGGATGTAGATGTATGTATGTATGTGGATGTAGATGTGGATGTATAGATGTGAATGGGAATGGGGATGTGGATGTATGTGAATGTGAATGTAGATGTGGATGTATGTGAATGTGAATGTACATGTGAATGTGGAATGTGGATGTATAGATGTGGATGTATGGGAATGTGGATGTGGATGTATGTGAATGTGAATGTGGAATGTGGATGTGGATGTATGTATGTATGTGGATGTAGATGTGGATGTATGGATGTGTATGTATGAATGTGGATATGGGATGTGGATGTATAAATGAGGATGTAAAAATGGAGGTAAGCATGTAGATGTGGATGCATGTATGTGAATGTGAATGTAGATGTGAATGTGGAATGTGGATGTAAAGATGTGGATGTATGGGAATGTGGATGTGGATGTATGTGAATGTGGATGTATGTGAATGTGAATGTAGATGTGGATGTATAGATGTGAATGTGAAATGTGGATGTGGATGTATGTATGTATGTGGATGTAGATATGGATGTATGGATGTGTATGTATGAATGTGGATATGGGATGTGGATGTATAAATGAGGATGTGAAAATGGAGGTAAGCATGTAGATGTGGATGCATGGATGTGAAATGTGGATGTGGATGTGGATGTGGATATGGATGTGTATGTATGAATGTGGATATGGGATGTGGATGTATAAATGAGGATGTGAAAATGGAGATAAGCATGTAGATGTGGATGTATGGATGTGAATGTGGATGTGGATGTGGATGTATGGATGTGGATATGGATATGAATATATGATATGTGATGTGAAGGAATCTGAAGTGAAGAGATGGAAAAAGGAGGTGATTGGATGAGTACACATATACATGGAATGTGGAATAAGTAATGAGGGATAATGTGGAAAAATGAGAGTTAATATAGAAACTGTATTTGTAAACTGTTTGTAAATGCTGTTTGTAAATGGCTGTTTTATGTCAAGAATGCTGGGGAAGCATTTTGACCGTCTTGTGATTAAGGTCGTGGAGACCTAACTGATAAAGTTGCAACTGCTGACGGAGAGTCAATGGAGGGCATCTCGCGTAGCAAGGTCGACCGAGGTCTTGACCAGCCTCGGTTTGATTAAAATGGTGAGCTTCCGGTACGGTGGATGAGGGACCAAGGAAGCGGCCTATGAGTGAAGCGCTAGGTCACCTGCGAAGGATCCTAGAGGGTGCTGACCATACGGTGCTCGGGCTCTGGGTCGCCTAGGATACCCACGCGTGCGTCGAGGAAGATATTGGAATAAGGAGTAAGAGTTGTTTTGTGAAACCGGGCATGGATCTGGTTGACTGACCTTGCTGGTCCTCAACGGATGAGTCCATGGCTCTTTTATATGGATCTGTTGGTTGATCTTGCTGATCTTCAACGAGAGTCCATCTTGATAAGTGATTATATTGCCGAGTATTATGGGCTAGGAACTATGGAAACGGCCTCTGTGTGGACAGGTGGTGAGCGTTCTAGTTGCCAATGATGCCATAGATACTCTGATGAAGGAATGATGGAAAATTATGAATCAACCGGATAAATTGGAAGATTGTGATCAGTGGTACTATGGTTTCATTAAAGAATTATTTTAAAGTTAGCTGATGCTAAGAAAAAGGCAATTTCATATTGGGTGTGTAAGTGGTGTGGCTAGTTTTATATTTGCTTGAACTTCCGGCTAGGGGGCTTTGGAACTCTTTTCCTTGGTACCCGGGACAAAACCTAACCAAATTCCAAATTGGATCCCATCACTACAGTGGTTGGGCGGTTGGCTAACCCATGGGATTGGATGGGGTTAGGCTGGACTGATGGATCCGTAAATCGAGACTCAAACTTTTGTTTTTATGATAGAAAAAAAAAATCCCGGACAGTAACTGTTCTATGGATAGGAATCAACGGCTGTGCCTCTTGAATGGGGAAAAAAGCGTTGATCCCAATGATCCAAGTGCTAGTTTCTTCCTTGAACTGACTAAGTATCTTATAGATGTAATTGGATCATCTCGATCAGAAATGATCTTGACTACGTTAGAGTAAGAAGTTATCCTGGTGGAATCGCCCGTGCTTCCGGTTAAGAAAGTTTTTCCGGGTTCGGTTTTGGAACAACCGACGGATTAGTCTCTTATCCGGATATCCGTGGTGGGCGAGGCCCCGAGTGTGGGACCCCTGTTCCGCGCGAGAAGCGCTACTTCCGCTGCCAGTACCCCGAATCCGTTGCTCGGTGGGAACAGGGATCTTACATTTGGTCTGAGCTACAGAAGTTCCCAAGTGAGGAAAAAGTGAGCGCTCATACTGTTCTATAAAATCCTTCTTCACAGACTCGGTTGCGTCTTGAAGGTGAGAAATCATCATGGATAAAACTAATTCTTGTTGCCAAGCCATGAAGGAGATTAAGAAAGAAAGGAGATCGATGGAAGTAAGATTACTGTGAGCGACAAGTAAAAGTTACGACTTATATAAAGGAAGGAGCTAGCGTAACCTAGAAGCCAACAATATCTTGCCACTGAAGTTTTATCGTCTTTCCATGATTTGGGTTTGGCACATTTTTCTATAGAAGGCATTAAGAACTTTGAGATGAAGAGATAAAAGAAGTTCGTAGGCTAAGTCACCTACTTTCTTTGGTCCACAATATCTGGGGGATAACTACTTATACTCCCCAAGAGATAAAGAGCTTCTTTTGGTCCGTACTCAATGAAGACCATATCTGCTTCTTTGAATTCTCTGACTGTCCTCTTCTTATCTGTATATTGTTTCTGTCGATCCTGGGCAGCTTTTATATCTTTATGAATTGCCTGCATCTATTGCTCTATGTCGCCAAGCATTTGACTGGTCATCTCGACCCTAATCAATGGGTCGGAACTAGTTAATGGAGTTAAGCAATCTTGTCCGAGACAGACCCTGATTAGATTGGTATGAAGGAATTGTTCTTTGAATTTGGGTTCTAGACTTCCCTGTGCCCTTTTCATGGTAGGAGTCGGGCAGTCTTTTAACTGATGACCAAAACCTTGGCATCCAAAACACCGGTTCTCACTTCTGAACTCATCGTTCTGAATCCTTAAAACAGGTGGGCTCCTGAGAAGTATTCTGGGGAAAGTGTCTTCCCTTTTTAAACAGAATCTTTCTTTTATTTTAGAGAGAGAAGGGAGATTCTTACTCCTGCATTCCTCGAAGGCTAGGGGAGGAATCTTACATTCTACCCCACTTAAAAGGTGCAAGATGTCCTCATCTCGCAAGTAGAGGACAACTCTTTTGCTTAAGATCCAATTTATTCTGGGGTTCCTTATATTCCGGTCAACCCAACAGAATATGGGGATAAATATCCCTTATATAGAACTTATCATTAAATAACAATTCATTCAGATCATATCATTCATATCTTTAACACGATAATGGTCCATTAGACCGAAAAATTTCCTTCTGAACATTCCTCCACGAGAATTTTAGTTAAGCAAGTTCTCAATTTGTCATCCCTTAACTTGATCTACCGTCTCAAGTATTGACAGTAGCAATTTGACAGCACAATCCACTAATCTCATAGTGATTTGCTGAATCATTTTCATCATTTATCATTACAGGGACTCGTCCCAATCATCCACATTGTGGTTTCGCTCAGCTTATTACATTTCAACCCATTTTCAGGGATCATCATTTTTCAATCAGAATCCAAATCAATTCATCAGTTCCCAAACAAAATTAAAAATCATATCAACCACATTCGAATTCATCAAGTAGATAGCATTACTGCTTATAATTTCAAGTCTTAGATTTACTCGTATATACTGTCAGTGGAGCTGCAGTTATACCCTCGGTATATATGGGTAGTCATGATACTTGGAACTATAAGGTAAATACCATCATGTCTAGGCCTCAAGCAAGTCAGGGTTCCATAGAATTGCGGTACTTCTATTTGAAGACCCAATTACTAATTTACGAATTTTTTAGTTTGAATATCAATTTATATGAATTATATCACACAATTACAACCTTTTTGTGCTACTTGATAAATTTTTGACATATTTGGCTTTTCAGTTGATCTTTATTAGCCAATTCGCTCTGATACCAACTGTGAGATCCCTGTCTCCACCGCGCAACGGATTCAGGGTGCTAGCAGCGGAAGTAGCCTTTCTTGCGAGGGCCAGGGTCCCACACTCGGGGCCTCGTCCACGGATATCCGGACAAAAGACTAATCTGTCGGTTTTTCCAAAACCGAACCCGGAAAAACTTCCTTTATCCAGAAAGCATGGGTGATTCCACCAGGATAACTTTTTACTCTAACGTAGTCAAGACCATTACTGATCAAATTGATCCGACTGCACCTTTAAAGGTACTTGGTCAATCAAGGACGAAACTTGCACTTGGATCATTGGGATCAACGCTTTTTTCCCCATCAAGAGGCACAGCTGTTGATTCCTATCCATAGAACAATTACTATCCGGGATTTACTTCATCTATCGTAATAACAGAAATTGAGTCTTGATTTACGGATCCATCAATCCAGCCTAACCCCATCCAGTCCCATGGGTTAGCCAATCTCCCAACCACTGTAGAGATGGGATCCAATTAGGAATTTGGTTAGGTTTTGTCCCGGGTACCAGGGAAAAGAGTTCCCAGGCCCCCTAGCCGGAAGTTCATGCAAACATAAAACTAGTCACACCACTTACACACCCAATATGAAATTGCCTTTTTCTCAGCATCAACTAACTTTCAAACAATCCTTTAATGAAACCATTATGTCGCTCTGATGACAATCCTCAAAGTCTCTGGTTGAATCCTTATTTCCCGTCATTCATTCATCAGTGTACTTATGGCATCATTGGCAACCAGAACGCTCACCACCTGTTCACTCAGGGGCCTTTTCCATAGTTCCTAGCTCATAGTAACCGGCAATATATTCATATAACAGAATGGAATCTCCGTGGAAGATCAGCGAGATCAACCCACAGATCCATATAAAAGAGCCATGGACTCATCCGTTGAGGACCAGCAAGGTCAATCAACCAGATCCATGCTCGGTTTCAGAAAACAACTCTTACTCCTTGTTCCAATATCTTCCTCGACGCACGTGTGGGTATCTTCGGCGACCCAGAGCCCGAGCACCGTATAGTCATGCACCCTCTAGGATCCTTCGCAGGTGACCTAGCGCTTCACTCATAGGCCGCTTCCTTGGTCCCTAATCCACCGTACCGGAAGCTCACCATTTAAATCGAACCGAGGCTGGTCAAGACCTCGGCCGACCTTGCTACGTGAGACGTCCTCCATTGAATCTCCGTCAGCAGTTGCAACTTTATCAGTTCGGTCTTCATGACCTTAATCCTCAAGACGGTCAAAATGCTTCCTGTTAGATATCCGTAATGCCGCTAACGGGCGTTACCATGAGAGGGGACGGCCTCTCGCTCACCACCCAGCCATAGAGGAAGAATGAGGATTGCCCCTCATCCCCCAGGCTATATAGTGTGTGGCCTGCCGTCCACACGAGCTTGGCCGCCCATGACTCCGCATGGGCGTCCTCTCCCACTGAACCCCGGATATGGCCATCCGGTCTGCCGCCGTCAGTCATCACAGGCATTACAGCCTACGTGACATTACCCCCCCTTAAGAAGAGTTTTCGTCCTCAAAAACAAACTAGGGAAACCTTTTGGAAATTGCACTACGGCGTTCCCAGGTAGCTACCTCCTCATCCCTATCTGTCCATTTAACAAGTACCTCCTGGTACACTTTATGTCGGGTCTCTCTATCACGATACTGTAGAATCTTTTCAGGTTCATGTGGTATCTTTGGTGGCTTTATCAAGTCCACCAAAATCTCTGGAGAAACTGCGTTCTCTAACCCGTGAACTGATTTCTTCAGTTTACTGACATGGAAGACAGGATGGACTTGAGAACTCTCCGGTAACTCAAGTTTATATGCTACGTCCCCAATCTTCTTAAGAATTTTAAAAGGACCACAATATCTCGGAGAAAGTTTATCACACTTTCCCGTTTTCATGGTTTCTGACTGCGCAGGAACCTTGAGGAATACAAAGTCACCTTCTGCAAAGGTCACCTTTCTTCGTCCTTTATCCGCATAAGTTTTAGCGCGATCCTGAGTGCTACGAATGCTCCCACGTGCGGCTCTGAGCATATCATTCATATCTTCAAGGAAATCCTTGACAGATTGAATCTTCTCCTTTTCTAAGCCTACAGCCATTGGAGATCTCGGCTGGAATCCATACATTAACATGAATGGTGTAAATCCAGTTGTTGCTGAGTGTTTGGAGCTGTTATAGGCAAACTCCAGTAAGGGTAAGTACTCTTCCCAATTAGATTGCTTCTTACTAACATAAGAACGCAACATATCCTCTAGAATTTGGTTAACTCTTTCAGTTTGACCATTAGACTCTGGATGATCTGCGGTACTCATACTCAGAGTAGTATCCAGCTTTTTGAAGACTTCCCTCCAAAAACGACTGTTGAACTTTCTATCTTGTTTTACAATTAGCATCGATTAGCGTCGTTAACACACAAAAAGATGAGTTACAAAGGTGGTATAGTAGCTGCACACGAAAGGTCATGTTAACTAGAGTGGTTAACATACCCCCCTCCCGATTGCAGGTCCGTCCTCCTTAGAACTGGTCAAAGAAGTTATCTGTAGTAGATAGATTAAGTGCGGACTCCCATCGCTCGTAAGGTAGGAGTGGGAGGGGCATGATGGAAGACGCGGTAGATGGTCTAGAAGGGGTCGTCTCCCCATCAAGTCTTCAAAAGTTTGGAGCTGCCAAGCAGGCATCCACATAGCTCATTTGTAGTAGCCAAACAATTGCGTGAGAGTTGCCTGAGAGTGGGCCATTTGTTGATGTCAAAGGCGAGGACTTGGGCTTGTTTGAAGTAATGGTCCCATGTCAAAAAAGATTCCATCAAGGTGATGATGAGGTTGAAGAATTGGATTGTGGCAATCACCATTGGGTCATGGACCTGGTCGTATCGGGCGAATGAATATGTGGAAGTGCCTGACCCCATGAATTCTTCAATACATGGATGTTGGGGGTGCGAACCATGGGAAGTTGAATTGCAATGTTGTTGTTCTTCATGGAATGTCTTACAAGTCCATTGTCTTCAAATGAGAAGGTAATTGGGGCTGATCCTCAGTGCACACGGTAGACTTCCCATACGAAGAGTTTGTTGAGGAAGAGCCGTCACCATGTCAACTGCTCGCCCATGAGATCGAATGTTATGGGACAAGTAGTGTGACTGGTGGTATCTGTCACACGGTTAGGGGTCAGTGGTCACGCCGCTAGGTTGTGTGCTTGGCATCGAGGTATGGGCAAAGTGAATGGATGTCGATGCGGTCAATGATGTGGGTGATGGGGTGATTTTCAAGTTGTTGACTCAGCAAGATGGTAATGGCTTGCTTGAACTCCATGTGGTCCAGAGTATCACACCAATTCAAAGGGTTCGACGGAGGGTCGACTTCCTCATGCTCAGATGGTGGTGTTACCAGGATCTCTCCTTCTTCAAGTGGTGGGTTGGTGGTGGGTTGCAGAGCCAGCGAGACGGGGGTGGAGGACGTGTCGATGATCAAGGGCACGTGTTGAGGACAACATTGAGAAAAAGGTTGGGGTTTGGCGGATGTGGAGGGTATATCCTGGAATGCTATGTGCATTCTTAAGTTGAGGGATAGTGAATGTGGCAAGGGGGGTGTGGGTGATGGGGGTGGAGTGGGAAAGTGAAGGGGGGGAGAAGAAGGTTTGGCACCAAAAAGAGGAAGAGTGGAGGTGCTTGAGGGGGGTGGTGAGGGTGGGGGATATACGTGAGGAGGTGTAGAGACAAGGAGCTTGATGGGGGAGGAGGGGGTGGTGGTGAAGAAGATTGTGGGGGTGGAGGAGGCAAGCTGCCTTGCCCATTAGCGACATCATCTCACTATCATCTCGTGCAGGGCCAGTTGTTGCAATGGTAGCATGAGGATCGTGCGCATAGAAAAAGTTGACTCGTGGTAGCCTCGGCTTCCCTGTACTCCCATGGAAGGCAATGTGTGTGTTATTGAACTGGCATATGCCAGTGGCCTCCATGACTTCGATCTGAAGAAAGTAGTGGTGGTAGAGAATGAGTAAGACAAGCACCGAGTAGGGTGGTAGAGGATCATTTCGGAGGGAGAGGTAAGCTTCATGGACGATGTGCGAGCCAGCTCTGGCTAGAGATGAGGGGGAGGTATGGGTATGGGCATACACCATCTAGTAAAGATAAATCAATGAGATCAAAAAATTGGGTGTTGTGGCGGTAGGGAAGCCCTAGCAAAGTAGTAAACTCCAGGCTATGAGGGTGGCTTGAAGGGGGCGAAAAGGGAGTTCAAAGATATCATGAGGGTGTTGGAAGGTGAGAAGCCCGTAGAAGAAAAAATGAGGGATGAGAATTAGGCTATCTATGGGGAGCTTGGATAAAGCATATGTATAGTGTGGGTGGGAGAGGGACTCTTCAATATATATATCGTGTTGGAAAAAGGTTAAGGTTGATGGCTTGGAACTATAGATCAAGAAGTTGATAAGGGGTTTGAGGGGGGGATGCCAAAATGGGAAGCTCTATGGTGGTATGCATGATTGCATCCACCTTGTGGTCGAGTGAGATGGATGAAGGAGCCGATGGAATGGAAGGAGTCTAGGCATCCCGAGCCTCAGTATCTTCGAGTTGCTCATGTAGGCGATGGATGGTAGCCTCTATTAAGTTGCAATGCTTTGCAAAATCTGAGGTGGTGCAGGCTAGAACATCCTCTATTGTCTGGGCCTAGCTCATGGACTCCTGATGTAGTCCCTCAATGACTGTAAGCTCTTTGTGTACTGTGGCAGCCTGTTGACCTGTATGGGCTTGGTTGACCTGTTGCTGGAGCTTAGTGATTTTGTTGATAACAGATCCCAGCTACTCTGTTTGTTGGTCGAACCTTTTCTCCAACTCCATGAACTATACGTTGGTCGAACCTTTTCTCCAACTCCATGAACTGTACGTTGGTTTGGTATAACTCCTTAGACACTCCTCTCTCCTTGGCTTTGGCTAATAGAATTTTTCTCTATGAAATTTGTGCTACTTCTTATTGTCGAGAGATGTAGTTTGTCATTTTATGGATTAGTTCTTATGACATGTTGGCAAATCCATAGGCAAAGGTAGGCTCATCTACGCGGGCCGCATGGATTCTCTCTACATAATTCTAGCTAGACCTGAAATTGCCTGCGCGCGAGCCCAACAAAGAGTGTTGACTATATTTTGTGTGTCACTTGGGGAGGAAGGCCCGGCTTGATCATGAGAAGGCATCTGTGTGAATCTATCACACGGGGTGGTGTCTAATATAAGATTCTGTTAAGGAAGTCTTGCCTTTGGTGCTCCTCTTCCTCTTATACGACCTTCTTGGTGGCTTCTGCAGTTGAAGGTATATCTATAATTAAGGAAGTTTGTCAACAATAGCATGGAGGTGGTTGTGTCACATAGGACTTTCTGCTTCCCTTTGCCTTGAGTGATCTTGACTACAGATGTTGCCTTGGGTACCCATTAGGTGACTGTAGTGTGACACATGGAAGGGGCTTAGGTTGGAGACGTTTGGGGATATATGTGGTATGATTGCCTTCATAGTAATGTTGGGCGCGAAGAAGAGATTGTGGGATCCACGGAAGGGTTGAGTGAGTGGGTTTAGGGTTCAGTCAAGGGTCAGAACACTTGGGAGAGCGCGTAGGTTTGCGTCGATCCTGTACCCTATAGGCTTGAGGTTGGCAAGTTTGGCGTCTACACTGGGGACGAGAAACTCTCGATGCTTGTTGATCAAGGGGATGGTGGGAAATTTTGGGGATCCATAATGGAGATGCTCCCTCATAGTAACCTTGTCCAGCAAGAAGTTGCTTGGGCACCCAATGTTGAGGTATCAAACCTTGTGGAGATTTGTTAGTATGGTTAGTAGTGTTAGTTTGGTTAGTGTGACGTGGTAGAGAAACTTCTTGTGATTTGGCCATGTGAGAGAACGCTGACACTGTGTGTGGTGGTGGTGTGGGTACGAGAGGTTTTGATGTGGATGGCATGTTGAGCGGCCTCTTTTTTGGGGGAACGAAGTGATAAGGGTAAGGTGTTGGGGTACTTGTGGATGGTGGAAATGGCAGTAGTTGGAATGGGGAAGCAATGTGAATTGGCTCTTGATCTGTCATTAGAACGATAACGTGGCCAGAAGCCAATTGTAGGGTGGTCGTCCGTGCATCCCAGTTGATATTGCATCTATTATGGCCCATCCACCCCATATCAGAGGAGGATCTCTTCATGCATAGCTCGTGTAGGCATTACATAAAATTTCCCTTCCAAGGGATTATTATCAATGTGGAATAAAAGTGTGAATGTGCCAATGTATGGTGACAACGGCAGGTGTTTCTTTCAATGTGGGTTCCCTGAGGGAACACCATGTTTCATAGGACAATAAATTATAACTAGCCCACATATCAACAAGAGATAATTTTTGGACAAAGCTGGTTGGTGTGGTCATTCCTAACCAGCCTACTTGATCTCGCAGTCTTCTTCTTCTAAATCGACCACTTGGGCCATGTTTACCATGATATGCTTTTGCCTCAGCTTTGTTTGCCTCACTTTGGCCTCTTCTTGCGTAGTCTTTTTCTTATCCTCATGGTCTTTTTTCATTGTTTTTTGTCATGGATGGCTTTTAAGGTGGCCTCTGTGAGAGGTCCGGTAGTAGCGTTTGAGTTTTCTACCATTAAATTAACCAGCCCTCTCAACACCATCGAGTGTTTCAATGTGCATAGTGCCCTGTGGTGTGATCTCAGAGACTAGGAAAGGTCATAAGACTTTGATCTTGAGATTCTTATTATGTGTTTTTGTGCTGAATAAGAGGACCATGTCACCCTCATTCATCTTCTTATCCTTTAGCTGGTCATCAAACAATTGTTTACGCGCCTAATCTTCTCTATAATCATGTTGTAGATTGCAAAGAGGTGAGTTTCGTCAAGATTTTCACGCTCGAAGAGGTGACAACTTAGCACATTTTCAGTGAGTTTTTCATGCACTGTGACATGTAGACTTGGGACCAAGAACTCCATGGGCATGACCGCTTTAGTACTGTAGGTTAAACTGAAAGGGTAGCATTGGTTGCTGCTTTGTACAAAGTTCTGTAGGCCCAAAATGTGACCGGCAACTTCTGTTCCCCCCCAATCCTTGCAGCTTGCCTCCACTATTTTGGTGAGAATGGCATACAAGGTTTTGTTTGTGCTTTTGGCTTAGCCATTCGCTTGAGGATAGTAAGGGGAGGACTTCTTGTGGGTGACAAGGAACACTTTTAAGAGGAATTTGATTATCTCGTTTTATGAAATGTGTTTCATTGTCGCTAACAAGCTCGAGGGGGCAACGGAAGCGTGAGCTTCTACCCACTTGGTGCAGTAGTCTATGGCAGCAGTTATATATTTGGCTTGAGTGTATTTGGTTGTTGAACTAATGGATCCTACAAAATCAATGCTCCTCTTACCAAAAGGTTGTAAAGACATGTTGGGGTTCAAGGGCATGTGGTCCTTGAAACAAGGGATTGCTACGTGTTGGCATTTATCACATCATTTGACATACTCAACAACGTTAGCCATTAAAGTGGGCCACCATAACCTCGGGGGGGTCAGTCATAAATATGTAAGTGTAGCACGTGGGTTCAATAGAAGGAAGTTTTAAAATCCCTTTTTGACATATTTTTTACATAAAGAAGGGTACCATTTAAAGGGGGTATTCACAAGTTGAATAGAAAAAGGGTATGATTTATTCATAAAAAATTCATTGATATGGGATTTTTAAAATAGACCTTGAACACATGTGATATAGAGGGTTTGCTTATATTGAAGCCCCCGAGACCATAACCTAGTTGTTGTGAGAGCCTTACGAGTAGGGATATGTAAGATTCCTCCCCAGCCTCTCAAAATGTCCAGCATCTTCCCCCTGTAATCAATTCCCTCTTCAGAAATATAAGAGATCTCGTCTCTGCCTGTTTTGACATAGAGAGAGAGAAAATATTCTAGAGAGAGAATATTCAGATTATGAATATTTTTGGATAGAAAAATAACTCATCTTATTAAAATTAGTTCCCCTGAAACAGAAATTCAAAAAGAACTTTCCAATGTGCAATTGGAATTAATTGGAAATGGGTATGAAGGACCTTAGCCTAAGGGTCTAGATTTTCAGAAATTTTTGGATTATGGTCCAATTAAGCTTCCTATGGACCAATAAGATCAATCCATGTGTGGAAAGGAGATAAATCCAATTTTGTAAAAGATGATACCCAAAATGCTCACATAAGATGAAGAGATGACTATGTAAAAGGTTTATTAGTAAGAAACTATGAGTAATATCAAAAATATGAGATATTTTGGGTATCCAAAAATGAGTAAATGCTCACATAAGATGAAGAGTTGAAAATATACAAGGTTTATTAGTAAAAAACTATGAGTATTACTAAAAAAATGAGATATTTTGGGTATAATGATTCCACTTTGACATATATGTAAGGAAGAGGAGTCCCTTAAAGGAGGTGCATACTTCACGTGCTTGAATGAGTTTTAAACTCATAAAAATTGAGATATTTCATCTCTCCTCTCTCCTAATTCAAGTCTAGTTGCAAAAAGTTAGCTCAACTGACCTAAAAATGGTCAAAAATTGACCAAACTGAGTTGGAAAATTCTAGAATCAGTTTGTTTGGTTAGGAGCTCACTTTTTCCTATAAATAAAGGCCTTCCCCTTTGTTGAAACTCAATAATGTTTATGCATTGTTACTCTATTTCACCCAAGTCAAGAACTGTGAATTTATTAATAATTCACTAGTTTTTTGACATTTCCCTCTTCCAAAGATTGGTTGGCCACTCTTGTTCAAACAAGAATTGAACCCTCAAACCATCAAGCCAAAGGAAAGCTTTCAAAGTCATTAGTAAGTTGGTGATTCTTATTTTCACTTACTTTATGATTTTATGACTTTAAATGGTTTTTATGCTTTATGTCTTTTCTAAAAATGTTATGCTTCATTACAAAAAGGCATTCCCCTCTCTTCTCTAACAAAACCAACCATTCTCTATCCTAGGTGAATGGTTAATTGATTAATGTCAAGTTTTTTTTATAATGATTATTTTATTATAAAAGTGTTACTTTTAGCATAATTGAATTTCATGCATAGAGGTATGCATAAAAGATGATTATTTTATTATAAAAGTGTTACTTTTAGCATAATTGAATTTCATGCATAGAGGTATGCATAAAAGATGAATATTTTATTCTAAAAGTGTAATTCCTACTAAATTGAATTTATGCATAGGAAGATGCATAAAAGATTGATTTTTAATTCAAAAGTATCTTTCTCATCTAAATTGAATTTATGCATAGGAAGATGCATAAAAGATTGAATTTTAAGTCAGTGTCATTCTCATTTAAAATGAATTTATGCATAGGAAGATGCATAAAAGATTGATTTTTATTCGAAAATGTTAGTCTCATTAAACACTTATATCAAATATAAGAATTCTCTTGTATTCTATAAATAGATATGGGAAATGATAAGATGTGATAAGATGCATATGAGATGAGTTAGGATGTGATAAGATAAGTTAAGATGTGATAAGATGTGTATGGGATGAGGTAAGAAGTGTATGTGATGGGATAAGATGTATATGGGTTGTGATAGGGCGAGAATGGATGTAATGTAAAAGAATAGATGTGAAGGCGTATGTGGATATTTGAATGAGAATGTGGATGTGGATGTATGCATGGAGATGTGGATGTATGCATGTAGATGTAGATGTATGGATGTGAATGAGAAGGTGGATGTGGATGTATGCATGGGGATAAATGGATGTGTATGTATGGATGTATGCATGTAGATGAGGATGTATGCATGGAGATGTGGATGTATGCATGTAGATGGAGATGTATGGATGTGAATGAGAAGGAGGATGTGGATGTATGCATGGGGATAAATGGATGTGTATGTATGGATGTATGCATGTAGATGAGGATGTATGCATGGAGATGTGGATGTATGCATGTAGATGAGGATGTATGGATGTGAATGAGAAGGTGGATATGGATGTATGCATGGGGATGTATGGATGTGAATGTGGATGTGTATGTATGGATGCTTGCATGTAGATGTGGATGTATGAATGTGGATGTGTATGTATGGATGTATGCATGTGGATGTGGATGTATGAATGTGGATGTGGATGTATGGATGTGAATGTGGATGTGGATGTGGATGTATGGATGTGAATGTGGATATGTATGTATGGATGTATGCATGTAGATGTGGATGCATGAATGTGGATGTATGGATGTGAATGTGGATGGGTATGTATGGATGTATGATTGTGGATGTGGATGCATGGATGTGAATGTGGATGTGTATATATGGATGTATGCATGTAGATGTGGATGTATGAATGTGGATGTGGATGTATGGATGTGAATGTGGATGTGGATGTGGATGTATGGATGTGAATGTGGATGTGTATGTATGGATGTATACATGTAGATATGGATGTATGAATGTGGATGTGGATGTATGGAGGTGAATGTGGATGTGGATGTGGATGTGGATGTATGGATGTGAAAGTGGATGTGTATGTATGGATGTATGCATATAGATGTGGAAGTATGAATGTGGATGTGGATGTATGATATGAATGTGGATGTGGATGTGGATGCATGGATGTGAATGTGGATGTGTATGTATGGATGTATGCATATAGATGTGGATGTATGAATGTGGATGTGGATGTATGGATGTGAATGTGGATGTGGATGTGGATGTGGATGTATGGATGTGAATGTGGACGTGGATGTATGAATGTATGCATGTAGATGTGGATGTATGAATGTGGATGTGGATGTATGGATGTGAATGTGGATGTGGATGTGGATGTATGGATGTGAATGTGGATGTGTATGTATGGATGTATGTATGTAGATGTGGATGTATGAATGAGGATGTGAAAATGGATGTATGCATGGATGTGTATAAAGAATAATGAACGTGAATGGGTATGGGAAAGAATGTGTCGTCGATATGAGTAAATGGATGAGAATGAGTACATATGAACGGAATGTGGAATAAGTAATGTGGATTGAGGAGGTATAATATGGAAAGACAGAGTTCGATATAAAAACTGTATTTTGTGACCTGTTTGTAAATGAGTGTTTTATGTCAAGAATACTGGGGAAGCATTTTGACCGTCTTGTGGATTAAGGTCATGGAGACCTAACTGATAAAGTTGCAACTGCTGACGGAGAGTCAATGGAGGACGTCTCGTGTAGCAAGGTCGGCCGAGGTCTTAACCAGCCTCGGTTCGATTTAAATGGTGAGCTTTCGGTACGGTGGATGAGGGACCAAGGAAGTGGCCTATGAGTGAAGCGCTAGGTCACCTACTTCTGCGAAGGATCCTAGAGGGTGCTTCCGGTACGGTGGATGAGGGACCAAGGAAGTGGCCTATGAGTGAAGCGCTAGGTCACCTGCTTCTGCGAAGGATCCTAGAGGGTGCTTACCATACAGTGCTCGGGCTCTGGGTCACCGAAGATACCCACACGTGCGTCATGGAAGATATTGGAATAAAGAATAAGAATTGTTTTCTGAAACAGAGCATGGATCTGGTTGATTGACCTTGCTGGTTCTCAACGGATGAGTCCATGGCTCTTTTATATGGATCTATGGGTTGATCTTGCTGATCTTCCACGGAGATTCCATTCTATTATATGAATATATTGCCGGTTACTATGAGCTAGGAACTATGGAAAAGGCCCCTAAGTGAACAGGTGGTGAGCGTTCTGGTTGCCAATGATGCCATAAGTATACCGATGAATGAATGACTGGAAATAAGGATTCAACCAGAGACTTTGAGGATTCAACCAGAGACTTTGAGGATTGTCATCAGTGACGTAATGGTTTCATTAAAGGATTGTTTTAAAGTTAGCTGATGCTAAAAAAAAGGCAATTTCATATTGGGTGTGTAAGTGGTGTGACTAGTTTTATTTGTTCATGAACTTCCGGCTAGGGGGCCTTGGAACTCTTTTCCTTGGTACCCGGGACAAAACCTAACCAAATTCTTAATTGGATCCCATCACTACAGTGGTTGGGCGGTTGGCTAACCCATGGGACTGGATGGGGTTAGGCTGGACTGATGGATCCGTAAATCGAGACTCAATTTCTGTTATTACGATAGATAAAGTAAATCCCCGCGGATAGTAATTGTTCTATGGATAGGAATCAACGGCTGTGCCTCTTGATGGGGAAAAAAGCGTTGATCCCAATGATCCAAGTGCAAGTTTTTTCCTTGATTCGATCGAGTATCTTTATAGGTGCAGTCGGATCAACGTGATCAGTAATGATCTTGACTACGTTAGAGTAAAAAGTTATCCTGGTGGAATCGGCCGTGCTTTCCGGGTAAGGGAAGTTTTTCCGGGTTCGGTTTTGGAAAAACCGACGGATTAGTCTCTTGTCCGGATATCCGTGGACGAGGCCCCGAGTGTGGGACCCTACCCCACGCAAGAAGTGCTACTTCCACTGCTAGTACCCCGAATCCATTGCGCGGTGGGGACAGGGATCTCACAATTGGTATCAGAGCCAATTGGCTAATAAAGATCAACTGAGAAGCCAAATATGTCAAAAATTTATCAAGAAGCACAAAAAGGTTGTAATTGTGTGAGATAATTCATACAATTTGATATTCAAACTGAAAATTCGTAAATTAGTAATTGGGTCTTCAGATGGAAGTATCGCAATTCTATGGAACCCTAACTTGCTTGAGGCCTAGACTTGATGGTATTTACCTTATAGTTCCAAGTATCATGACTACCGTATATACCGAGGGTATAACTGCAGCTCTTTACCGGCAGTATATACGAGTAAATCTAAGACTTGAAATTATAAGCATTAATGCTATCCAGATGATGAATTCGAATGTGGTTTGATATGATTTTTAATTCTGTTTGAGAACTGATGTGAGTGATTTGGATTCTGATTGAAAAATGATGATCCCTGAAATTTGGTTGAAATGTAATAAGCTGAACGAAACCTCAATGAGGATGAATGGGACAAGTCCCTGTGATGAATGGGACGAGTCCCTGTGATGATATTCATAATTGGAATGATAATAATGATTTCAGCAAATCACTATGAGATTAGTGGATTGTGCTATCAAATTGCTACTGTTAACAATGGACACGGTAGATCAAGTTAAGGGATGACAAATTGAGAACTTGTTTGACTGAAATTCCCGTGGAGAAATGTTTTGAAAGAAATTTTTCGGTCTAATGGACCATTTTTCGTGTTAAAGATATGAATGATATGATCAGAATGAATTGTTATGATGAGTTCTATATAAGGGATATTTATCCCAGTATTTTGTTGGGTTGACCAGAATATAAGGAACCCCAAAATAAATTGGATCTTAAGAAAAAGAGTTGTCCTCTACCTTGCGAGATGAGGACATCTCGCACTTTTTAAGTGGGATAGAATGTAAGATTCCTCCCCCAGCCTTCGAGGTATGCAGGAGTAAGAACCTCCCCTTTCTGATCTTATAATTATTCCCTCTCTAAAATAAAAGAAAGATTCTGTTTGAAAGGAAGACCCTTTCCCCAGAATACTTCTCAGGAGCCCACCTGTTTTAAGGATTCAGAACCATGAGTTCAGAAGTGAGAACCGGTGTATTGGATGCCAAGGTTTTGGTCATCAGTTAAAAGACTGCCTGACTCCTGCCATGTCAAATTTGATTTCAAAGAAAGTAGGTGACTTAGCCTACGAACTTCTTTTACCTTCTTATCTCAAAGTTCATAATGTATTTCATGTAAGCCTTCTATAGAAATATGTGCCAAAACCAAATCATGGAAAGACGGTAAAACTTCAGTGGCAAGATACCCTGTCGGCTTCTAGGTTACGCTAGTTCTTTCTTTTATATAAGTCGTAACTCTTACTTGTCACTCGCAATAATCTTACTTCCATCGATCTCCTTTCTTCTTAATCTCTCTTATGGCTTGGCAGCAAGACTTAGTTTTATCCATGATGATTTCTCACCTTCAAGACGCAAGCGAGTCTGTGAAGAAGAATTTTATAGAACTATATGAGCGCTCACTTTTCCCTCACTTGGGACCTTCTGTAGCTTAGACCAAATGGCAGACCTGTCGAGACATAACTAGGGTAACACCGTGGGGTCGGCAGCACTTTCGTAACAATGTCCGCTTGGCCATGGTTATTGAAGCTTTGGGTTTGGGTCCCCGATACTACTGCGTGATGAGATCAAGGCATGGTGGATTTTCTGAGCGGGTCTTCTTACTAGCGTGCTTTCTTCCTCACCAGAAGATATGTCTTTATCCCGTTTTTGGCTTGCCTCTTAGAGGTCCTTTTAATAGGTCACCTCATACCAATGAGATAGGTGCTGCAATAACCGGTCGAATTATTCCCATAGATGAGTTACCTTATACGTGTGCAGCTTGTGAGTGCTGCTTTTGTGACCATATGATGGATGGGCTTATGGAATTGTAAAAAGTTCTTCTATCTTGCTGTAAATGTTCCAAGAGTGAATAAAGTTAAAATCTTTGTTCTTGTCTTGAGTCTTAATCTCTTTGAAACTTTTCTTGGTGGTTAATCTTAATTAAATTTTCTCTTAGTCTCATATTCGTGCATCTTGCGAAATTACCCCAGTTTGCGAGATGAGGACATCTCACGTTTTTCAAGTGGGAGAGAATGTAAGATTCCTCCCCAGCCTCTCAAAATGTCCAGCATCTCCCCCCTTTAATCAATTCCCTCTTCAGAAATATAAGAGATCTCGTCTCTACCTGTTTTAACATAGAGAGAGAAAATATTCTAGAGAGAGAATATTCAGATTATGAATATTTTTGGATAGAAAAATAACTCATCTTATTAAAATAAGTTCCCCTGAAACAGAAATTCAAAAAGAACTTTCCAATGTGCAATTGGAATTAATTGGAAATGGGTATGAAGGACCTTAGCCTAAGGGTCTAGATTTTCAGAAATTTTTGGATTATGGTCCAATTAAGCTTCCTATGGACCAATAAGATCAATCCATGTGTGGGGAGGAGATAAATCCAATTTTGTAAAAGATGATACCCAAAATGCTCACATAAGATGAAGAGTTAACTATGTACAAGGTTTATTAGTAAGAAACTATGAGTAATATCAAAAATATGAGATATTTTGGATATCCAAAAATGAGTAAATGCTCACATAAGATGAGGAGTTGAAAATGTACAAGGTTTATTAGTAAAAAACTATGAGTATTACTAAAAAAATGAGATACTTTGGGTATAATGATTCCATTTTGACACATATGTAAGGAAGGGGAGTCCCTTAAAGGAGGTGCATACTTCACATGCTTGAATGAGTTTTAAACTCAATTTTTGACCTAAAAATGGTCAAAAATTGACCAGACTGAGTTGGAAAATTCCAGAATCAGTTTGTTTGGTTAGGAGCTCACTTTTTCCTATAAATAGAGGCCTTCCCCTTTGTTGAAACTCAATAATGTTTATGCATTGTTACTCTATTTCATCCAAGTCAAGAACTGTGAATTTATTAATAATTCACTAGTTTTTTGACATTTTTCTCTTCCAAAGATTGGTTGGCCACTCTTGTTTAAACAAGAGTTGAACCCTCAAACCATCAAGCCAAAGGAAAGCTTTCAAAGTCATTAGTAAGTTGGTGATTCTTATTTTCACTTACTTTATGGTTTTATGACTTTAAATGGTTTTTATGCTTTATGTCTTTTCTAAGAATGTTATGCTTCATTACAAAAAGGCATTCCCCTCTCTTCTCTAACAAAACCAACCATTCTCTATCCTAGGTGAATGGTTAATTGATTAATGTCAAGTTTTTTTTTATAATGATTATTTTATTATAAAAGTGTTACTTTTAGCATAATTGAATTTCATGCATAGAGGTATGCATAAAAGATGATTATTTTATTATAAAAGTGTTACTTTTAGCATAATTGAATTTCATGCATAGAGGTATGCATAAAAGATGATTATTTTATTATAAAAGTGTTACTTTTAGCATAATTGAATTTCATGCATAGAGGTATGCATAAAAGATGATTATTTTATTATAAAAGTGTTACTTTTAGCATAATTGAATTTCATGCATAGAGGTATGCATAAAAGATGAATATTTTATTCTAAAAGTGTAATTCCTACTAAATTGAATTTATGCATAGGAAGATGCATAAAAGATTGATTTTTAATTCAAAAGTATCTTTCTCATCTAAATTGAATTTATGCATAGGAAGATGCATAAAAGATTGAATTTTAAGTCAAAGTGTCATTCTCATTTAAAATGAATTTATGCATAGGAAGATGCATAAAAGATTGATTTTTATTCGAAAATGTTAGTCTTCTTAAACAGAATTTATGCATAAATAGATGCGTAAAGAAATCTTATATCAAATATAAGAATTCTCTTGTATTCTATAAATAGATATGGAAAATGTTAAGATGTGATAAGATGCATATGAGATGAGTTAGGATGTGATAAGATGAGTTAAGATGTGAGAAGATGTGTATGGGATGAGGTAAGAAGTGTATGTGATGGGATAAGATGTATATGGGTTGTGATAGGGCGAGAATGGATGTAATGTAAAAGAATAGATGTGAAGGCGTATGTGGATATTTGAATGAGAATGTGGATGTGGATGTATGCATGGAGATGTGGATGTATGCATGTAGATGTAGATGTATGGATGTGAATGAGAAGGTGGATGTGGATGTATGCATGGGGATAAATGGATGTGTATGTATGGATGTATGCATGTAGATGAGGATGTGTGCATGAAGATGTGGATGTATGCATGTAGATGTAGATGTATGGATGTGAATGAGAAGGTGGATGTGGGTGTATGCATGGGGATGTATGGATGTGAATGTGGATGTGTATGTATGGATGTTTGCATGTAGATATAGATGTATGAATGTGGATGTGTATGTATGGATGTATGCATGTAGATGTGGATGTATGAATGTGGATGTGAATGTGGATGTGGATGTGGATGTATGGATGTAAATGTGGATGTGTATGTATGGATGTATGCATGTAGATGTGGATGTATGGATGTGAATGTGGATGGGTATGTTTGAATGTATGAATGTGGATGTGGATGCATGGATGTGAATGTGGATGTGTATATATGGATGTATGCATGTAGATGTGGATGTATGAATGTGGATGTGGATGTATGGATTTGAATGTGGATGTGGATGTGGATGTATGGATGTGAATGTGGATGTGTATGTATGGATGTATACATGTAGATATGGATGTATGAATGTGGATGTGGATGTATGGAGGTGAATGTGGATGTGGATGTGGATGTATGGATGTGAATGTGGATGTGTATGTATGGATGTATGCATGTAGATGTGGAAGTATGAATGTGGATGTGGATGTATGGATGTGTATGTATGGATGTATGCATATAGATGTAGATGTATGAATGTGGATGTGGATGTATGGATGTGAATGTGGATGTATGGATGTGAATGTGGATGTGTATGTATGGATGTATGCATGTAGATGTGGATGTATGAATGTGGATGTGGATGTGGATGTGGATGTATGGATGTGAATGTGGATGTGTATGTATGGATGTATGCATGTAGATGTGGATGTATGAATGAGGATGTGAAAATGGATGTATGCATGGATGTGTATAAAGAATAATGAATGTGAATGGGTATGGGAAATAATGTGTCGTCGATATGAGTGAATGGATGAGAATGAGTACATATGAACGGAATGTGGAATAAGTAATGTGGATTGAGGAGGTATAATATGGAAAGACGGAGTTCGATATAGAAACTGTATTTTGGGGCCTATTTGTAAATGAGTGTTTTATGTCAAGAATACTGGGGAAGCATTTTGACCGTCTTATGGATTAAGGTCATGGAGACCTAACTGATAAAGTTGCAACTGCTGACGGAGAGTCAATGGAGGATGTCTCGCGTAGCAAGGTCGACCGAGGTCTTGACCAGCCTCGGTTTGATTTAAATGGTGAACTTCCGGTACGGTGGATGAGGGACCAAGGAAGCGGCCTATGAGTGAAGCGCTAGGTCACCGACGAAGGATCCTAGAGGGTGCTGACCATACGGTGCTCGAGCTCTAGGTCATCGAAGATACCCACACGTGCGTCGTGGAAGATATTGGAATAAAGAATAAGAATTGTTTTCTGAAACCGGGCATGGATCTGGTTGATTGACCTTGCTGGTCCTCAACGGATGAGTCCATGGCTCTTTTATATGGATCTGTGGGTTGATCTTGCTGATCTTCCACGGAGATTCCATTCTATTATATGAATATATTGCCGGTTACTATGAGCTAGGAACTATGGAAAAGGCCCCTGAGTGAACAGGTGGTGAGCGTTTTGGTTGCCAATGATGCCATAAGTATACCAATGAATGAATGACTGGAAATAAGGATTCAACCAGAGACTTTGAGGATTGTCATCAGTGACATAATGGTTTCATTAAAGGATTGTTTTAAAGTTAGCTGATGCTAAGAAAAAGGCAATTTCATATTGGGTGTGTAAGTGTGGGTGTGTAAGTGGTGTGACTAGTTTTATGTTTGCATGAACTTCCGGCTAGGGGCCTTGGAACTCTTTTCCTTGGTACCCGGGACAAAACCTAACCAAATTCTTAATTGGATCCCATCACTACAGTGGTTGGGCGGTTGGCTAACCCATGGGATCGGATGGGGTTAGGCTGGACTGATGGATCCGTAAATCGAGACTCAATTTCTGTTATTACGATAGATAAAGTAAATCTCGGATAGTAATTGTTCTATGGATAGGAATCAACGGCTATGCCTCTTGATGGGAAAAAAAGCGTTGATCCCAATGATCCAAGTGCAAGTTCTTCCTTGATCTGACCGAGTATCTTTATAGGTGCAGTCGGATCAGTTTGATCAGTAATGGTCTTGACGACGTTAGAGTAAAAAGTTATCCTAGAGGAATCGCCCGTGCTTTCCGAATAAGGGAAGTTTTTTCGAGTGCGGTTTTGGAAAAATCGACGGATTAGTCTCTTGTCCGGATATCCGTGGATGAGGCCCCGAGTGTGGGACCCTACCCCGCGCAAGAAGTGCTACTTCCGCTGATAGTACCCCGAATCCATTGCGCGGTTGTGAGATCCCTGTTCCCACTGCAAAACGGATTCGGGGTACTAACAGCGGAAGTAGCACTTCTTGCGCGAGGCAGGGTCCCACACTCGGGGCCTCGTCCACGGATATCCGGACAAGAGACTAATCCGTCGGTTTTTCCAAAACCGCACTCGAAAAAACTTCCCTTATTCGGAAAGCACGGGCGATTCCTCTAGGATAACGTTTTACTCTAACGTAGCCAAGACCATTACTGATCAAACTGATCCGACTGCACCTATAAAGATACTCGGTCAGATCAAGGAAGAACTTGCACTTGGATCATTGGGATCAACGCTTTTTTCCCCATCAAGAGGCACAACCGTTGATTCCTATCCATAGAACAATTACTATCCGGGATTTACTTCATCTATATCGTAATAATAGAAATTGAGTCTCGATTAACGGATCCATCAGTCCAGCCTAACCCCATCCAGTCCCATGGGTTAGCCAACCGCCCAACCACTGTAGTGATGGAATCCAATTAAGAATTTGGTTAGGTTTTGTCCCGGGTACCAAGGAAAAGAGTTCCAAGGCCCCCTAGCCGGAAGTTCATGCAAACATAAAACTAGTCACACCACTTACACACCCAATATGAAATTGCCTTTTTCTTAGCATTAGCTAACTTTAAAACAATCCTTTAACGAAACCATTATGTCACTGATGACAATCCTCAAAGTCTCTGGTTGAATCCTTATTTCCAGTTATTCATTCATCGGTGTACTTATGGCATCATTGGCAACCAGAACGCTCACCACCTGTTCACTCAAGGACCTTTTCCATAGTTCCTAGCTCATAGTAACCGGCAATATATTCACATAACAGAATGGAATCTCTGTGGAAGATCAGCAAGATCAACCATCAGATCCATATAAAAGAGCCATGGACTCATCCGTTGAGGACCAGCAAGGTCAATCAACCAGATCCATGCCCGGTTTCGGAAAACAACTCTTATTCCTTGTTCCAATATCTTCCACGATGCACGTGTGGGTATCTTCGGCGACCAAGAGCCCGAGCACCGTATGGTCAGCACCCTCTAGGATCCTTCGCAGGTGACCTAGCCTTCACTCATAGGCCGCTTCCTTGGTCCTCCCTAATCCACCGTACCGGAAGCTCACCATTTAAATCGAACCAAGGCTGGTCGGTCGACCTTGCTACGCGAGACGTCATCCATTGACTCTCCTCAGCAGTTGCAACTTTATTAGTTAGGTCTCCATGACCTTAATCCATAAGACGGTCAAAATGCTTCCCCAGCATTCTTGACATAAAACAGTCATTTACAAACAGTCACAAAATACAGTTTCTATATCGAACTCCGTCTTTCCATATTATACCTCCTCAATCCACATTACTTATTCCACATTCCATTCATATGTACTCATTCTCATCCATTCACTCATATCGAGACGACACATTATTTCCCATACCCATTCACATTCATTATCCTTTATACACATCCATGCATACATCCATTTTCACATCCTCATTCATACATCTACATCTACATTCATATATCCATACATACACATCCACATTCACATCCATACATCCACATCCACATCCACATTCACATCCATACATCCACATCCACATCCACATTCATACATCCACATCTACATGCATACATCCATACATACACATCCACATTCACATCCATAGATCCACATCCACATCCACATTCACATCCATACATCCACATCCACATTCATACACCCATATCTACATGCATACATCCATACATACTCATCCACATTCATACATCCACATCTACATGCACATTCATACATCCAATACATATACATCCACATTCACATCCACACATCCACATCCACATCCTCATTCATACATCCACATCTACATGCACATTCACATCCATACATTCACATATATATGTATACATCTACATCTACATGTATACATCCACATCCGTATCTACATCCATTCATACACATCCACATTCACCTCCACACATCCTCATTCATACATACACATCTACATGCATACATCCATACATACTCATCCACATTCATACTTCCACATCTACATGCACATTCATACATCCTCATTCCTATTTCCACATCTACATGCACATTCATACATCCTCATTCCTATATCCACATCTACATGCACATCCATACATACACTTCCACATTCACATCCATACATCCATATCCACATCCATATTCACATCCATATTCACATCCATACATCCACATCTATATACATATATCTACATCTACATGTATACATCCACATCCGTATCTACATCCATTCATCCACATCCACATTCATACATCCATATCTATATGCATACATCCATACATATTCATCCACATTCATACTTCCATGCATCCACATCCACATCCACATTCACATCCATACATCCACATCCACATTCATACATCCACATCTATATGGATACATCCATACATACACATCCACATTCACATCCATGCATCCACATCCACATCCACATTCATATCCATACATCCACATCCACATTCACATTCACATCCATACATCCACCCTATCACAACCCATATACATCTTATCCCATCACATACACTTCTTACCTCATCCCATACACATCTTATCACTTCTTAATTCATCTTATAACATCCTAACTCATCTCATATACATCTTATCACATCTTATCACTTCCCATATCTTATCTACATTCATACATCCATACATACACATCCACATCCACATTCACATCCACATTCACATCCATACATTCACATCCACATCCACATTCACATCCATACATCCACATCCACATTCATACATCCACATCTACATGCATACATCCATACATACACATCCACATTCACATCCATACATCCACATCCACATCCACATTCACATCCATACATCCATATCTACATGCATACATCCATACATACTCATCCACATTCATACATCCACATCTACATGCACATTCATACATCCTCATTCCTATATCCACATCTACATGCACATTCATACATATACATCCACATTCACATCCACACATCCACATCCACATCCTCATCCACATCCTCATTCATACATCCACATCTACATGCACATTCACAGCCATACATTCACATCTATATGTATACATCTACATCTACATGTATACATCCACATCCGTATCTACATCCATTCATACACATCCACATTTACCTCCACACATCCTCATTCATACATCCACATCTACATGCATACATCCATACATACTCATCCACATTCATACTTCCACATCTACATGCACATTCATACATCCTCATTCCTATTTCCACATCTACATGCACATTCATACATCCTCATTCCTATATCCACATCTACATGCACATCCATACACACACTTCCACATTCACATCCATACATCCATATCCACATCCATATTCACATCCATACATCCACAATGATCACCATCACCAGTCCCTTCACCATGTGTGCCTCCTTCTGCACCTCCACCTGCCACCTCGGAGCTTCGCATGCTATCGGGCACGAGGCCCATTAGCATTCAGGTGGATCAGAGTGGGCGAGTGCAGTATGTAGATGGTGGGGCACTTCTCTGTCACCGCTTGAGAGAGCTCGTGCACACATACATGCCCAGGATACACATCCACTGGCGGTAAGTCCAATTCTTTCATGTATTTTTTAAAATCTCTGTATACGTTGATATCAAATGATAAATCTAACTAAAGTGACTTTTTTTTCAAATTGTAGGGATCAAGATGATAATGACAAGAAATATGTGTTGGCAATCCTCGCGCAGGAGTTCGGCGTTGGTTGGGACGAGACCGTTGTATTGCATGAGATGCAAACGCTTCTAAAGCATCGACGGAACAATGCACGGTACAATTATTTGCTTTGCTATGTTATTCAAGTCTACTTCTTTCTTTGAGTAATATGGTTGAATTATTGTTAAATTAAATAAAGAAAGTTTGGACCGTCAGACACATGAAAGTTCTATAGAAAGTTCACATACTCTCGCACTTACACACACACAAATCAACCCACCAATTCTTCTTTATGTGCATAGCTCTTCTTCACCATCTTAGGAAAAGGGTAGCTTTACTGGTCAAAAAGGCCAGCTTCTTCTGGCAGAAGCGAGTTCTTTCTGGCATAAAGCAGGTATAAAGGGTATGAGCAGCTGATTTGGCATGCCTTGGGGATAAAAGCTAAGTTTAATTATCGATAAGTGGCTGGTCCCTCCTACTGATTCAGAATTTTTTAGTTAAAGAAGTCGCAACTTGGATAAAGGTTGCTTTTTTGACAAATTTGGTAAATAATATGGCATAGAGTATATGCGCAGCTGGTCTAGGCATACCATAGCATCCATATAAGGCATAGATAACTTGCGCTGAGGAAAAAGGCAGTTATAAAGCTGGATTGTGGCTCTCTTCTTGGTTGCGCACCTGCTTTAAGCATCAAGTATGCCTTTTCTGCTGGTGGCAACTTGCCCTTCTTATGGATCAGCGCATGCTTTCTCTTAGCCCTCCAGTGTCCAACCTTGTTAACTAGATGCATACACACCCAGCTTTGCTGGTTAGGGTTTTATACCCTCTCTCCCCTACTTGTCTCTCGGAAACCTCTCAAGTCCAGCCTTGCTAACTAGATGCTTGCACACCCAGCTTTGCTGGTTAATGATTAGTATTCTCTTATCCACGCTTGAGTAGGAAAGAGAATGAGCCGTAGCCCAAGAGCTGTCCTTGCTTAAGCTGACTACTCCTAATCATACCACTGTACTGCACTTGTGCTCATACAGAGCTTATAGTAACTTTAGGACAACCTCTCTCTAAGTAAGTTTAGGAGCTTGTGGTGTCCAGCTTTAATGCTTCTGGTAATTATCATTAATGTATGTATTAAAGTTAATTAATACAGGTTGGTGACAACTAGACTAAACCTCTGTATGTGCGTAGCTTAACCAACCTCTGGTCCCCTTTGTGTGTAGCTTGTGTACCCTTTTATACAGCCCTAGAGCCATACTTTAAAGCTATTATTAACTTCTTTATAAAAGCTGGCCAGCTTAGCGCAAAAAGCACTAGCCCAAAATAACGACTAAACATAGAAAGTGCTGGCCTAGAAAGGTGTGCATGCTCAGCTTTAAAAGAAGTCATTGCTAATTTGCCACCTCAGCTCTTGATGCCACATCACCATCGTCAGTTACATCATCAACCACGTCAGCTGCTCATTGCACATTAGCTTCACGATCAGCTCTTTTCACGACACTTTTGCCTGTAAGACAAAACACACACACGCATAGTACATGGACTCATGACTATAGAACACGAGCCTAAGGGGAATCGAATCCCTAAGTAGCAACATAAGGCCACTCTAAGACCAAGAGGCTCCCCCTACCACCCCACCCTGTAGTTAGTATCATGTACAATCAAAACAAGTGATGAAAAAAAAGGATATCGAGATAGAAACACATTACCATTTTCTTTTGAATTGATGAGCCAAGCTGTTTATCAACAATTGGAAACTATGCCTCGCCAAAGATATCAATCTCTAAGAACACCTCGTCGTTGTCAGCCATAGCCTCTTGAAGTTCCATCTCTGTTAGGCATATGCCGAGTCCATCAGGGAGTGGAGCATTGTTCGAGGTGGATTCTGAGATTTGCTCAATGTCAGCCTATAGTAGATCTTCTCCTAGATCATCCGATAAATCTTTACCCAGATCATCCCCTTCATCATCCGTTGAGGGTGGTGTGACATTTGTTTGTGAAATCAAATTTGCTTCTCTAATGCAAAGAATTGTATCTCCTTGCCCATGTGATATAGAGGTCATTGTTGTGTCTGGTGTATTGTCGGGCTCTGTAGAGGTCATTGTTGTGTGTGGTGTATTTTCACGCTTAGTAGAAAAGGTGGTATCAAACAATCTTCGGCTTCTAGGGTTCACATGAACAATTTGCAACCATGGATCGCCAGTTGGATTTTTGTAAAAGAAAGCTTGTTGCGCATGCATCGGGAAGAGATAGGGCTCTTTGGTTGCTCGTAGGAGCTTCGATGAGTCAATGGACCAGAAGCCGCTTTGTTCGCACCTCAAGGTGGCCCTTTTTCCTTTGTACTCCACTCGAAACCAACGCACCTTCAAAATTACCTGCAATATTATAATGTATATAAACTTGTTACTCAAAGATGCTGAACATTTCAATCATTTGGTTTGCATAATATTTTGAAACGAATCATGCGTACCTGTTTCATAACACGATAGTTAATTTCGTATATGCCCTCCAGATCCCCTACGTAGCCGAGCTCATCCTCAATCAAATTTGTGTCACGAGCACTTGCACGAGAGAGTTGATGAAAGGACGCAACGATGCAAGAGTCCTGAGTAACACGAAGATCATCAATCCTCTTGATGCGGAGATGCTGACCACACACCCACATGTTGCTGTGAGCTCAGACCTAAAACCACATGGGAACCACATGAACATGTATGGTTAGAATCCAAAAAAACATGTAGTATTATTCAAATTAAAATATAACATTGGAGTAACTTACCATGGTGTCGCATCCTAGGCTAAGCTCAAACTCTTCTCGTGAGATTTCAAACCCCTGCCCTCGCGTCTCTCTGATATGTGTATTCAACCATTCTAGGCTCATCGTTGGAGGTGCACTCCGACCCTTTTTGGATGCCCTACTTCTTCGGTTTCTCTCTCTGCATTCTTTGTCATGCTTGTCAATCCATTTTTGCATGCAATCTGAGTTATACACCACAAAAGTACTAAGCGCTTCCCACTCCTCAGCACTTATCTTTAGTGGGACCCCTTGCCCACATAACATCTCTGTGGTTTCGTTGTCTGATTGTTCTTCTCTCCAACCAGGAGGAGCTTCGTTATCCACATGTTGCAAGTACTGGGATAGATAATACATGCACTCGTGAAGCAACCATCCCTTTGCCTTGCTGGCGCATAAATCCTTTCAATACCCCCATGTACCTTTCAACCCAGAACATCCATCGTGTACTCACGGTCCCAGCAATCTCTATCTCTTCAAAACGAGATGGATCATAACATGGACTTGAATGTCAAAAAAGGAGGTAGGTAACTCCTTCTCCATCAGACAAAGGAGCTCAATACACTCTAGCTTTCATTGCGGGATATCACGTGAGTCGATCTCTTTGGATGTAATCCTTCTATAAAGAGAAACAATGTGATTAGCATAAGATTTTTGTGACAAAGAAGTAAGAACAATATGATATTGGTCAATACCTTGTCAATGATCCCAATCGATATATAACATCCCTAATACCCTCAGTCAAACAACCGTCGATAACAAGTGGCAAGACGTGCTGCACACAGATTAGCTCTAGTGTTAACAAATGATAATGTAAATCAAGGTTTTCAGGGCAGGGAAATCAGGGATCAAGAGTCCAGACTCCAGCCCCTTCCTTCTAGAGTAACCAGGGTTCTATATGCCAAAATCAGGGAAATCCCAGAGGTAGACTCTCTATCCAACCTGCAGTTTCAATCCAAAGTAATGCAAGACCTCCACCTTAGAATAGGGGAAGTCAAAGAGAGTTGTTCCCAAATCGGCCGTCCACTTCCAAGGTAGTAACGCTGGAAGTGATTGAAGAAGAAAAAGAAGATGAAAGAGATCATACTCCACCTGCGAGATGAGGACATCTCGCGTTTTTTAAGTGGGGTAGAATGTAAGATTCCTCCCCAGCCTCTCAGGATGTCCAGTATCTTCCCCTGTAGTTAAATCCCTGTTCAGAAATATAAAAGATCTTGTTTATACCTGTTTTGGCCTAGAGAGAGAAAATCTTCTAGAGAGAGATGATTCAGTTATTAAATATTTTTGGTGGATGGAAAAATATCTTATCTTATTAAAATAATTTTCCCTGAAACAGAAGTTCAAAAAGATTTTCAGAAGGTGCATTAGAAATCAAGTATAATCTGTTCAAGAGGCCTTATCCTAGGGATCCAGATTTTTTTGAGATTTTAAATTAAGGTTCCTATGGACCAATAAGATTCATCCTAATGTAGGGAGGAGATAAATGAAAGAATAAGAGAAAAATCTCCCAAAAATGAGTAAATACTCACATAAGATGAAGAGTTGACTAAGGACAAGGTATATAGTCAAAAAAGAGAGATATTTAGAAGAAATGGCATTTTTGACACCTCAGTATGTGGGAATTTCCCTCATGAAGGAGGTGCCTATTTCACATTTATGGGAGAGTTTTAAACTCCCAAATAATGAGATATTTTTATCTCTCCTCTCTCCTATTTCAACTAGATCCAAAAAGTGAGCTAAACTGACAAAAAAATGGTCAAAATTTGACCAAACTGATCTAGAAAATTCTAGAATCAGTTTGCTTGGTAAGAGGCTCACTTTTTCCTATAAATAGAAGCCTTCCGCTTTGTTGAAGCTTAATAGTGTTTTTGCACTGTTACTCTACTTCTCCCCAGAGCCAAAAACTATGAATTTACTCATAATTCATTAGTTTTTGACTTTTTCCTCTTCTAAAGATTGGTGGCCACTCTTGTTTCAAACAAGAGTAGATCCCTCAAACCATCAAGCCAAAGGAAAGCTCTTAAATTCTCCTTGTAAGTTGGAGATTCTTCTCTTTTCTATTTCATTTTATGGTTTTTTATGATTTTTGTCTTCTTTAAAGTGAATAATGATGTTATGCCTCATTAAAAAGGCATTCCCCTCTCTTCTTTAGTAAATCCAATCCTTGTTTATCCCAGCTGAATGATTAATGGATAGAATCAAATTTTTCATAATGTTTTTCTTAAATAAGTAGAAAATGTTTACATTAGAATGATTTAAATACTCTTGGTGAAATTCTAGTTGATTTTAGAGAGTTAAAAATTGGAAAAATGGTCAGCCATACAAAGGAGGTTATGGCAAAATTTTCTAAAAATTGTGTAAAATAAGTTTTACCTTTTATTATTCAAAAAGAGTGATTCCCATCGTATATGTATTCTTAAAGTGTTATTTTTCATCCTAGGTATAGAAAAAAAGCATACTAAAAATATTTTATTAAAAAAGTATTATTTTCTTTAGAATTAATTTCTATGCATAGAAGGATGCATATTGAAATTTTTATTTTGATTATAAAAGTGTTACTCTTATCATAATTGGATTTTTATGCAAAATTACATGCATAAAAGAATTTTGTTTTTATTATAAAAGTGTGACTTTCATCAAAATTGGATTTTATGCATACAAGGATGCATAAAGAATTTTATTTTTTATTCAAAAGAGTTATTCTTATCAATTTTGATTTTATGCATAAATAAATGCATAAAGAGTTTTATTTCTATTCCAAAAGAGTTATTCTTATCAATTTTGACTTTATGTATAGAAAGATGCATAAAGAATTTTATTTTTAATTCAAAAGAGTTATTTTCATCAATTTTGATTTTATGCATGAATAGGTGCATAAAGAATTTAATTTTTATTCCAAAATAGTTATTCTCATCAAGTTTGATTTTATGCATAGAAAGATGCATAAAGAATTTTATTTTTAATTCAAAAGAGTTATTTTCATCAATTTTGATTTTATGCATAACACTCTTCACTCTCTCTCTTTCACACTTCAAAACTTTCTTTCTTTCTTCTCTCTCTCTACTCATTATTCTCGTGAACTCTCTTCTTCTTCTTCTTTCTTTCTCTTCCTCCTCCTGAAACACAAACACAAGAATAATGCACACAATCTAATACATTCTCTCACACTCTCATGCTTTTACTTTTAAGTATGCACCATGTCAAAGTGATCAAATCTCTTTCTCTCTCTTTCCTATTTTGCATGTACACACATAACGTAGTCATATTACCCTCTCTCTTCTTTCCTTCTTCTTCTACCCACACACAATGTCTCCTCTACTTGCTATGGTTCCCCACCTTCTCTCTCCTCATTTTAGCTTGAGAGTATGGATACCTCCCACATGCACACACACGTTTCTTTCTCTCTCTCACAGTCTACCATGGGTGGCCTTCGTAGGTGTGTGCTTGCTCTCTTCATGAGCATCCCCCTTAGTAGTGTGGCTAGGGCTTGCCATTATGATGTCTTGCCCGATAGGCTTCAAGACACGGTTTAGGTTGCCTTTGCCTTCGTTGTAAGCATGTCCCCTACTCTTCATGACCTCACGGCCTGGCTTTGTCCATTATGCCTTGCAGCAACCGGTTTCGGGTTTCGGGTTTCGGGTTTCGGGTTTAGGGGTTTTTTCAGGTGTGCGGTTGTGGAGTGATAAAGATAAATAACCGGTAGCTGCGGCAGCAAAAAGTAGCTGCAGCAGCAAAAAATAAATTTTTCGGGGGGCCGGTTACGTGATAGTCAAGTGGAGTGTATGTAAGATATGATGTTGAGGTGTGAATAGTATGAACTTAAGATGGCCACGCACTATGACCAAGAAGTCCAAAATCCCACCTCACGAGGACAACAGCTAGCCGAAAAATACGACGAGTTGCCCACGCAAACTAAAGGCTAAGATGTGGGGACAACAACTTGCCGCAAAAGAACGACTAGTTGTCCACCAAACCAAAGGCTAAGACGTGGGGACAACAACTTGCCGTAAAAGAACGACTAGTTGCCCTCAAAAATAAAGGTAAGGGGAAGGGAAGGTGCATCAATCGAAATGACACTTAGCATGCCACGCAATATGACATTATGCCAGATCGAAGGAGCATACTCAGCAGAAAGACACTAAACCAGCCAAATTAATGACCAAGTGCCTCTTGCTAAGCACCAAACCAATGGCCTTACTCACACACACAAGAAAGACACTTTACTTGCCCAAAAAAGGACTAAGTGCCTAACATACACAAAACACAAGACAAAATTTGATTTGATTTAAGAGACAAAAAAGACTTAAAAAAGTCGATTTCTTGTATTAACTTGAGGGTGTAGTTCCAAACTAGTTTCGCTCTAGAATGAGCTCTTCAATGGAACACCCAAGTTTGAGATTACAAGAATGAGAGCTCTCCCTTATGTAGAGAAGGGAGGGCTAGCTTTTGCCTCTTTGCATGTGGGATAATTCAGCCTTTTGTTGTGAAAAAGCAAGCTCAGGACATGAAGAACCCAATGCAACAAACGGCGCTCGAATCGGATAAGTAGAGCTCTCTAAACAAGTAAAAGAAGCTCAATAGCATCTCATGCAAGCTATGGGTTTTGAACTCATGACCTCTTTCATTAGAGTCACAAGCCTTAACCATTAGGCTAGAGTGGACATGTTGACTCTACATGCAAAAATAAGTTACATAAGGTAACTAGAAGACTAGAGAGATGCATAAAATAGGTGGAGGGTTTTCCCGATAGCAGAACCAAACATGGGAGGTCTCATATGCTGTTAAGCCGATGCTCCCAAGGGTTGCTTTACAAAGGTGGGTCCACGCTAAAAATAGTACTTACTAAAAATAGAAAGTTACAAATTAGAGGTTCGAAACCTTGATCTAACAAGATAGGAGCGCAGATTCCTTGGATTTCTCCAGCAAATCATAGGTCTAGGTATATGCTTCAGCTCGGGATTTTGTTGGCAAAGCCGAAAAAGTTTAGGGTTTAGGGTTTAGGGTTAGGGTTTAGGGTTTAGGGTTTAGGGGTTTTTTCAGGTGTGCGGTTGTGGAGTGATAAAGATAAATAACCGGTAGCTGCGGCAGCAAAAAGTAGCTGCGGCAGCAAAAAATAAATTTTTCGGGGGGCCGGTTACGTGATAGTCAAGTGAAGTGTATGTAAGATATGGTGTTGAGGTGTGAATAGTATGAACTTAAGATGGCCACGCACTATGACCAAGAAGTCCAAAATCCCACCTCACGAGGACAACAGCTAGCCGAAAAATACGACCAAGTTGCCCACGCAAAATAAAGGCTAAGATGTGGGGACAACAACTTGCCGCAAAAGAACGACTAGTTGTCCACCAAACCAAAGGCTAAGACGTGGGGACAACAACTTGCCGCAAAAGAACGACTAGTTGCCCTCAAAAATAAAGGTAAGGGGAAGGGAAGGTGCATCAATCGAAATGACACTTAGCATGCCACGCAATATGACATTATGCCAGATCGAAGGAGCATACTCAGCAGAAAGACACTAAACCAGCCAAATTAATGACCAAGTGCCTCTTACTAAGCACCAAACCAATGGCCTTACTCACACACACAAGAAAGACACTTTACTTGCCCAAAAAAGGACTAACTGCCTAACATACACAAAACACAAGACAAAATTTGATTTGATTTAAGAGACAAAAAAGACTTAAAAAAGTCGATTTCTTGTATTAACTTGAGGGTGTAGTTCCAAACTAGTTTCGCTCTAGAATGAGCTCTTCAGTGGAACACCCAAGTTTGAGATTACAAGAATGAGAGCTCTCCCTTATGTAGAGAAGGGAGGGCTAGCTTTTGCCTCTTTGCATGTGGGATAATTCAGCCTTTTGTTGTGAAAAAGCAAGCTTAGGACATGAAGAACCCAATGCAACAAACGGCGCTCGAATCGGATAAGTAGAGCTCTCTAAACAAGTAAAAGAAGCTCAATAGCATCTCATGCAAGCTATGGGTTTTGAACTCATGACCTCTTTCATTAGAGTCACAAGCCTTAACCATTAGGCTAGAGTGGACATGTTGACTCTACATGCAAAAATAAGTTACATAAGGTAACTAGAAGACTAGAGAGATGCATAAAATAGGTGGAGGGTTTTCCCGATAGCAGAACCAAACATGGGAGGTCTCATATGCTGTTAAGCCGATGCTCCCAAGGGTTGCTTTACAAAGGTGGGTCCACGCTAAAAATAGTACTTACTAAAAATAGAAAGTTACAAATTAGACGTTCGAAACCTTGATCTAACAAGATAGGAGCGCAGATTCCTTGGATTTCTCCAGCAAATCATAGGTCTAGGTATATGCTTCAGCTCGGGATTTTGTTGGCAAAGCCGAAAAAGTTTAGGGTTTAGGGAGGCCCCCAAGTTTAAAGCTTTGGTGTACTTGGAGTAGTCAAGCTTAAGAACCAGGGGGATCCGCTTACTTGAAGAGGTTTCTCGATTGGAAGCCTTTAGAAGTAGAGCTGTTCGCATATTGTACTTGACCTTGCTGAAAGTTTTCCGAAGGAGAGAATCCGGATATCCTCTACCTCGAAGTCGTTGGAAAAACAAAAGCTTTAGCTTGATGTAGCTTTGAAGCGTGCTTTCCCTGATGACATAACGCTTAAGTTCTCCAATGATGAAGGATTCCTTTTGATGACTAGGGTGCCAGGAAGAGAAAGGGAGGTATTGATACCTGTTCAGCTCTTTTTGAAAACAACTAGTAGAAAGCTTTCCTGTGGTTTGAAAATTAGTACCTTTGAAGAGGTGAATATCCAAAAAATCCACAGATGAATTGGAGATGACATGTGTTATCTTGATATGCTCCTGAAGATCCATTGCATAGTTGCTAAGATGTTCAAGCAAAGTGGTGTGAGACCCATGCCAAAAACCTAAAGCGTCATCAATGTATCTTTTGTAGTAGAGTAGCTCTGTTGTGGGATGTACCTGTTCTTGAAGGTTTTCTAAATAACATAGAAAAAGGCAGGCATAGACAACAGCAAAATTACTCCCCATAGCAGTGCCTCTGATTTGATGCCAAAAAGTGCCATTAAACTCAAGATAGTGGTTCTTGAGAACAAGAGAGGCAATTGTCATGATGAGGTTGAGCTCTACATGGTTGAAGTCACCCTGTATCATCATCTTGAGGGCATGCAGTCCTTCATTGGTGGGAATACTGGGGTACAGAGATTCCACATCAAATGTGAAGAGGATAATTTCTTGTGGTAGATGAAGCTCAGATAACTCTTTAATCAGAGTGAGGGAGTCTTCTAGATGTTGCTTTTGTTGGAGGAGAATGGGGAAAAGCTTATGATGAAGCCATATAGATGCATTCTCAAAAACAAAGCCATTGTAAGAGCAGATTGGCCTTCCGACCACTGTAGGTTTGTGGATTTTGGGCAAGAAGTAAAGAGAGCAAACTCTGAACCCTTGCTCTGGCTTCTGCAAAATAAACTTTGCTTCATCCCTTGAGAGCACACTAGACCTTTGACAGATGCAGGCAAGCCTATCAAACAGTTCATTCAATGGAGCTTGGGTGACTGGAAGATAGACCTGTTGATCTAGAAGTTGTCGATCACCTTCATTAAGATACCATGATTTATCAAGAATTACCAAACCAAGGTTTTTATCTGCTGGCTTGATAATGATGTTATGGTTCTTTATCAATCTGTTAAGGGCTCTTCTCAAATGAAGCGAAAGCTTGTTCTGAGGAAGTCTCTCACATGAAGAGATTGAATTTTGAAGTATGACTCTTCCAGTGTTGATGATGTCTTCCAGAGGCTGATAAACTTTAGAAGGATTCCAATTCGGGTTTGCAACTCGAAAAGGAGGAAGAGGTCTATCTGGTGCATTTCTGAAAAACCATCGAAGACGAAGTTGCCTTGCAAAATTATCATAGTCTTTGGTGAGATGTGTTGAATCCGGAAACTTTGACGGAGGAATATATCCCAAACCAAGTCCTAGAAGCTTTTTCTCGCTAAATGAAAGCTTGTACTGAGAGAGATTGTGGATGGCAGTGTTTGAAACACGTTGATCTACCTCAGTTGGGGTCTTTCTAGAGAAAAGCAATAGAGCATAGCGCTCGGGATCTTGGAGAGGGAGCCAGAAGAGGTGCCTTAACGCCGGGATTTCGAGACCGAGATCGGCTCGGTGGAGCGGATCTGCTTCGTGAATTTTGCCGATTTTGTTTCTGTCCCGAACCAGATTTCTGGGTATTGCGGCCTTGTCGAGAAGAGGAAGGCTGTGCAGAGGAGGGGGTGGAAGTCTTCTTCCTTTGAGGTTGATTTCCACCCCCTTGCCGGTTTCCCCGCTGGTTTTTTGGCTGGGTAGACTTGCCTTTATTTGGCTTGTTTCCCTGCTGCTGCTGCTTACCTTGGTGGTTGTTTTGCCGGTCTTTCTGTTGATTGCCTTTCTTAGAAGCTTGGTTGCTTCTAGTTTTCTTCTTGTTGTTGTTCTGGCTATTGTTCTGGCTTTTCTTTTGTTGATTATCTTTCCGTTTTTTGTTTGTCCCACCTGTGTCATTTGCTAGACTTTTCTTTAGCTTGTTGATCTGTGCTTGAACTTGCTTCTGAACTTGCTCTTTGACTAGCTTGGCTATAGAGGGTTCAGTAGGAAGAGATTCTGCATCTCCCATGGCTTGATCCTGTGCAGCTTTCCTCTTGGTGAAAGCAGCTTGCTTGATCTTAGAGTTAAGGAGATGAGAGACCCTGAAATTATTTATGGCAGTTTTGAAATCTTTGAGCAGCTTGTTCTTCCAAGTCTTCATGGTGTTTTCCCATAAAGCGTGTGGGCTGTCCATGAGTTCCAAAGCAGCCATGAGGTTCAGGATTTCCTGGAGACTGGCTTCAAAAGTGGAGGCATAAGCATCCAGCTTCTTTTCTTGATTCTCTACCAGCTTTGCTTGGGCTTCAATGAGGACTTCCAAGCAGCTGCTCCTGTAATTTTTACAAAGATCTTGTAGAGTTTGATTGAGAAAGGCCTGTCCTTGTTCATCTTGCACAGTAAGGCGGGGTGGTTTGAGTCGAAGACTGTTAGGTACGGTGCCTTCTTCTCTTTGCTCTCTAAGCTTTTTGAGGTAAGCTTGACTTTTCTCAAAAGCTAAAAACATCTTCTTGTACTCCTCGATAGACTTCTTCAAGAAATCTTTAAGGTGAGAAGGTTGAGCGATGGGAAGAGTAGGCAGAGCAAAAAGGTCATCATAGGATGATGATGAAGCACCAAGTGTAAACCTGTATTGGTTTTGTGCATTAGCAGTATCTGTAGAATCATCCATTCTCCGCTTAGCACGTTCTCTTTCTCCACTAGCAAATTGAAACGTTCCCTGGCTGGTAGAAGGGTTGTCTTGACCTTCGTTTGCTGCCTCTCGGATAGTGTTCAAAAGCACCACGATAGCAAAGGTTTAGGGTTTAGGGGTTTTTTCAGGTGTGCGGTTGTGGAGTGATAAAGATAAATAACCGGTAGCTGCGGCAGCAAAAAATAAATTTTTCGGGGGGCCGGTTACGTGATAGTCAAGTGAAGTGTATGTAAGATATGGTGTTGAGGTGTGAATAGTATGAACTTAAGATGGCCACGCACTATGACCAACAAGTCCAAAATCCCACCTCACGAGGACAACAGCTAGCCGAAAAATACGACCAAGTTGCCCACGCAAAATAAAGGCTAAGATGTGGGGACAACAACTTGCCGCAAAAGAACGACTAGTTGTCCACCAAACCAAAGGCTAAGACGTGGGGACAACAACTTGCCGCAAAAGAACGACTAGTTGCCCTCAAAAATAAAGGTAAGGGGAAGGGAAGGTGCATCAATCGAAATGACACTTAGCATGCCACGCAATATGACATTATGCCAGATCGAAGGAGCATACTCAGCAGAAAGACACTAAACCAGCCAAATTAATGACCAAGTGCCTCTTACTAAGCACCAAACCAATGGCCTTACTCACACACACAAGAAAGACACTTTACTTGCCCAAAAAAGGACTAACTGCCTAACATACACAAAACACAAGACAAAATTTGATTTGATTTAAGAGACAAAAAAGACTTAAAAAAGTCGATTTCTTGTATTAACTTGAGGGTGTAGTTCCAAACTAGTTTCGCTCTAGAATGAGCTCTTCATGTCCTAAGCTTGCTTTTTCACAACAAAAGGCTGAATTATCCCACATGCAAAGAGGCAAAAGCTAGCCCTCCCTTCTCTACATAAGGGAGAGCTCTCATTCTTGTAATCTCAAACTTGGGTGTGATTTAAGAGACAAAAAAGACTTAAAAAAGTCGATTTCTTGTATTAACTTGAGGGTGTAGTTCCAAACTTGGGTGTTCCACTGTAGAGTCAACATGTCCACTCTAGCCTAATGGTTTAGGGTTTAGGGGTTTTTTCAGGTGTGCGGTTGTGGAGTGATAAAGATAAATAACCGGTAGCTGCGGCAGCAAAAAGTAGCTGCGGCAGCAAAAAATAAATTTTTCGGGGGGCCGGTTACGTGATAGTCAAGTGAAGTGTATGTAAGATATGGTGTTGAGGTGTGAATAGTATGAACTTAAGATGGCCACGCACTATGACCAAGAAGTCCAAAATCCCACCTCACGAGGACAACAGCTAGCCGAAAAATACGCCCAAGTTGCCCACGCAAAATAAAGGCTAAGATGTGGGGACAACAACTTGCCGCAAAAGAACGACTAGTTGTCCACCAAACCAAAGGCTAAGACGTGGGGACAACAACTTGCCGCAAAAGAACGACTAGTTGCCCTCAAAAATAAAGGTAAGGGGAAGGGAAGGTGCATCAATCGAAATGACACTTAGCATGCCACGCAATATGACATTATGCCAGATCGAAGGAGCATACTCAGCAGAAAGACACTAAACCAGCCAAATTAATGACCAAGTGCCTCTTACTAAGCACCAAACCAATGGCCTTACTCACACACACAAGAAAGACACTTTACTTGCCCAAAAAAGGACTAAGTGCCTAACATACACAAAACACAAGACAAAATTTGATTTGATTTAAGAGACAAAAAAGACTTAAAAAAGTCGATTTCTTGTATTAACTTGAGGGTGTAGTTCCAAACTAGTTTCGCTCTAGAATGAGCTCTTCAGTGGAACACCCAAGTTTGAGATTACAAGAATGAGAGCTCTCCCTTATGTAGAGAAGGGAGGGCTAGCTTTTGCCTCTTTGCATGTGGGATAATTCAGCCTTTTGTTGTGAAAAAGCAAGCTTAGGACATGAAGAACCCAATGCAACAAACGGCGCTCGAATCGGATAAGTAGAGCTCTCTAAACAAGTAAAAGAAGCTCAATAGCATCTCATGCAAGCTATGGGTTTTGAACTCATGACCTCTTTCATTAGAGTCACAAGCCTTAACCATTAGGCTAGAGTGGACATGTTGACTCTACATGCAAAAATAAGTTACATAAGGTAACTAGAAGACTAGAGAGATGCATAAAATAGGTGGAGGGTTTTCCCGATAGCAGAACCAAACATGGGAGGTCTCATATGCTGTTAAGCCGATGCTCCCAAGGGTTGCTTTACAAAGGTGGGTCCACGCTAAAAATAGTACTTACTAAAAATAGAAAGTTACAAATTAAAGGTTCGAAACCTTGATCTAACAAGATAGGAGCGCAGATTCCTTGGATTTCAGCAAATCATAGGTCTAGGTATATGCTTCAGCTCGGGATTTTGTTGGCAAAGCCGAAAAAGTTTAGGGTTTAGGGAGGCCCCCAAGTTTAAAGCTTTGGTGTACTTGGAGTAGTCAAGCTTAAGAACCAGGGGGATCCGCTTACTTGAAGAGGTTTCTCGATTGGAAGCCTTTAGAAGTAGAGCTGTTCGCATATTGTACTTGACCTTGCTGAAAGTTTTCCGAAGGAGAGAATCCGGATATCCTCTACCTCGAAGTCGTTGGAAAAACAAAAGCTTTAGCTTGATGTAGCTTTGAAGCATGCTTTCCCTGATGACATAACGCTTAAGTTCTCCAATGATGAAGGATTCCTTTTGATGACTAGGGTGCCAGGAAGAGAAAGGGAGGTATTGATACCTGTTCAGCTCTTTTTGAAAACAACTAGTAGAAAGCTTTCCTGTGGTTTGAAAATTAGTACCTTTGAAGAGGTGAATATCCAAAAAATCGACAGATGAATTGGAGATGACATGTGTTATCTTGATATGCTCCTGAAGATCCATTGCATAGTTGCTAAGATGTTCAAGCAAAGTGGTGTGAGACCCATGCCAAAAACCTAAAGCGTCATCAATGTATCTTTTGTAGTAGAGTAGCTCTGTTGTGGGATGTACCTGTTCTTGAAGGTTTTCTAAATAACATAGAAAAAGGCAGGCATAGACAACAGCAAAATTACTCCCCATAGCAGTGCCTCTGATTTGATGCCAAAAAGTGCCATTAAACTCAAGATAGTGGTTCTTGAGAACAAGAGAGGCAATTGTCATGATGAGGTTGAGCTCTACATGGTTGAAGTCACCCTGTATCATCATCTTGAGGGCATGCAGTCCTTCATTGGTGGGAATACTGGGGTACAGAGATTCCACATCAAATGTGAAGAGGATAATTTCTTGTGGTAGATGAAGCTCAGATAACTCTTTAATCAGAGTGAGGGAGTCTTTTAGATGTTGCTTTTGTTGGAGGAGAATGGGGAAAAGCTTATGATGAAGCCATATAGATGCATTCTCAAAAACAAAGCCATTGTAAGAGCAGATTGGCCTTCCGACCACTGTAGGTTTGTGGATTTTGGGCAAGAAGTAAAGAGAGCAAACTCTGAACCCTTGCTCTGGCTTCTGCAAAATAAACTTTGCTTCATCCCTTGAGAGCACACTAGACCTTTGACAGATGCAGGCAAGCCTATCAAACAGTTCATTCAATGGAGCTTGGGTGACTGGGAGATAGACCTGTTGATCTAGAAGTTGCCGATCACCTTCATTAAGATACCATGATTTATCAAGAATTACCAAACCAAGGTTTTTATCTGCTGGCTTGATAATGATGTTATGGTTCTTTATCAATCTGTTAAGGGCTCTTCTCAAATGAAGCGAAAGCTTGTTCTGAGGAAGTCGCTCACATGAAGAGATTGAATTTTGAAGTATGACTCTTCCAGTGTTGATGATGTCTTCCAGAGGCTGATAAACTTTAGAAGGATTCCAATTCGGGTTTGCAACTCGAAAAGGAGGAAGAGGTCTATCTGGTGCATTTCTGAAAAACCATCGAAGACGAAGTTGCCTTGCAAAATTATCATAGTCTTTGGTGAGATGTGTTGAATCCGGAAACTTTGACGGAGGAATATATCCCAAACCAAGTCCTAGAAGCTTTTTCTCGCTAAATGAAAGCTTGTACTGAGAGAGATTGTGGATGGCAGTGTTTGAAACACGTTGATCTACCTCAGTTGGGGTCTTTCTAGAGAAAAGCAATAGAGCATAGCGCTCGGGATCTTGGAGAGGGAGCCAGAAGAGGTGCCTTAACGCCGGGGATTTCGAGACCGAGATCGGCTCGGTGGAGCGGATCTGCTTCGTGAATTTTGCCGATTTTGTTTCTGTCCCGAACCAGATTTCTGGGTATTGCGGCCTTGTCGAGAAGAGGAAGGCTGTGCAGAGGAGGGGGTGGAAGTCTTCTTCCTTTGAGGTTGATTTCCACCCCCTTGCCGGTTTCCCCGCTGGTTTTTTGGCTGGGTAGACTTGCCTTTATTTGGCTTGTTTCCCTGCTGCTGCTGCTTACCTTGGTGGTTGTTTTGCCGGTCTTTCTGTTGATTGCCTTTCTTAGAAGCTTGGTTGCTTCTAGTTTTCTTCTTGTTGTTGTTCTGGCTATTGTTCTGGCTTTTCTTTTGTTGATTATCTTTCCGTTTTTTGTTTGTCCCACCTGTGTCATTTGCTAGACTTTTCTTTAGCTTGTTGATCTGTGCTTGAACTTGCTTCTGAACTTGCTCTTTGACTAGCTTGGCTATAGAGGGTTCAGTAGGAAGAGATTCTGCATCTCCCATGGCTTGATCCTGTGCAGCTTTCCTCTTGGTGAAAGCAGCTTGCTTGATCTTAGAGTTAAGGAGATGAGAGACCCTGAAATTATTTATGGCAGTTTTGAAATCTTTGAGCAGCTTGTTCTTCCAAGTCTTCATGGTGTTTTCCCATAAAGCGTGTGGGCTGTCCATGAGTTCCAAAGCAGCCATGAGGTTCAGGATTTCCTGGAGACTGGCTTCAAAAGTGGAGGCATAAGCATCCAGCTTCTTTTCTTGATTCTCTACCAGCTTTGCTTGGGCTTCAATGAGGACTTCCAAGCAGCTGCTCCTGTAATTTTTACAAAGATCTTGTAGAGTTTGATTGAGAAAGGCCTGTCCTTGTTCATCTTGCACAGTAAGGCGGGGTGGTTTGAGTCGAAGACTGTTAGGTACGGTGCCTTCTTCTCTTTGCTTTCTAAGCTTTTTGAGGTAAGCTTGACTTTTCTCAAAAGCTAAAAACATCTTCTTGTACTCCTCGATAGACTTCTTCAAGAAATCTTTAAGGTGAGAAGGTTGAGCGATGGGAAGAGTAGGCAGAGCAAAAAGGTCATCATAGGATGATGATGAAGCACCAAGTGTAAACCTGTATTGGTTTTGTGCATTAGCAGTATCTGTAGAATCATCCATTCTCCGCTTAGCACGTTCTCTTTCTCCACTAGCAAATTGAAACGCTCCCTGGCTGGTAGAAGGGTTGTCTTGACCTTCGTTTGCTGCCTCTGGGATAGTGTTCAAAAGCACCATGATAGCAAAGGTTTAGGGTTTAGGGGTTTTTTCAGGTGTGCGGTTGTGGAGTGATAAAGATAAATAACCGGTAGCTGCGGCAGCAAAAAGTAGCTGCGACAGCAAAAAATAAATTTTTCGGGGGACCGGTTACGTGATAGTCAAGTGAAGTGTATGTAAGATATGGTGTTGAGGTGTGAATAGTATGAACTTAAGATGGCCACGCACTATGACCAAGAAGTCCAAAATCCCACCTCACGAGGACAACAGCTAGCCGAAAAATACGACCAAGTTGCCCACGCAAAATAAAGGCTAAGATGTGGGGACAACAACTTGCCGCAAAAGAACGACTAGTTGTCCACCAAACCAAAGGCTAAGACGTGGGGACAACAACTTGCCGCAAAAGAACGACTAGTTGCCCTCAAAAATAAAGGTAAGGGGAAGGGAAGGTGCATCAATCGAAATGACACTTAGCATGCCACGCAATATGACATTATGCCAGATCGAAGGAGCATACTCAGCAGAAAGACACTAAACCAGCCAAATTAATGACCAAGTGCCTCTTACTAAGCACCAAACCAATGGCCTTACTCACACACACAAGAAAGACACTTTACTTGCCCAAAAAAGGACTAACTGCCTAACATACACAAAACACAAGACAAAATTTGATTTGATTTAAGAGACAAAAAAGACTTAAAAAAGTCGATTTCTTGTATTAACTTGAGGGTGTAGTTCCAAACTAGTTTCGCTCTAGAATGAGCTCTTCAGTGGAACACCCAAGTTTGAGATTACAAGAATGAGAGCTCTCCCTTATGTAGAGAAGGGAGGGCTAGCTTTTGCCTCTTTGCATGTGGGATAATTCAGCCTTTTGTTGTGAAAAAGCAAGCTTAGGACATGAAGAACCCAATGCAACAAACGGCGCTCGAATCGGATAAGTAGAGCTCTCTAAACAAGTAAAAGAAGCTCAATAGCATCTCATGCAAGCTATGGGTTTTGAACTCATGACCTCTTTCATTAGAGTCACAAGCCTTAACCGTTAGGCTAGAGTGGACATGTTGACTCTACATGCAAAAATAAGTTACATAAAGTAACTAGAAGACTAGAGAGATGCATAAAATAGGTGGAGGGTTTTCCCGATAGCAGAACCAAACATGGGAGGTCTCATATGCTGTTAAGCCGATGCTCCCAAGGGTTGCTTTACAAAGGTGGGTCCACGCTAAAAATAGTACTTACTAAAAATAGAAAGTTACAAATTAAAGGTTCGAAACCTTGATCTAACAAGATAGGAGCGCAGATTCCTTGGATTTCTCCAGCAAATCATAGGTCTAGGTATATACTTCAGCTCGGGATTTTGTTGGCAAAGCCGAAAAAGTTTAGGGTTTAGGGAGGCCCCCAAGTTTAAAGCTTTGGTGTACTTGGAGTAGTCAAGCTTAAGAACCAGGGGGATCCGCTTACTTGAAGAGGTTTCTCGATTGGAAGCCTTTAGAAGTAGAGCTGTTCGCATATTGTACTTGACCTTGCTGAAAGTTTTCCGAAGGAGAGAATCCGGATATCCTCTACCTCGAAGTCGTTGGAAAAACAAAAGCTTTAGCTTGATGTAGCTTTGAAGCGTGCTTTCCCTGATGACATAACGCTTAAGTTCTCCAATGATGAAGGATTCCTTTTGATGACTAGGGTGCCAGGAAGAGAAAGGGAGGTATTGATACCTGTTCAGCTCTTTTTGAAAACAACTAGTAGAAAGCTTTCCTGTGGTTTGAAAATTAGTACCTTTGAAGAGGTGAATATCCAAAAAATCCACAGATGAATTGGAGATGACATGTGTTATCTTGATATGCTCCTGAAGATCCATTGCATAGTTGCTAAGATGTTCAAGCAAAGTGGTGTGAGACCCATGCCAAAAACCTAAAGCGTCATCAATGTATCTTTTGTAGTAGAGTAGCTCTGTTGTGGGATGTACCTGTTCTTGAAGGTTTTCTAAATAACATAGAAAAAGGCAGGCATAGACAACAGCAAAATTACTCCCCATAGCAGTGCCTCTGATTTGATGCCAAAAAGTGCCATTAAACTCAAGATAGTGGTTCTTGAGAACGAGAGAGGCAATTGTCATGATGAGGTTGAGCTCTACATGGTTGAAGTCACCCTGTATCATCATCTTGAGGGCATGCAGTCCTTCATTGGTGGGAATACTGGGGTACAGAGATTCCACATCAAATGTGAAGAGGATAATTTCTTGTGGTAGATGAAGCTCAGATAACTCTTTAATCAGAGTGAGGGAGTCTTTTAGATGTTGCTTTTGTTGGAGGAGAATGGGGAAAAGCTTATGATGAAGCCATATAGATGCATTCTCAAAAACAAAGCCATTGTAAGAGCAGATTGGCCTTCCGACCACTGTAGGTTTGTGGATTTTGGGCAAGAAGTAAAGAGAGCAAACTCTGAACCCTTGCTCTGGCTTCTGCAAAATAAACTTTGCTTCATCCCTTGAGAGCACACTAGACCTTTGACAGATGCAGGCAAGCCTATCAAACAGTTCATTCAATGGAGCTTGGGTGACTGGGAGATAGACCTGTTGATCTAGAAGTTGCCGATCACCTTCATTAAGATACCATGATTTATCAAGAATTACCAAACCAAGGTTTTTATCTGCTGGCTTGATAATGATGTTATGGTTCTTTATCAATCTATTAAGGGCTCTTCTCAAATGAAGCGAAAGCTTGTTCTGAGGAAGTCGCTCACATGAAGAGATTGAATTTTGAAGTATGACTCTTCCAGTGTTGATGATGTCTTCCAGAGGCTGATAAACTTTAGAAGGATTCCAATTCGGGTTTACAACTCGAAAAGGAGGAAGAGGTCTATCTGGTGCATTTCTGAAAAACCATTTGCCTTGCAAAATTATCATAGTCTTTGGTGAGATGTGTTGAATCCGGAAACTTTGACGGAGGAATATATCCCAAACCAAGTCCTAGAAGCTTTTTCTCGCTAAATGAAAGCTTGTACTGAGAGAGATTGTGGATGGCAGTGTTTGAAACACGTTGATCCACCTCAGTTGGGGTCTTTCTAGAGAAAAGCAATAGAGCATAGCGCTCGGGATCTTGGAGAGGGAGCCAGAAGAGGTGCCTTAACGCCGGGGATTTCGAGACCGAGATCGGCTCGGTGGAGCGGATCTGCTTCGTGAATTTTGCCGATTTTGTTTCTGTCCCGAACCAGATTTCTGGGTATTGCGGCCTTGTCGAGAAGAGGAAGGCTGTGCAGAGGAGGGGGTGGAAGTCTTCTTCCTTTGAGGTTGATTTCCACCCCCTTGCCGGTTTCCCCGCTGGTTTTTTGGCTGGGTAGACTTGCCTTTATTTGGCTTGTTTCCCTGCTGCTGCTGCTTACCTTGGTGGTTGTTTTGCCGGTCTTTCTGTTGATTGCCTTTCTTAGAAGCTTGGTTGCTTCTAGTTTTCTTCTTGTTGTTGTTCTGGCTATTGTTCTGGCTTTTCTTTTGTTGATTATCTTTCCGTTTTTTGTTTGTCCCACCTGTGTCATTTGCTAGACTTTTCTTTAGCTTGTTGATCTGTGCTTGAACTTGCTTCTGAACTTGCTCTTTGACTAGCTTGGCTATAGAGGGTTCAGTAGGAAGAGATTCTGCATCTCCCATGGCTTGATCCTGTGCAGCTTTCCTCTTGGTGAAAGCAGCTTGCTTGATCTTAGAGTTAAGGAGATGAGAGACCCTGAAATTATTTATGGCAGTTTTGAAATCTTTGAGCAGCTTGTTCTTCCAAGTCTTCATGGTGTTTTCCCATAAAGCGTGTGGGCTGTCCATGAGTTCCAAAGCAGCCATGAGGTTCAGGATTTCCTGGAGACTGGCTTCAAAAGTGGAGGCATAAGCATCCAGCTTCTTTTCTTGATTCTCTACCAGCTTTGCTTGGGCTTCAATGAGGACTTCCAAGCAGCTGCTCCTGTAATTTTTACAAAGATCTTGTAGAGTTTGATTGAGAAAGGCCTGTCCTTGTTCATCTTGCACAGTAAGGCGGGGTGGTTTGAGTCGAAGACTGTTAGGTACGGTGCCTTCTTCTCTTTGCTTTCTAAGCTTTTTGAGGTAAGCTTGACTTTTCTCAAAAGCTAAAAACATCTTCTTGTACTCCTCGATAGACTTCTTCAAGAAATCTTTAAGGTGAGAAGGTTGAGCGATGGGAAGAGTAGGCAGAGCAAAAAGGTCATCATAGGATGATGATGAAGCACCAAGTGTAAACCTGTATTGGTTTTGTGCATTAGCAGTATCTGTAGAATCATCCATTCTCCGCTTAGCACGTTCTCTTTCTCCACTAGCAAATTGAAACGTTCCCTGGCTGGTAGAAGGGTTGTCTTGACCTTCGTTTGCTGCCTCTCGGATAGTGTTCAAAAGCACCACGATAGCAAAGGTTTAGGGTTTAGGGGTTTTTTCAGGTGTGCGGTTGTGGAGTGATAAAGATAAATAACCGGTAGCTGCGGCAGCAAAAAGTAGCTGCGGCAGCAAAAAATAAATTTTTCGGGGGGCCGGTTACGTGATAGTCAAGTGAAGTGTATGTAAGATATGGTGTTGAGGTGTGAATAGTATGAACTTAAGATGGCCACGCACTATGACCAAGAAGTCCAAAATCCCACCTCACGAGGACAACAGCTAGCCGAAAAATACGACCAAGTTGCCCACGCAAAATAAAGGCTAAGATGTGGGGACAACAACTTGCCGCAAAAGAACGACTAGTTGTCCACCAAACCAAAGGCTAAGACGTGGGGACAACAACTTGCCGCAAAAGAACGACTAGTTGCCCTCAAAAATAAAGGTAAGGGGAAGGGAAGGTGCATCAATCGAAATGACACTTAGCATGCCACGCAATATGACATTATGCCAGATCGAAGGAGCATACTCAGCAAAAAGACACTAAACCAGCCAAATTAATGACCAAGTGCCTCTTACTAAGCACCAAACCAATGGCCTTACTCACACACACAAGAAAGACACTTTACTTGCCCAAAAAAGGACTAACTGCCTAACATACACAAAACACAAGACAAAATTTGATTTGATTTAAGAGACAAAAAAGACTTAAAAAAGTCGATTTCTTGTATTAACTTGAGGGTGTAGTTCCAAACTAGTTTCGCTCTAGAATGAGCTCTTCAGTGGAACACCCAAGTTTGAGATTACAAGAATGAGAGCTCTCCCTTATGTAGAGAAGGGAGGGCTAGCTTTTGCCTCTTTGCATGTGGGATAATTCAGCCTTTTGTTGTGAAAAAGCAAGCTTAGGACATGAAGAACCCAATGCAACAAACGGCGCTCGAATCGGATAAGTAGAGCTCTCTAAACAAGTAAAAGAAGCTCAATAGCATCTCATGCAAGCTATGGGTTTTGAACTCATGACCTCTTTCATTAGAGTCACAAGCCTTAACCATTAGGCTAGAGTGGACATGTTGACTCTACATGCAAAAATAAGTTACATAAGGTAACTAGAAGACTAGAGAGATGCATAAAATAGGTGGAGGGTTTTCCCGATAGCAGAACCAAACATGGGAGGTCTCATATGCTGTTAAGCCGATGCTCCCAAGGGTTGCTTTACAAAGGTGGGTCCACGCTAAAAATAGAAAGTTACAAATTAAAGGTTCGAAACCTTGATCTAACAAGATAGGAGCGCAGATTCCTTGGATTTCTCCAGCAAATCATAGGTCTAGGTATATGCTTCAGCTCGGGATTTTGTTGGCAAAGCCGAAAAAGTTTAGGGTTTAGGGAGGCCCCCAAGTTTAAAGCTTTGGTGTACTTGGAGTAGTCAAGCTTAAGAACCAGGGGGATCCGCTTACTTGAAGAGGTTTCTCGATTGGAAGCCTTTAGAAGTAGAGCTGTTCGCATATTGTACTTGACCTTGCTGAAAGTTTTCCGAAGGAGAGAATCCGGATATCCTCTACCTCGAAGTCGTTGGAAAAACAAAAGCTTTAGCTTGATGTAGCTTTGAAGCGTGCTTTCCCTGATGACATAACGCTTAAGTTCTCCAATGATGAAGGATTCCTTTTGATGACTAGGGTGCCAGGAAGAGAAAGGGAGGTATTGATACCTGTTCAGCTCTTTTTGAAAACAACTAGTAGAAAGCTTTCCTGTGGTTTGAAAATTAGTACCTTTGAAGAGGTGAATATCCAAAAAATCCACAGATGAATTGGAGATGACATGTGTTATCTTGATATGCTCCTGAAGATCCATTGCATAGTTGCTAAGATGTTCAAGCAAAGTGGTGTGAGACCCATGCCAAAAACCTAAAGCGTCATCAATGTATCTTTTGTAGTAGAGTAGCTCTGTTGTGGGATGTACCTGTTCTTGAAGGTTTTCTAAATAACATAGAAAAAGGCAGGCATAGACAACAGCAAAATTACTCCCCATAGCAGTGCCTCTGATTTGATGCCAAAAAGTGCCATTAAACTCAAGATAGTGGTTCTTGAGAACAAGAGAGGCAATTGTCATGATGAGGTTGAGCTCTACATGGTTGAAGTCACCCTGTATCATCATCTTGAGGGCATGCAGTCCTTCATTGGTGGGAATACTGGGGTACAGAGATTCCACATCAAATGTGAAGAGGATAATTTCTTGTGGTAGATGAAGCTCAGATAACTCTTTAATCAGAGTGAGGGAGTCTTTTAGATGTTGCTTTTGTTGGAGGAGAATGGGGAAAAGCTTATGATGAAGCCATATAGATGCATTCTCAAAAACAAAGCCATTGTAAGAGCAGATTGGCCTTCCGACCACTGTAGGTTTGTGGATTTTGGGCAAGAAGTAAAGAGAGCAAACTCTGAACCCTTGCTCTGGCTTCTGCAAAATAAACTTTGCTTCATCCCTTGAGAGCACACTAGACCTTTGACAGATGCAGGCAAGCCTATCAAACAGTTCATTCAATGGAGCTTGGGTGACTGGGAGATAGACCTGTTGATCTAGAAGTTGCCGATCACCTTCATTAAGATACCATGATTTATCAAGAATTACCAAACCAAGGTTTTTATCTGCTGGCTTGATAATGATGTTATGGTTCTTTATCAATCTGTTAAGGGATCTTCTCAAATGAAGCGAAAGCTTGTTCTGAGGAAGTCGCTCACATGAAGAGATTGAATTTTGAAGTATGACTCTTCCAGTGTTGATGATGTCTTCCAGAGGCTGATAAACTTTAGAAGGATTCCAATTCGGGTTTGCAACTCGAAAAGGAGGAAGAGGTCTATCTGGTGCATTTCTGAAAAACCATCAAAGACGAAGTTGCCTTGCAAAATTATCATAGTCTTTGGTGAGATGTGTTGAATCCGGAAACTTTGACGGAGGAATATATCCCAAACCAAGTCCTAGAAGCTTTTTCTCGCTAAATGAAAGCTTGTACTAAGAGAGATTGTGGATGGCAGTGTTTGAAACACGTTGATCCACCTCAGTTGGGGTCTTTCTAGAGAAAAGCAATAGAGCATAGCGCTCGAGATCTTGGAGAGGGAGCCAGAAGAGGTGCCTTAACGCCGGGGATTTCGAGACCGAGATCGGCTCGGTGGAGCGGATCTGCTTCGTGAATTTTGCCGATTTTGTTTCTGTCCCGAACCAGATTTCTGGGTATTGCGGCCTTGTCGAGAAGAGGAAGGCTGTGCAGAGGAGGGGGTGGAAGTCTTCTTCCTTTGAGGTTGATTTCCACCCCCTTGCCGGTTTCCCCGCTGGTTTTTTGGCTGGGTAGACTTGCCTTTATTTGGCTTGTTTCCCTGCTGTTGCTGCTTACCTTGGTGGTTGTTTTGCCGGTCTTTCTGTTGATTGCCTTTCTTAGAAGCTTGGTTGCTTCTAGTTTTCTTCTTGTTGTTGTTCTGGCTATTGTTCTGGCTTTTCTTTTGTTGATTATCTTTTCGTTTTTTGTTTGTCCCACCTGTGTCATTTGCTAGACTTTTCTTTAGCTTGTTGATCTGTGCTTGAACTTGCTTCTGAACTTGCTCTTTGACTAGCTTGGCTATAGAGGGTTCAGTAGGAAGAGATTCTGCATCTCCCATGGCTTGATCCTGTGCAGCTTTCCTCTTGGTGAAAGCAGCTTGCTTGATCTTAGAGTTAAGGAGATGAGAGACCCTGAAATTATTTATGGCAGTTTTGAAATCTTTGAGCAGCTTGTTCTTCCAAGTCTTCATGGTGTTTTCCCATAAAGCGTGTGGGCTGTCCATGAGTTCCAAAGCAGCCATGAGGTTCAGGATTTCCTGGAGACTGGCTTCAAAAGTGGAGGCATAAGCATCCAGCTTCTTTTCTTGATTCTCTACCAGCTTTGCTTGGGCTTCAATGAGGACTTCCAAGCAGCTGCTCCTGTAATTTTTACAAAGATCTTGTAGAGTTTGATTGAGAAAGGCCTGTCCTTGTTCATCTTGCACAGTAAGGCGGGGTGGTTTGAGTCGAAGACTGTTAGGTACGGTGCCTTCTTCTCTTTGCTCTCTAAGCTTTTTGAGGTAAGCTTGACTTTTCTCAAAAGATAAAAACATCTTCTTGTACTCCTCGATAGACTTCTTCAAGAAATCTTTAAGGTGAGAAGGTTGAGCGATGGGAAGAGTAGGCAGAGCAAAAAGGTCATCATAGGATGATGATGAAGCACCAAGTGTAAACCTGTATTGGTTTTGTGCATTAGCAGTATCTGTAGAATCATCCATTCTCCGCTTAGCACGTTCTCTTTCTCCACTAGCAAATTGAAACGCTCCCTGGCTGGTAGAAGGGTTGTCTTGACCTTCGTTTGCTGCCTCTGGGATAGTGTTCAAAAGCACCATGATAGCAAAGGTTTAGGGTTTAGGGGTTTTTTCAGGTGTGCGGTTGTGGGGTGATAAAGATAAATAACCGGTAGCTGCGGCAGCAAAAAGTAGCTGCGGCAGCAAAAAATAAATTTTTCGGGGGGCCGGTCACGTGATAGTCAAGTGAAGTGTATGTAAGATATGGTGTTGAGGTGTGAATAGTATGAACTTAAGATGGCCACGCACTATGACCAAGAAGTCCAAAATCCCACCTCACGAGGACAACAGCTAGCCGAAAAATACGACCAAGTTGCCCACGCAAAATAAAGGCTAAGATGTGGGGACAACAACTTGCCGCAAAAGAACGACTAGTTGTCCACCAAACCAAAGGCTAAGACGTGGGGACAACAACTTGCCGCAAAAGAACGACTAGTTGCCCTCAAAAATAAAGGTAAGGGGAAGGGAAGGTGCATCAATCGAAATGACACTTAGCATGCCACGCAATATGACATTATGCCAGATCGAAGGAGCATACTCAGCAGAAAGACACTAAACCAGCCAAATTAATGACCAAGTGCCTCTTACTAAGCACCAAACCAATGGCCTTACTCACACACACAAGAAAGACACTTTACTTGCCCAAAAAAGGACTAACTGCCTAACATACACAAAACACAAGACAAAATTTGATTTGATTTAAGAGACAAAAAAGACTTAAAAAAGTCGATTTCTTGTATTAACTTGAGGGTGTAGTTCCAAACTAGTTTCGCTCTAGAATGAGCTCTTCAGTGGAACACCCAAGTTTGAGATTACAAGAATGAGAGCTCTCCCTTATGTAGAGAAGGGAGGGCTAGCTTTTGCCTCTTTGCATGTGGGATAATTCAGCCTTTTGTTGTGAAAAAGCAAGCTTAGGACATGAAGAACCCAATGCAACAAACGGCGCTCGAATCGGATAAGTAGAGCTCTCTAAACAAGTAAAAGAAGCTCAATAGCATCTCATGCAAGCTATGGGTTTTGAACTCATGACCTCTTTCATTAGAGTCACAAGCCTTAACCATTAGGCTAGAGTGGACATGTTGACTCTACATGCAAAAATAAGTTACATAAGGTAACTAGAAGACTAGAGAGATGCATAAAATAGGTGGAGGGTTTTCCCGATAGCAGAACCAAACATGGGAGGTCTCATATGCTGTTAAGCCGATGCTCCCAAGGGTTGCTTTACAAAGGTGGGTCCACGCTAAAAATAGTACTTACTAAAAATAGAAAGTTACAAATTAGAGGTTCGAAACCTTGATCTAACAAGATAGGAGCGCAGATTCCTTGGATTTCTCCAGCAAATCATAGGTCTAGGTATATGCTTCAGCTCGGGATTTTGTTGGCAAAGCCGAAAAAGTTTAGGGTTTAGGGTTTAGGCTTTAGGGGTTTTTTCAGGTGTGCGGTTGTGGGGTGATAAAGATAAATAACCGGTAGCTGCGGCAGCAAAAAGTTGCTGCGGCAGCAAAAAATAAATTTTTCGGGGGGCCGGTCACGTGATAGTCAAGTGAAGTGTATGTAAGATATGGTGTTGAGGTGTGAATAGTATGAACTTAAGATGGCCACGCACTATGACCAAGAAGTCCAAAATCCCACCTCACGAGGACAACAGCTAGCCGAAAAATACGACCAAGTTGCCCACGCAAAATAAAGGCTAAGATGTGGGGACAACAACTTGCCGCAAAAGAACGACTAGTTGTCCACCAAACCAAAGGCTAAGTCGTGGGGACAACAACTTGCCGCAAAAGAACGACTAGTTGCCCTCAAAAATAAAGGTAAGGGGAAGGGAAGGTGCATCAATCGAAATGACACTTAGCATGCCACGCAATATGACATTATGCCAGATCGAAGGAGCATACTCAGCAGAAAGACACTAAACCAGCCAAATTAATGACCAAGTGCCTCTTACTAAGCACCAAACCAATGGCCTTACTCACACACACAAGAAAGACACTTTACTTGCCCAAAAAAGGACTAAGTGCCTAACATACACAAAACACAAGACAAAATTTGATTTGATTTAAGAGACAAAAAAGACTTAAAAAAGTCGATTTCTTGTATTAACTTGAGGGTGTAGTTCCAAACTAGTTTCGCTCTAGAATGAGCTCTTCAGTGGAACACCCAAGTTTGAGATTACAAGAATGAGAGCTCTCCCTTATGTAGAGAAGGGAGGGCTAGCTTTTGCCTCTTTGCATGTGGGATAATTCAGCCTTTTGTTGTGAAAAAAGCAAGCTTAGGACATGAAGAACCCAATGCAACAAACAGCGCTCGAATCGGATAAGTAGAGCTCTCTAAACAAGTAAAAGAAGCTCAATAGCATCTCATGCAAGCTATGGGTTTTGAACTCATGACCTCTTTCATTAGAGTCACAAGCCTTAACCATTAGGCTAGAGTGGACATGTTGACTCTACATGCAAAAATAAGTTACATAAGGTAACTAGAAGACTAGAGAGATGCATAAAATAGGTGGAGGGTTTTCCCGATAGCAGAACCAAACATGGGAGGTCTCATATGCTGTTAAGCCGATGCTCCCAAGGGTTGCTTTACAAAGGTGGGTCCACGCTAAAAATAGTACTTACTAAAAATAGAAAGTTACAAATTAGAGGTTCGAAACCTTGATCTAACAAGATAGGAGCGCAGATTCCTTGGATTTCTCCAGCAAATCATAGGTCTAGGTATATGCTTCAGCTCGGGATTTTGTTGGCAAAGCCGAAAAAGTTTAGGGTTTAGGGAGGCCCCCAAGTTTAAAGCTTTGGTGTACTTGGAGTAGTCAAGCTTAAGAACCAGGGGGATCCGCTTACTCGAAGAGGTTTCTCGATTGGAAGCCTTTAGAAGTAGAGCTGTTCGCATATTGTACTTGACCTTGCTGAAAGTTTTCCGAAGGAGAGAATCCGGATATCCTCTACCTCGAAGTCGTTGGAAAAACAAAAGCTTTAGCTTGATGTAGCTTTGAAGCGTGCTTTCCCTGATGACATAACGCTTAAGTTCTCCAATGATGAAGGATTCCTTTTGATGACTAGGGTGCCAGGAAGAGAAAGGGAGGTATTGATACCTGTTCAGCTCTTTCTGAAAACAACTAGTAGAAAGCTTTCCTGTGGTTTGAAAATTAGTACCTTTGAAGAGGTGAATGTCCAAAAAATCCACAGATGAATTGGAGATGACATGTGTTATCTTGATATGCTCCTGAAGATCCATTGCATAGTTGCTAAGATGTTGAAGCAAAGTGGTGTGAGACCCATGCCAAAAACCTAAAGCGTCATCAATGTATCTTTTGTAGTAGAGTAGCTCTGTTGTGGGATGTACTTGTTCTTGAAGGTTTTCTAAATAACATAGAAAAAGGCAGGCATAGACAACAGCAAAATTACTCCCCATAGCAGTGCCTCTGATTTGATGCCAAAAAGTGCCATTAAACTCAAGATAGTGGTTCTTGAGAACAAGAGAGGCAATTGTCATGATGAGGTTGAGCTCTACATGGTTGAAGTCACCCTGTATCATCATCTTGAGGGCATGCAGTCCTTCATTGGTGGGAATACTGGGGTACAGAGATTCCACATCAAATGTGAAGAGGATAATTTCTTGTGGTAGATGAAGCTCAGATAACTCTTTAATCAGAGTGAGGGAGTCTTTTAGATGTTGCTTTTGTTGGAGGAGAATGGGGAAAAGCTTATGATGAAGCCATATAGATGCATTCTCAAAAACAAAGCCATTGTAAGAGCAGATTGGCCTTCCGACCACTGTAGGTTTGTGGATTTTGGGCAAGAAGTAAAGAGAGCAAACTCTGAACCCTTGCTCTGGCTTCTGCAAAATAAACTTTGCTTCATCCCTTGAGAGCACACTAGACCTTTGACAGATGCAGGCAAGCCTATCAAACAGTTCATTCAATGGAGCTTGGGTGACTGGGAGATAGACCTGTTGATCTAGAAGTTGCCGATCACCTTCATTAAGATACCATGATTTATCAAGAATTACCAAACCAAGGTTTTTATCTGCTGGCTTGATAATGATGTTATGGTTCTTTATCAATCTGTTAAGGGATCTTCTCAAATGAAGCGAAAGCTTGTTCTGAGGAAGTCGCTCACATGAAGAGATTGAATTTTGAAGTATGACTCTTCCAGTGTTGATGATGTCTTCCAGAGGCTGATAAACTTTAGAAGGATTCCAATTCGGGTTTGCAACTCGAAAAGGAGGAAGAGGTCTATCTGGTGCATTTCTGAAAAACCATCGAAGACGAAGTTGCCTTGCAAAATTATCATAGTCTTTGGTGAGATGTGTTGAATCCGGAAACTTTGATGGAGGAATATATCCCAAACCAAGTCCTAGAAGCTTTTTCTCGCTAAATGAAAGCTTGTACTGAGAGAGATTGTGGATGGCAGTGTTTGAAACACGTTGATCCACCTCAGTTGGGGTCTTTCTAGAGAAAAGCAATAGAGCATAGCGCTCGGGATCTTGGAGAGGGAGCCAGAAGAGGTGCCTTAACGCCGGGGATTTCGAGACCGAGATCGGCTCGGTGGAGCGGATCTACTTCGTGAATTTTGCCGATTTTGTTTCTGTCCCGAACCAGATTTCTGGGTATTGCGGCCTTGTCGAGAAGAGGAAGGCTGTGCAGAGGAGGGGGTGGAAGTCTTCTTCCTTTGAGGTTGATTTCCACCCCCTTGCCGGTTTCCCCGCTGGTTTTTTGGCTGGGTAGACTTGCCTTTATTTGGCTTGTTTCCCTGCTGCTGCTGCTTACCTTGGTGGTTGTTTTGCCGGTCTTTCTGTTGATTGCCTTTCTTAGAAGCTTGGTTGCTTCTAGTTTTCTTCTTGTTGTTGTTCTGGCTATTGTTCTGGCTTTTCTTTTGTTGATTATCTTTCCGTTTTTTGTTTGTCCCACCTGTGTCATTTGCTAGACTTTTCTTTAGCTTGTTGATCTGTGCTTGAACTTGCTTCTGAACTTGCTCTTTGACTAGCTTGGCTATAGAGGGTTCAGTAGGAAGAGATTCTGTATCTCCCATGGCTTGATCCTGTGCAGCTTTCCTCTTGGTGAAAGCAGCTTGCTTGATCTTAGAGTTAAGGAGATGAGAGACCCTGAAATTATTTATGGCAGTTTTGAAATCTTTGAGCAGCTTGTTCTTCCAAGTCTTCATGGTGTTTTCTCATAAAGCGTGTGGGCTGTCCATGAGTTCCAAAGCAGCCATGAGGTTCAGGATTTCCTGGAGACTGGCTTCAAAAGTGGAGGCATAAGCATCCAGCTTCTTTTCTTGATTCTCTACCAGCTTTGCTTGGGCTTCAATGAGGACTTCCAAGCAGCTGCTCCTGTAATTTTTACAAAGATCTTGTAGAGTTTGATTGAGAAAGGCCTGTCCTTGTTCATCTTGCACAGTAAGGCGGGGTGGTTTGAGTCGAAGACTGTTAGGTACGGTGCCTTCTTCTCTTTGCTTTCTAAGCTTTTTGAGGTAAGCTTGACTTTTCTCAAAAGCTAAAAACATCTTCTTGTACTCCTCGATAGACTTCTTCAAGAAATCTTTAAGGTGAGAAGGTTGAGCGATGGGAAGAGTAGGCAGAGCAAAAAGGTCATCATAGGATGATGATGAAGCACCAAGTGTAAACCTGTATTGGTTTTGTGCATTAGCAGTATCTGTAGAATCATCCATTCTCCGCTTAGCACGTTCTCTTTCTCCACTAGCAAATTGAAACGCTCCCTGGCTGGTAGAAGGGTTGTCTTGACCTTCGTTTGCTGCCTCTGGGATAGTGTTCAAAAGCACCATGATAGCAAAGGTTTAGGGTTTAGGGGTTTTTTCAGGTGTGCGGTTGTGGAGTGATAAAGATAAATAACCGGTAGCTGCGGCAGCAAAAAGTAGCTGCGGCAGCAAAAAATAAATTTTTCGGGGGGCCGGTTACGTGATAGTCAAGTGAAGTGTATGTAAGATATGGTGTTGAGGTGTGAATAGTATGAACTTAAGATGGCCACGCACTATGACCAAGAAGTCCAAAATCCCACCTCACGAGGACAACAGCTAGCCGAAAAATACGACCAAGTTGCCCACGCAAAATAAAGGCTAAGATGTGGGGACAACAACTTGCCGCAAAAGAACGACTAGTTGTCCACCAAACCAAAGGCTAAGACGTGGGGACAACAACTTGCCGCAAAAGAACGACTAGTTGCCCTCAAAAATAAAGGTAAGGGGAAGGGAAGGTGCATCAATCGAAATGACACTTAGCATGCCACGCAATATGACATTATGCCAGATCGAAGGAGCATACTCAGCAGAAAGACACTAAACCAGCCAAATTAATGACCAAGTGCCTCTTACTAAGCACCAAACCAATGGCCTTACTCACACACACAAGAAAGACACTTTACTTGCCCAAAAAAGGACTAACTGCCTAACATACACAAAACACAAGACAAAATTTGATTTGATTTAAGAGACAAAAAAGACTTAAAAAAGTCGATTTCTTGTATTAACTTGAGGGTGTAGTTCCAAACTAGTTTCGCTCTAGAATGAGCTCTTCAGTGGAACACCCAAGTTTGAGATTACAAGAATGAGAGCTCTCCCTTATGTAGAGAAGGGAGGGCTAGCTTTTGCCTCTTTGCATGTGGGATAATTCAGCCTTTTGTTGTGAAAAAGCAAGCTTAGGACATGAAGAACCCAATGCAACAAACGGCGCTCGAATCGGATAAGTAGAGCTCTCTAAACAAGTAAAAGAAGCTCAATAGCATCTCATGCAAGCTATGGGTTTTGAACTCATGACCTCTTTCATTAGAGTCACAAGCCTTAACCATTAGGCTAGAGTGGACATGTTGACTCTACATGCAAAAATAAGTTACATAAGGTAACTAGAAGACTAGAGAGATGCATAAAATAGGTGGAGGGTTTTCCCGATAGCAGAACCAAACATGGGAGGTCTCATATGCTGTTAAGCCGATGCTCCCAAGGGTTGCTTTACAAAGGTGGGTCCACGCTAAAAATAGTACTTACTAAAAATAGAAAGTTACAAATTAGAGGTTCGAAACCTTGATCTAACAAGATAGGAGCGCAGATTCCTTGGATTTCTCCAGCAAATTATAGGTCTAGGTATATGCTTCAGCTCGGGATTTTGTTGGCAAAGCCGAAAAAGTTTAGGGTTTAGGGTTTAGGGTTTAGGGTTCAGGGTTTAGGGTTCAGGGTTTAGGGTTAGGGGTTGGGGTTAGGGTTAGGGTTAGGGTTTAGGGTTTAGGGTTTAGGTTAGGGTTTAGGGTTAGGGTTTAGGGTTTAGGGTTTAGGGTTTTAGGGTTTAGGGTTTAGGGGTTTTTTCAGGTGTGCGGTTGTGGAGTGATAAAGATAAATAACCGGTAGCTGCGGCAGCAAAAAAGAGCTGCGGCAGCAAAAAATAAATTTTTCGGGGGGTCGGTTACGTGATAGTCAAGTGAAGTGTATGTAAGATATGGTGTTGAGGTGTGAATAGTATGAACTTAAGATGGCCACGCACTATGACCAAGAAGTCCAAAATCCCACCTCACGAGGACAACAGCTAGCCGAAAAATACGACCAAGTTGCCCACGCAAAATAAAGGCTAAGATGTGGGGACAACAACTTGCCACAAAAGAACGACTAGTTGTCCACCAAACCAAAGGCTAAGTCGTGGGGACAACAACTTGCCGCAAAAGAACGACTAGTTGCCCTCAAAAATAAAGGTAAGGGGAAGGGAAGGTGCATCAATCGAAATGACACTTAGCATGCCACGCAATATGACATTATGCCAGATCAAAGCAGCATACTCAGCAGAAAGACACTAAACCAGCCAAATTAATGACCAAGTGCCTCTTACTAAGCACCAAACTAATGGCCTTACTCACACACACAAGAAAGACACTTTACTTGCCCAAAAAAGGACTAAGTGCCTAACATACACAAAAACACAAGACAAAATTTGATTTGATTTAAGAGACAAAAAAGACTTTAAAAAGTCGATTTCTTGTATTAACTTGAGGGTGTAGTTCCAAACTAGTTTCGCTCTAGAATGAGCTCTTCAGTGGAACACCCAAGTTTGAGATTACAAGAATGAGAGCTCTCCCTTATGTAGAGAAGGGAGGGCTAGCTTTTGCCTCTTTGCATGTGGGATAATTCAGCCTTTTGTTGTGAAAAAGCAAGCTTAGGACATGAAGAACCCAATGCAACAAACGGCGCTCGAATCGGATAAGTAGAGCTCTCTAAACAAGTAAAAGAAGCTCAATAGCATCTCATGCAAGCTATGGGTTTTGAACTCATGACCTCTTTCATTAGAGTCACAAGCCTTAACCGTTAGGCTAGAGTGGACATGTTGACTCTACATGCAAAAATAAGTTACATAAAGTAACTAGAAGACTAGAGAGATGCATAAAATAGGTGGAGGGTTTTCCCGATAGCAGAACCAAACATGGGAGGTCTCATATGCTGTTAAGCCGATGCTCCCAAGGGTTGCTTTACAAAGGTGGGTCCACGCTAAAAATAGTACTTACTAAAAATAGAAAGTTACAAATTAAAGGTTCGAAACCTTGATCTAACAAGATAGGAGCGCAGATTCCTTGGATTTCTCCAGCAAATCATAGGTCTAGGTATATGCTTCAGCTCGAGATTTTGTTGGCAAAGCCGAAAAAGTTTAGGGTTTAGGGAGGCCCCCAAGTTTAAAGCTTTGGTGTACTTGGAGTAGTCAAGCTTAAGAACCAGGGGGATCCGCTTACTCGAAGAGGTTTCTCGATTGGAAGCCTTTAGAAGTAGAGCTGTTCGCATATTGTACTTGACCTTGCTGAAAGTTTTCCGAAGGAGAGAATCCGGATATCCTCTACCTCGAAGTCGTTGGAAAAACAAAAGCTTTAGCTTGATGTAGCTTTGAAGCGTGCTTTCCCTGATGACATAACGCTTAAGTTCTCCAATGATGAAGGATTCCTTTTGATGACTAGGGTGCCAGGAAGAGAAAGGGAGGTATTGATACCTGTTCAGCTCTTTCTGAAAACAACTAGTAGAAAGCTTTCCTGTGGTTTGAAAATTAGTACCTTTGAAGAGGTGAATATCCAAAAAATCCACAGATGAATTGGAGATGACATGTGTTATCTTGATATGCTCCTGAAGATCCATTGCATAGTTGCTAAGATGTTGAAGTAAAGTGGTGTGAGACCCATGCCAAAAGCCTAAAGCGTCATCAATGTATCTTTTGTAGTAGAGTAGCTCTGTTGTGGGATGTACCTGTTCTTGAAGGTTTTCTAAATAACATAGAAAAAGGCAGGCATAGACAACAGCAAAATTACTCCCCATAGCAGTGCCTCTGATTTGATGCCAAAAAGTGCCATTAAACTCAAGATAGTGGTTCTTGAGAACAAGAGAGGCAATTGTCATGATGAGGTTGAGCTCTACGTGGTTGAAGTCACCCTGTATCATCATCTTGAGGGCATGCAGTCCTTCATTGGTGGGAATACTGGGGTACAGAGATTCCACATCAAATGTGAAGAGGATAATTTCTTGTGGTAGATGAAGCTCAGATAACTCTTTAATCAGAGTGAGGGAGTCTTTTAGATGTTGCTTTTGTTGGAGGAGAATGGGGAAAAGCTTATGATGAAGCCATATAGACGCATTCTCAAAAACAAAGCCATTGTAAGAGCAGATTGGCCTTCCGACCACTGTAGGTTTGTGGATTTTGGGCAAGAAGTAAAGAAAGCAAACTCTGAACCCTTGCTCTAGCTTCTGCAAAATAAACTTTGCTTCATCCCTTGAGAGCACACTAGACTTTTGACAGATGCAGGCAAGCCTATCAAACAGTTCATTCAATGGAGCTTGGGTGACTGGGAGATAGACCTGTTGATCTAGAAGTTGCCGATCACCTTCATTAAGATACCATGATTTATCAAGAATTACCAAACCAAGGTTTTTATCTGCTGGCTTGATAATGATGTTATGGTTCTTTATCAATCTATTAAGGGCTCTTCTCAAATGAAGCGAAAGCTTGTTCTGAGGAAGTCGCTCACATGAAGAGATTGAATTTTGAAGTATGACTCTTCCAGTGTTGATGATGTCTTCCAGAGGCTGATAAACTTTAGAAGGATTCCAATTCGGGTTTGCAACTCGAAAAGGAGGAAGAGGTCTATCTGGTGCATTTCTGAAAAACCATCGAAGACGAAGTTGCCTTGCAAAATTATCATAGTCTTTGGTGAGATGTGTTGAATCCGGAAACTTTGACGGAGGAATATATCCCAAACCAAGTCCTAGAAGCTTTTTCTCGCTAAATGAAAGCTTGTACTGAGAGAGATTGTGGATGGCAGTGTTTGAAACACGTTGATCCACCTCAGTTGGGGTCTTTCTAGAGAAAAGCAATAGAGCATAGCGCTCGGGATCTTGGAGAGGGAGCCAGAAGAGGTGCCTTAACGCCGGGGATTTCGAGACCGAGATCGGCTCGGTGGAGCGGATCTGCTTCGTGAATTTTGCCGATTTTGTTTCTGTCCCGAACCAGATTTCTGGGTATTGCGGCCTTGTCGAGAAGAGGAAGGCTGTGCAGAGGAGGGGGTGGAAGTCTTCTTCCTTTGAGGTTGATTTCCACCCCCTTGCCGGTTTCCCCACTGGTTTTTTGGCTGGGTAGACTTGCCTTTATTTGGCTTGTTTCCCTGCTGCTGCTGCTTACCTTGGTGGTTGTTTTGCCGGTCTTTCTGTTGATTGCCTTTCTTAGAAGCTTGGTTGCTTTTAGTTTTCTTCTTGTTGTTGTTCTGGCTATTGTTCTGGCTTTTCTTTTGTTGATTATCTTTTCGTTTTTTGTTTGTCCCACCTGTGTCATTTGCTAGACTTTTCTTTAGCTTGTTGATCTGTGCTTGAACTTGCTTCTGAACTTGCTCTTTGACTAGCTTGGCTATAGAGGGTTCAGTAGGAAGAGATTCTGCATCTCCCATGGCTTGATCCTGTGCAGCTTTCCTCTTGGTGAAAGCAGCTTGCTTGATCTTAGAGTTAAGGAGATGAGAGACCCTGAAATTATTTATGGCAGTTTTGAAATCTTTGAGCAGCTTGTTCTTCCAAGTCTTCATGGTGTTTTCCCATAAAGCGTGTGGGCTGTCCATGAGTTCCAAAGCAGCCATGAGGTTCAGGATTTCCTGGAGACTGGCTTCAAAAGTGGAGGCATAAGCATCCAGCTTCTTTTCTTGATTCTCTACCAGCTTTGCTTGGGCTTCAATGAGGACTTCCAAGCAGCTGCTCCTGTAATTTTTACAAAGATCTTGTAGAGTTTGATTGAGAAAGGCCTGTCCTTGTTCATCTTGCACAGTAAGGCGGGGTGGTTTGAGTCGAAGACTGTTAGGTACGGTTCCTTCTTCTCTTTGCTCTCTAAGCTTTTTGAGGTAAGCTTGACTTTTCTCAAAAGCTAAAAACATCTTCTTGTACTCCTCGATAGACTTCTTCAAGAAATTTTTAAGGTGAGAAGGTTGAGCGATGGGAAGAGTAGGCAGAGCAAAAAGTTCATCATAGGATGATGATGAAGCACCAAGTGTAAACCTGTATTGGTTTTGTGCATTAGCAGTATCTGTAGAATCATCCATTCTCCGCTTAGCACGTTCTCTTTCTCCACTAGCAAATTGAAACGCTCCCTGGCTGGTAGAAGGGTTGTCTTGACCTTCGTTTGCTGCCTGTGGGATAGTGTTCAAAAGCACCATGATAGCAAAGGTTTAGGGTTTAGGGGTTTTTTCAGGTGTGCGGTTGTGGAGTGATAAAGATAAATAACCGGTAGCTGCGGCAGCAAAAAAGAGCTGCGGCAGCAAAAAATAAATTTTTCGGGGGGCCGGTTACGTGATAGTCAAGTGAAGTGTATGTAAGATATGGTGTTGAGGTGTGAATAGTATGAACTTAAGATGGCCACGCACTATGACCAAGAAGTCCAAAATCCCACCTCACGAGGACAACAGCTAGCCGAAAAATACGACCAAGTTGCCCACGCAAAATAAAGGCTAAGATGTGGGGACAACAACTTGCCACAAAAGAACGACTAGTTGTCCACCAAACCAAAGGCTAAGTCGTGGGGACAACAACTTGCCGCAAAAGAACGACTAGTTGCCCTCAAAAATAAAGGTAAGGGGAAGGGAAGGTGCATCAATCGAAATGACACTTAGCATGCCACGCAATATGACATTATGCCAGATCAAAGGAGCATACTCAGCAGAAAGACACTAAACCAGCCAAATTAATGACCAAGTGCCTCTTACTAAGCACCAAACCAATGGCCTTACTCACACACACAAGAAAGACACTTTACTTGCCCAAAAAAGGACTAAGTGCCTAACATACACAAAAACACAAGACAAAATTTGATTTGATTTAAGAGACAAAAAAGACTTTAAAAAGTCGATTTCTTGTATTAACTTGAGGGTGTAGTTCCAAACTAGTTTCGCTCTAGAATGAGCTCTTCAGTGGAACACCCAAGTTTGAGATTACAAGAATGAGAGCTCTCCCTTATGTAGAGAAGGGAGGGCTAGCTTTTGCCTCTTTGCATGTGGGATAATTCAGCCTTTTGTTGTGAAAAAGCAAGCTTAGGACATGAAGAACCCAATGCAACAAACGGCGCTCGAATCGGATAAGTAGAGCTCTCTAAACAAGTAAAAGAAGCTCAATAGCATCTCATGCAAGCTATGGGTTTTGAACTCATGACCTCTTTCATTAGAGTCACAAGCCTTAACCGTTAGGCTAGAGTGGACATGTTGACTCTACATGCAAAAATAAGTTACATAAAGTAACTAGAAGACTAGAGAGATGCATAAAATAGGTGGAGGGTTTTCCCGATAGCAGAACCAAACATGGGAGGTCTCATATGCTGTTAAGCCGATGCTCCCAAGGGTTGCTTTACAAAGGTGGGTCCACGCTAAAAATAGTACTTACTAAAAATAGAAAGTTACAAATTAAAGGTTCGAAACCTTGATCTAACAAGATAGGAGCGCAGATTCCTTGGATTTCTCCAGCAAATCATAGGTCTAGGTATATGCTTCAGCTCGAGATTTTGTTGGCAAAGCCGAAAAAGTTTAGGGTTTAGGATTTAGGGTTTAGGGTTTAGGGTTTAGGGTTTAGGGTTTAGGGTTTAGGGTTTAGGGTTTAGGGTTTAGGGATTAGGGTTTAGGGTTTAGGGTTTAGGGTTTAGGGTTTAGGGTTTAGGTTTAGGGTTTAGGGTTTAGGGTTTAGGGAGGCCCCCAAGTTTAAAGCTTTGGTGTACTTGGAGTAGTCAAGCTTAAGAACCAGGGGGATCCGCTTACTCGAAGAGGTTTCTCGATTGGAAGCCTTTAGAAGTAGAGCTGTTCGCATATTGTACTTGACCTTGCTGAAAGTTTTCCGAAGGAGAGAATCCGGATATCCTCTACCTCGAAGTCGTTGGAAAAACAAAAGCTTTAGCTTGATGTAGCTTTGAAGCGTGCTTTCCCTGATGACATAACGCTTAAGTTCTCCAATGATGAAGGATTCCTTTTGATGACTAGGGTGCCAGGAAGAGAAAGGGAGGTATTGATACCTGTTCAGCTCTTTCTGAAAACAACTAGTAGAAAGCTTTCCTGTGGTTTGAAAATTAGTACCTTTGAAGAGGTGAATATCCAAAAAATCCACAGATGAATTGGAGATGACATGTGTTATCTTGATATGCTCCTGAAGATCCATTGCATAGTTGCTAAGATGTTGAAGCAAAGTGGTGTGAGACCCATGCCAAAAGCCTAAAGCGTCATCAATGTATCTTTTGTAGTAGAGTAGCTCTGTTGTGGGATGTACCTGTTCTTGAAGGTTTTCTAAATAACATAGAAAAAGGCAGGCATAGACAACAGCAAAATTACTCCCCATAGCAGTGCCTCTGATTTGATGCCAAAAAGTGCCATTAAACTCAAGATAGTGGTTCTTGAGAACAAGAGAGGCAATTGTCATGATGAGGTTGAGCTCTACGTGGTTGAAGTCACCCTGTATCATCATCTTGAGGGCATGCAGTCCTTCATTGGTGGGAATACTGGGGTACAGAGATTCCACATCAAATGTGAAGAGGATAATTTCTTGTGGTAGATGAAGCTCAGATAACTCTTTAATCAGAGTGAGGGAGTCTTTTAGATGTTGCTTTTGTTGGAGGAGAATGGGGAAAAGCCTATGATGAAGCCATATAGACGCATTCTCAAAAACAAAGCCATTGTAAGAGCAGATTGGCCTTCCGACCACTGTAGGTTTGTGGATTTTGGGCAAGAAGTAAAGAGAGCAAACTCTGAACCCTTGCTCTAGATTCTGCAAAATAAACTTTGCTTCATCCCTTGAGAGCACACTAGACTTTTGACAGATGCAGGCAAGCCTATCAAACAGTTCATTCAATGGAGCTTGGGTGACTGGGAGATAGACCTATTGATCTAGAAGTTGCCGATCACCTTCATTAAGATACCATGATTTATCAAGAATTACCAAACCAAGGTTTTTATCTGCTGGCTTGATAATGATGTTATGGTTCTTTATCAATCTATTAAGGGCTCTTCTCAAATGAAGCGAAAGCTTGTTCTGAGGAAGTCGCTCACATGAAGAGATTGAATTTTGAAGTATGACTCTTCCAGTGTTGATGATGTCTTCCAGAGGCTGATAAACTTTAGAAGGATTCCAATTCGGGTTTACAACTCGAAAAGGAGGAAGAGGTCTATCTGGTGCATTTCTGAAAAACCATTTGCCTTGCAAAATTATCATAGTCTTTGGTGAGATGTGTTGAATCCGGAAACTTTGACGGAGGAATATATCCCAAACCAAGTCCTAGAAGCTTTTTCTCGCTAAATGAAAGCTTGTACTGAGAGAGATTGTGGATGGCAGTGTTTGAAACACGTTGATCCACCTCAGTTGGGGTCTTTCTAGAGAAAAGCAATAGAGCATAGCGCTCGGGATCTTGGAGAGGGAGCCAGAAGAGGTGCCTTAACGCCGGGGATTTCGAGACCGAGATCGGCTCGGTGGAGCGGATCTGCTTCGTGAATTTTGCCGATTTTGTTTCTGTCCCGAACCAGATTTCTGGGTATTGCGGCCTTGTCGAGAAGAGGAAGGCTGTGCAGAGGAGGGGGTGGAAGTCTTCTTCCTTTGAGGTTGATTTCCACCCCCTTGCCGGTTTCCCCACTGGTTTTTTGGCTGGGTAGACTTGCCTTTATTTGGCTTGTTTCCCTGCTGCTGCTGCTTACCTTGGTGGTTGTTTTGCCGGTCTTTCTGTTGATTGCCTTTCTTAGAAGCTTGGTTGCTTTTAGTTTTCTTCTTGTTGTTGTTCTGGCTATTGTTCTGGCTTTTCTTTTGTTGATTATCTTTTCGTTTTTTGTTTGTCCCACCTGTGTCATTTGCTAGACTTTTCTTTAGCTTGTTGATCTGTGCTTGAACTTGCTTCTGAACTTGCTCTTTGACTAGCTTGGCTATAGAGGGTTCAGTAGGAAGAGATTCTGCATCTCCCATGGCTTGATCCTGTGCAGCTTTCCTCTTGGTGAAAGCAGCTTGCTTGATCTTAGAGTTAAGGAGATGAGAGACCCTGAAATTATTTATGGCAGTTTTGAAATCTTTGAGCAGCTTGTTCTTCCAAGTCTTCATGGTGTTTTCCCATAAAGCGTGTGGGCTGTCCATGAGTTCCAAAGCAGCCATGAGGTTCAGGATTTCCTGGAGACTGGCTTCAAAAGTGGAGGCATAAGCATCCAGCTTCTTTTCTTGATTCTCTACCAGCTTTGCTTGGGCTTCAATGAGGACTTCCAAGCAGCTGCTCCTGTAATTTTTACAAAGATCTTGTAGAGTTTGATTGAGAAAGGCCTGTCCTTGTTCATCTTGCACAGTAAGGCGGGGTGGTTTGAGTCGAAGACTGTTAGGTACGGTGCCTTCTTCTCTTTGCTCTCTAAGCTTTTTGAGGTAAGCTTGACTTTTCTCAAAAGCTAAAAACATCTTCTTGTACTCCTCGATAGACTTCTTCAAGAAATCTTTAAGGTGAGAAGGTTGAGCGATGGGAAGAGTAGGCAGAGCAAAAAGGTCGTCATAGGATGATGATGAAGCACCAAGTGTAAACCTGTATTGGTTTTGTGCATTAGCAGTATCTGTAGAATCATCCATTCTCCGCTTAGCACGTTCTCTTTCTCCACTAGCAAATTGAAACGCTCCCTGGCTGGTAGAAGGGTTGTCTTGACCTTCGTTTGCTGCCTCTGGGATAGTGTTCAAAAGCACCATGATAGCAAAGGTTTAGGGTTTAGGGGTTTTTTCAGGTGTGCGGTTGTGGAGTGATAAAGATAAATAACCGGTAGCTGCGGCAGCAAAAAATAAATTTTTCGGGGGGCCGGTTACGTGATAGTCAAGTGAAGTGTATGTAAGATATGGTGTTGAGGTGTGAATAGTATGAACTTAAGATGGCCACGCACTATGACCAAGAAGTCCAAAATCCCACCTCACGAGGACAACAGCTAGCCGAAAAATACGACCAAGTTGCCCACGCAAAATAAAGGCTAAGATGTGGGGACAACAACTTGCCGCAAAAGAACGACTAGTTGTCCACCAAACCAAAGGCTAAGACGTGGGGACAACAACTTGCCGCAAAAGAACGACTAGTTGCCCTCAAAAATAAAGATAAGGGGAAGGGAAGGTGCATCAATCGAAATGACACTTAGCATGCCACGCAATATGACATTATGCCAGATCGAAGGAGCATACTCAGCAGAAAGACACTAAACCAGCCAAATTAATGACCAAGTGCCTCCTACTAAGCACCAAACCAATGGCCTTACTCACACACACAAGAAAGACACTTTACTTGCCCAAAAAAGGACTAAGTGCCTAACATACACAAAACACAAGACAAAATTTGATTTGATTTAAGAGACAAAAAAGACTTAAAAAAGTCGATTTCTTGTATTAACTTGAGGGTGTAGTTCCAAACTAGTTTCGCTCTAGAATGAGCTCTTCAGTGGAACACCCAAGTTTGAGATTACAAGAATAAGAGCTCTCCCTTATGTAGAGAAGGGAGGGCTAGCTTTTGCCTCTTTGCATGTGGGATAATTCAGCCTTTTGTTGTGAAAAAGCAAGCTTAGGACATGAAGAACCCAATGCAACAAACGGCGCTCGAATCGGATAAGTAGAGCTCTCTAAACAAGTAAAAGAAGCTCAATAGCATCTCATGCAAGCTATGGGTTTTGAACTCATGACCTCTTTCATTAGAGTCACAAGCCTTAACCATTAGGCTAGAGTGGACATGTTGACTCTACATGGAAAAATAAGTTACATAAGGTAACTAGAAGACTAGAGAGATGCATAAAATAGGTGGAGGGTTTTCCCGATAGCAGAACCAAACATGGGAGGTCTCATATGCTGTTAAGCCGATGCTCCCAAGGGTTGCTTTACAAAGGTGGGTCCACGCTAAAAATAGTACTTACTAAAAATAGAAAGTTACAAATTAAAGGTTCGAAACCTTGATCTAACAAGATAGGAGCGCAGATTCCTTGGATTTCTCCAGCAAATCATAGGTCTAGGTATATGCTTCAGCTCGAGATTTTGTTGGCAAAGCCGAAAAAGTTTAGGGTTTAGGGTTTAGGGGTTTTTTCAGGTGTGCGGTTGTGGAGTGATAAAGATAAATAACCGGTAGCTGCGGCAGCAAAAAAGAGCTGCGGCAGCAAAAAATAAATTTTTCGGGGGGCCGGTTACGTGATAGTCAAGTGAAGTGTATGTAAGATATGGTGTTGAGGTGTGAATAGTATGAACTTAAGATGGCCACGCACTATGACCAAGAAGTCCAAAATCCCACCTCACGAGGACAACAGCTAGCCGAAAAATACGACCAAGTTGCCCACGCAAAATAAAGGCTAAGATGTGGGGACAACAACTTGCCACAAAAGAACGACTAGTTGTCCACCAAACCAAAGGCTAAGTCGTGGGGACAACAACTTGCCGCAAAAGAACGACTAGTTGCCCTCAAAAATAAAGGTAAGGGGAAGGGAAGGTGCATCAATCGAAATGACACTTAGCATGCCACGCAATATGACATTATGCCAGATCAAAGGAGCATACTCAGCAGAAAGACACTAAACCAGCCAAATTAATGACCAAGTGCCTCTTACTAAGCACCAAACCAATGGCCTTACTCACACACACAAGAAAGACACTTTACTTGCCCAAAAAAGGACTAAGTGCCTAACATACACAAAAACACAAGACAAAATTTGATTTGATTTAAGAGACAAAAAAGACTTTAAAAAGTCGATTTCTTGTATTAACTTGAGGGTGTAGTTCCAAACTAGTTTCGCTCTAGAATGAGCTCTTCAGTGGAACACCCAAGTTTGAGATTACAAGAATGAGAGCTCTCCCTTATGTAGAGAAGGGAGGGCTAGCTTTTGCCTCTTTGCATGTGGGATAATTCAGCCTTTTGTTGTGAAAAAGCAAGCTTAGGACATGAAGAACCCAATGCAACAAACGGCGCTCGAATCGGATAAGTAGAGCTCTCTAAACAAGTAAAAGAAGCTCAATAGCATCTCATGCAAGCTATGGGTTTTGAACTCATGACCTCTTTCATTAGAGTCACAAGCCTTAACCGTTAGGCTAGAGTGGACATGTTGACTCTACATGCAAAAATAAGTTACATAAAGTAACTAGAAGACTAGAGAGATGCATAAAATAGGTGGAGGGTTTTCCCGATAGCAGAACCAAACATGGGAGGTCTCATATGCTGTTAAGCCGATGCTCCCAAGGGTTGCTTTACAAAGGTGGGTCCACGCTAAAAATAGTACTTACTAAAAATAGAAAGTTACAAATTAAAGGTTCGAAACCTTGATCTAACAAGATAGGAGCGCAGATTCCTTGGATTTCTCCAGCAAATCATAGGTCTAGGTATATACTTCAGCTCGGGATTTTGTTGGCAAAGCCGAAAAAGTTTAGGGTTTAGGGAGGCCCCCAAGTTTAAAGCTTTGGTGTACTTGGAGTAGTCAAGCTTAAGAACCAGGGGGATCCGCTTACTTGAAGAGGTTTCTCGATTGGAAGCCTTTAGAAGTAGAGCTGTTCGCATATTGTACTTGACCTTGCTGAAAGTTTTCCGAAGGAGAGAATCCGGATATCCTCTACCTCGAAGTCGTTGGAAAAACAAAAGCTTTAGCTTGATGTAGCTTTGAAGCGTGCTTTCCCTGATGACATAACGCTTAAGTTCTCCAATGATGAAGGATTCCTTTTGATGACTAGGGTGCCAGGAAGAGAAAGGGAGGTATTGATACCTGTTCAGCTCTTTCTGAAAACAACTAGTAGAAAGCTTTCCTGTGGTTTGAAAATTAGTACCTTTGAAGAGGTGAATATCCAAAAAATCCACAGATGAATTGGAGATGACATGTGTTATCTTGATATGCTCCTGAAGATCCATTGCATAGTTGCTAAGATGTTCAAGCAAAGTGGTGTGAGACCCATGCCAAAAACCTAAAGCGTCATCAATGTATCTTTTGTAGTAGAGTAGCTCTGTTGTGGGATGTACCTGTTCTTGAAGGTTTTCTAAATAACATAGAAAAAGGCAGGCATAGACAACAGCAAAATTACTCCCCATAGCAGTGCCTCTGATTTGATGCCAAAAAGTGCCATTAAACTCAAGATAGTGGTTCTTGAGAACAAGAGAGGCAATTGTCATGATGAGGTTGAGCTCTACATGGTTGAAGTCACCCTGTATCATCATCTTGAGGGCATGCAGTCCTTCATTGGTGGGAATACTGGGGTACAGAGATTCCACATCAAATGTGAAGAGGATAATTTCTTGTGGTAGATGAAGCTCAGATAACTCTTTAATCAGAGTGAGGGAGTCTTTTAGATGTTGCTTTTATTGGAGGAGAATGGGGAAAAGCTTATGATGAAGCCATATAGATGCATTCTCAAAAACAAAGCCATTGTAAGAGCAGATTGGCCTTCCGACCACTGTAGGTTTGTGGATTTTGGGCAAGAAGTAAAGAGAGCAAACTCTGAACCCTTGCTCTGGCTTCTGCAAAATAAACTTTGCTTCATCCCTTGAGAGCACACTAGACCTTTGAGACAGATGCAGGCAAGCCTATCAAACAGTTCATTCAATGGAGCTTGGGTGACTGGGAGATAGACCTGTTGATCTAGAAGTTGCCGATCACCTTCATTAAGATACCATGATTTATCAAGAATTACCAAACCAAGGTTTTTATCTGCTGGCTTGATAATGATGTTATGGTTCTTTATCAATCTGTTAAGGGCTCTTCTCAAATGAAGCGAAAGCTTGTTCTGAGGAAGTCGCTCACATGAAGAGATTGAATTTTGAAGTATGACTCTTCCAGTGTTGATGATGTCTTCCAGAGGCTGATAAACTTTAGAAGGATTCCAATTCGGGTTTGCAACTCGAAAAGGAGGAAGAGGTCTATCTGGTGCATTTCTGAAAAACCATCGAAGACGAAGTTGCCTTGCAAAATTATCATAGTCCTTGGTGAGATGTGTTGAATCCGAAAACTTTGACGGAGGAATATATCCCAAACCAAGTCCTAGAAGCTTTTTCTCGCTAAATGAAAGCTTGTACTGAGAGAGATTGTGGATGGCAGTGTTTGAAACACGTTGATCCACCTCAGTTGGGGTCTTTCTAGAGAAAAGCAATAGAGCATAGCGCTCGGGATCTTGGAGAGGGAGCCAGAAGAGGTGCCTTAACGCCGGGGATTTCGAGACCGAGATCGGCTCGGTGGAGCGGATCTGCTTCGTGAATTTTGCCGATTTTGTTTCTGTCCCGAACCAGATTTCTGGGTATTGCGGCCTTGTCGAGAAGAGGAAGGCTGTGCAGAGGAGGGGGTGGAAGTCTTCTTCCTTTGAGGTTGATTTCCACCCCCTTGCCGGTTTCCCCGCTGGTTTTTTGGCTGGGTAGACTTGCCTTTATTTGGCTTGTTTCCCTGCTGCTGCTGCTTACCTTGGTGGTTGTTTTGCCGGTCTTTCTGTTGATTGCCTTTCTTAGAAGCTTGGTTGCTTCTAGTTTTCTTCTTGTTGTTGTTCTGGCTATTGTTCTGGCTTTTCTTTTGTTGATTATCTTTCCGTTTTTTGTTTGTCCCACCTGTGTCATTTTCTAGACTTTTCTTTAGCTTGTTGATCTGTGCTTGAACTTGCTTCTGAACTTGCTCTTTGACTAGCTTGGCTATAGAGGGTTCAGTAGGAAGAGATTCTGCATCTCCCATGGCTTGATCCTGTGCAGCTTTCCTCTTGGTGAAAGCAGCTTGCTTGATCTTAGAGTTAAGGAGATGAGAGACCCTGAAATTATTTATGGCAGTTTTGAAATCTTTGAGCAGCTTGTTCTTCCAAGTCTTCATGGTGTTTTCCCATAAAGCGTGTGGGCTGTCCATGAGTTCCAAAGCAGCCATGAGGTTCAGGATTTCCTGGAGACTGGCTTCAAAAGTGGAGGCATAAGCATCCAGCTTCTTTTCTTGATTCTCTACCAGCTTTGCTTGGGCTTCAATGAGGACTTCCAAGCAGCTGCTCCTGTAATTTTTACAAAGATCTTGTAGAGTTTGATTGAGAAAGGCCTGTCCTTGTTCATCTTGCACAGTAAGGCGGGGTGGTTTGAGTCGAAGACTGTTAGGTACGGTGCCTTCTTCTCTTTGCTCTCTAAGCTTTTTGAGGTAAGCTTGACTTTTCTCAAAAGCTAAAAACATCTTCTTGTACTCCTCGATAGACTTCTTCAAGAAATCTTTAAGGTGAGAAGGTTGAGCGATGGGAAGAGTAGGCAGAGCAAAAAGGTCGTCATAGGATGATGATGAAGCACCAAGTGTAAACCTGTATTGGTTTTGTGCATTAGCAGTATCTGTAGAATCATCCATTCTCCGCTTAGCACGTTCTCTTTCTCCACTAGCAAATTGAAACGCTCCCTGGCTGGTAGAAGGGTTGTCTTGACCTTCGTTTGCTGCCTCAGGGATAGTGTTCAAAAGCACCATGATAGCAAAGGTTTAGGGTTTAGGGGTTTTTTCAGGTGTGCGGTTGTGGAGTGATAAAGATAAATAACCGGTAGCTGCGGCAGCAAAAAATAAATTTTTCGGGGGGCCGGTTACGTGATAGTCAAGTGAAGTGTATGTAAGATATGGTGTTGAGGTGTGAATAGTATGAACTTAAGATGGCCACGCACTATGACCAAGAAGTCCAAAATCCCACCTCACGAGGACAACAGCTAGCCGAAAAATACGACCAAGTTGCCCACGCAAAATAAAGGCTAAGATGTGGGGACAACAACTTGCCGCAAAAGAACGACTAGTTGTCCACCAAACCAAAGGCTAAGACGTGGGGACAACAACTTGCCGCAAAAGAACGACTAGTTGCCCTCAAAAATAAAGATAAGGGGAAGGGAAGGTGCATCAATCGAAATGACACTTAGCATGCCACGCAATATGACATTATGCCAGATCGAAGGAGCATACTCAGCAGAAAGACACTAAACCAGCCAAATTAATGACCAAGTGCCTCCTACTAAGCACCAAACCAATGGCCTTACTCACACACACAAGAAAGACACTTTACTTGCCCAAAAAAGGACTAAGTGCCTAACATACACAAAACACAAGACAAAATTTGATTTGATTTAAGAGACAAAAAAGACTTAAAAAAGTCGATTTCTTGTATTAACTTGAGGGTGTAGTTCCAAACTAGTTTCGCTCTAGAATGAGCTCTTCAGTGGAACACCCAAGTTTGAGATTACAAGAATAAGAGCTCTCCCTTATGTAGAGAAGGGAGGGCTAGCTTTTGCCTCTTTGCATGTGGGATAATTCAGCCTTTTGTTGTGAAAAAGCAAGCTTAGGACATGAAGAACCCAATGCAACAAACGGCGCTCGAATCGGATAAGTAGAGCTCTCTAAACAAGTAAAAGAAGCTCAAAAGCATCTCATGCAAGCTATGGGTTTTGAACTCATGACCTCTTTCATTAGAGTCACAAGCCTTAACCATTAGGCTAGAGTGGACATGTTGACTCTACATGCAAAAATAAGTTACATAAGGTAACTAGAAGACTAGAGAGATGCATAAAATAGGTGGAGGGTTTTCCCGATAGCAGAACCAAACATGGGAGGTCTCATATGCTGTTAAGCCGATGCTCCCAAGGGTTGCTTTACAAAGGTGGGTCCACGCTAAAAATAGTACTTACTAAAAATAGAAAGTTACAAATTAAAGGTTCGAAACCTTGATCTAACAAGATAGGAGCGCAGATTCCTTGGATTTCTCCAGCAAATCATAGGTCTAGGTATATGCTTCAGCTCGGGATTTTGTTGGCAAAGCCGAAAAAGTTTAGGGTTTAGGGTTTAGGGTTAGGGTGTGGGTTTAGGGTGTGGGGTTTAGGGTTTAGGGTTTAGGGTGTAGGGTTTAGGGTTTAGGGTTTAGGGTTTAGGGTTTTTAGGGTTTTAGGGTTTTAGGGTTTAGGGTTTAGGGTTCAGGGGTCAGGGTTCAGGGTTCAGGGTTCAGGGTTTAGGGTTTAGGGGTTTTTTCAGGTGTGCGGTTGTGGAGTGATAAAGATAAATAACCGGTAGCTGCGGTAGCAAAAAATAAATTTTTCGGGGGGCCGGTTACGTGATAGTCAAGTGGAGTGTATGTAAGATATGGTGTTGAGGTGTGAATAGTATGAACTTAAGATGGCCACGCACTATGACCAAGAAGTCCAAAATCCCACCTCACGAGGACAAACAGCTAGCCGAAAAATACGACCAGTTGCCCACGCAAACTAAAGGCTAAGATGTGGGGACAACAACTTGCCGCAAAAGAACGACTAGTTGTCCACCAAACCAAAGGCTAAGACGTGGGGACAACAACTTGCCGCAAAAGAACGACTAGTTGTCCTCAAAAATAAAGGTAAGGGGAAGGGAAGGTGCATCAATCGAAATGACACTTAGCATGCCACGCAATATGACATTATGCCAGATCGAAGGAGCATACTCAGCAGAAAGACACTAAAGCAGCCAAATTAATGACCAAGTGCCTCTTGCTAAGCACCAAACCAATGGCCTTACTCACACACACAAGAAAGACACTTTACTTGCCCAAAAAAGGACTAAGTGCCTAACATACACAAAACACAAGACAAAATTTGATTTGATTTAAGAGACAAAAAAGACTTAAAAAAGTCGATTTCTTGTATTAACTTGAGGGTGTAGTTCCAAACTAGTTTCGCTCTAGAATGAGCTCTTCAGTGGAACACCCAAGTTTGAGATTACAAGAATGAGAGCTCTCCCTTATGTAGAGAAGGGAGGGCTAGCTTTTGCCTCTTTGCATGTGGGATAATTCAGCCTTTTGTTGTGAAAAAGCAAGCTTAGGACATGAAGAACCCAATGCAACAAACGGCGCTCGAATCGGATAAGTAGAGCTCTCTAAACAAGTAAAAGAAGCTCAAAAGCATCTCATGCAAGCTATGGGTTTTGAACTCATGACCCCTTTCATTAGAGTCACAAGCCTTAACCACTAGGCTAGAGTGGACATGTTGACTCTACATGCAAAAAAAAGTTACATAAGGTAACTAGAAGACGAGAGATGCATAAAATAGGTGGAGGGTTTTCCCGATAGCAGAACCAAACATGGGAGGTCTCATATGCTGTTAAGCCGATGCTCCCAAGGGTTGCTTTACAAAGGTGGGTCCACGCTAAAAATAGTACTTACTAAAAATAGAAAGTTACAAATTAGAGGTTCGAAACCTTGATCTAACAAGATAGGAGCGCAGATTCCTTGGATTTCTCCAGCAAATCATAGGTCTAGGTATATGCTTCAGCTCGGGATTTTGTTGGCAAAGCCGAAAAAGTTTAGGGTTTAGGGAGGCCCCCAAGTTTAAAGCTTTGGTGTACTTGGAGTAGTCAAGCTTAAGAACCAGGGGGATCCGCTTACTCGAAGAGGTTTCTCGATTGGAAGCCTTTAGAAGTAGAGCTGTTCGCATATTGTACTTGACCTTGCTGAAAGTTTTCCGAAGGAGAGAATCCGGATATCCTCTACCTCGAAGTCATTGGAAAAACAAAAGCTTTAGCTTGATGTAGCTTTGAAGCGTGCTTTCCCTGATGACATAACGCTTAAGTTCTCCAATGATGAAGGATTCCTTTTGATGACTAGGGTGCCAGGAAGAGAAAGGGAGGTATTGATACCTGTTCAGCTCTTTCTGAAAACAACTAGTAGAAAGCTTTCCTGTGGTTTGAAAATTAGTACCTTTGAAGAGGTGAATGTCCAAAAAATCCACAGATGAATTGGAGATGGCATGTGTTATCTTGATATGCTCCTGAAGATCCATTGCATAGTTGCTAAGATGTTGAAGCAAAGTGGTGTGAGACCCATGCCAAAAACCTAAAGCGTCATCAATGTATCTTTTGTAGTAGAGTAGCTCTGTTGTGGGATGTACCTGTTCTTGAAGGTTTTCTAAATAACATAGAAAAAGGCAGGCATAGACAACAGCAAAATTACTCCCCATAGCAGTGCCTCTGATTTGATGCCAAAAAGTGCCATTAAACTCAAGATAGTGGTTCTTGAGAACAAGAGAGGCAATTGTCATGATGAGGTTGAGCTGTACATGGTTGAAGTCACCCTGTATCATCATCTTGAGGGCATGCAGTCCTTCATTGGTGGGAATACTGGGGTACAGAGATTCCACATCAAATGTGAAGAGGATAATTTCTTGTGGTAGATGAAGCTCAGATAACTCTTTAATCAGAGTGAGGGAGTCTTTTAGATGTTGCTTTTGTTGGAGGAGAATGGGGAAAAGCTTATGATGAAGCCATATAGACGCATTCTCAAAAACAAAGCCATTGTAAGAGCAGATTGGCCTTCCGACCACTGTAGGTTTGTGGATTTTGGGCAAGAAGTAAAGAGAGCAAACTCTGAACCCTTGCTCTGGCTTCTGCAAAATAAACTTTGCTTCATCCCTTGAGAGCACACTAGACCTTTGACAGATGCAGGCAAGCCTATCAAACAGTTCATTCAATGGAGCTTGGGTGACTGGGAGATAGACCTGTTGATCTAGAAGTTGCCGATCACCTTCATTAAGATACCATGATTTATCAAGAATTACCAAACCAAGGTTTTTATCTGCTGGCTTGATAATGATGTTATGGTTCTTTATCAATCTGTTAAGGGCTCTTCTCAAATGAAGCGAAAGCTTGTTCTGAGGAAGTCGCTCACATGAAGAGATTGAATTTTGAAGTATGACTCTTCCAGTGTTGATGATGTCTTCCAGAGGCTGATAAACTTTAGAAGGATTCCAATTCGGGTTTGCAACTCGAAAAGGAGGAAGAGGTCTATCTGGAGCATTTCTGAAAAACCATCGAAGACGAAGTTGCCTTGCAAAATTATCATAGTCTTTGGTGAGATGTGTTGAATCCGGAAACTTTGACGGAGGAATATATCCCAAACCAAGTCCTAGAAGCTTTTTCTCGCTAAATGAAAGCTTGTACTGAGAGAGATTGTGGATGGCAGTGTTTGAAACACGTTGATCCACCTCAGTTGGGGTCTTTCTAGAGAAAAGCAATAGAGCATAGCGCTCGGGATCTTGGAGAGGGAGCCAGAAGAGGTGCCTTAACGCCGGGGATTTCGAGACCGAGATCGGCTCGGTGGAGCGGATCTGCTTCGTAAATTTTGCCGATTTTGTTTCTGTCCCGAACCAGATTTCTGGGTATTGCGGCCTTGTCGAGAAGAGGAAGGCTGTGCAGAGGAGGGGGTGGAAGTCTTCTTCCTTTGAGGTTGATTTCCACCCCCTTGCCGGTTTTCCCGCTGGTTTTTTGGCTGGGTAGACTTGCCTTTATTTGGCTTGTTTCCCTGCTGCTGCTTACCTTGGTGGTTGTTTTGCCGGTCTTTCTGTTGATTGCCTTTCTTAGAAGCTTGGTTGCTTCTAGTTTTCTTCTTGTTGTTGTTCTGGCTATTGTTCTGTTGTTGATTATCTTTCCGTTTTTTGTTTGTCCCACCTGTGTCATTTGCTAGACTTTTCTTTAGCTTGTTGATCTGTGCTTGAACTTGCTTCTGAACTTGCTCTTTGACTAGCTTGGCTATAGAGGGTTCAGTAGGAAGAGATTCTGCATCTCCCATGGCTTGATCCTGTGCAGCTTTCCTCTTGGTGAAAGCAGCTTGCTTGATCTTAGAGTTAAGGAGATGAGAGACCCTGAAATTATTTATGGCAGTTTTGAAATCTTTGAGCAGCTTGTTCTTCCAAGTCTTCATGGTGTTTTCCCATAAAGCGTGTGGGCTGTCCATGAGTTCCAAAGCAGCCATGAGGTTCAGGATTTCCTGGAGACTGGCTTCAAAAGTGGAGGCATAAGCATCCAGCTTCTTTTCTTGATTCTCTACCAGCTTTGCTTGGGCTTCAATGAGGACTTCCAAGCAGCTGCTCCTGTAATTTTTACAAAGATCTTGTAGAGTTTGATTGAGAAAGGCCTGTCCTTGTTCATCTTGCACAGTAAGGCGGGGTGGTTTGAGTCGAAGACTGTTAGGTACGGTGCCTTCTTCTCTTTGCTCTCTAAGCTTTTTGAGGTAAGCTTGACTTTTCTCAAAAGCTAAAAACATCTTCTTGTACTCCTCGATAGACTTCTTCAAGAAATCTTTAAGGTGAGAAGGTTGAGCGATGGGAAGAGTAGGCAGAGCAAAAAGGTCATCATAGGATGATGATGAAGCACCAAGTGTAAACCTGTATTGGTTTTGTGCATTAGCAGTATCTGTAGAATCATCCATTCTCCGCTTAGCACGTTCTCTTTCTCCACTAGCAAATTGAAACGCTCCCTGGCTGGTAGAAGGGTTGTCTTGACCTTCGTTTGCTGCCTCTGGGATAGTGTTCAAAAGCACCATGATAGCAAAGGTTTAGGGTTTAGGGGTTTTTTCAGGTGTGCGGTTGTGGAGTGATAAAGATAAATAACCGGTAGCTGCGGCAGCTAAAAACAGCTGCGGCAGCAAAAAATAAATTTTTCGGGGGGCCGGTTACGTGATAGTCAAGTGGAGTGTATGTAAGATATGGTGTTGAGGTGTGAATAGTATGAACTTAAGATGGCCACGCACTATGACCAAGAAGTCCAAAATCCCACCTCACGAGGACAAACAGCTAGCCGAAAAATACGACCAGTTGCCCACGCAAACTAAAGGCTAAGATGTGGGGACAACAACTTGCCGCAAAAGAACGACTAGTTGTCCACCAAACCAAAGGCTAAGACGTGGGGACAACAACTTGCCGCAAAAGAACGACTAGTTGTCCTCAAAAATAAAGGTAAGGGGAAGGGAAGGTGCATCAATCGAAATGACACTTAGCATGCCACGCAATATGACATTATGCCAGATCGAAGGAGCATACTCAGCAGAAAGACACTAAAGCAGCCAAATTAATGACCAAGTGCCTCTTGCTAAGCACCAAACCAATGGCCTTACTCACACACACAAGAAAGACACTTTACTTGCCCAAAAAAGGACTAAGTGCCTAACATACACAAAACACAAGACAAAATTTGATTTGATTTAAGAGACAAAAAAGACTTAAAAAAGTCGATTTCTTGTATTAACTTGAGGGTGTAGTTCCAAACTAGTTTCGCTCTAGAATGAGCTCTTCAGTGGAACACCCAAGTTTGAGATTACAAGAATGAGAGCTCTCCCTTATGTAGAGAAGGGAGGGCTAGCTTTTGCCTCTTTGCATGTGGGATAATTCAGCCTTTTGTTGTGAAAAAGCAAGCTTAGGACATGAAGAACCCAATGCAACAAACGGCGCTCGAATCGGATAAGTAGAGCTCTCTAAACAAGTAAAAGAAGCTCAAAAGCATCTCATGCAAGCTATGGGTTTTGAACTCATGACCCCTTTCATTAGAGTCACAAGCCTTAACCACTAGGCTAGAGTGGACATGTTGACTCTACATGCAAAAAAAAGTTACATAAGGTAACTAGAAGACGAGAGATGCATAAAATAGGTGGAGGGTTTTCCCGATAGCAGAACCAAACATGGGAGGTCTCATATGCTGTTAAGCCGATGCTCCCAAGGGTTGCTTTACAAAGGTGGGTCCACGCTAAAAATAGTACTTACTAAAAATAGAAAGTTACAAATTAGAGGTTCGAAACCTTGATCTAACAAGATAGGAGCGCAGATTCCTTGGATTTCTCCAGCAAATCATAGGTCTAGGTATATGCTTCAGCTCGGGATTTTGTTGGCAAAGCCGAAAAAGTTTAGGGTTTAGGGAGGCCCCCAAGTTTAAAGCTTTGGTGTACTTGGAGTAGTCAAGCTTAAGAACCAGGGGGATCCGCTTACTCGAAGAGGTTTCTCGATTGGAAGCCTTTAGAAGTAGAGCTGTTCGCATATTGTACTTGACCTTGCTGAAAGTTTTCCGAAGGAGAGAATCCGGATATCCTCTACCTCGAAGTCGTTGGAAAAACAAAAGCTTTAGCTTGATGCAGCTTTGAAGCGTGCTTTCCCTGATGACATAACGCTTAAGTTCTCCAATGATGAAGGATTCCTTTTGATGACTAGGGTGCCAGGAAGAGAAAGGGAGGTATTGATACCTGTTCAGCTCTTTCTAAAAACAACTAGTAGAAAGCTTTCCTGTGGTTTGAAAATTAGTACCTTTGAAGAGGTGAATGTCCAAAAAATCCACAGATGAATTGGAGATGGCATGTGTTATCTTGATATGCTCCTGAAGATCCATTGCATAGTTGCTAAGATGTTGAAGCAAAGTGGTGTGAGACCCATGCCAAAAACCTAAAGCGTCATCAAAATATCTCAATTTTGAATTACTTCTCTCTAGACATTTTCTCTCTCTATGCCAAAACAAGGTAAAATAGGATCTTTCTTTTATTTCAGAGAGGGGAATAATTATAAGATCAAAAGTCCCCCAACCCCTTTTTGATGTCTAGTATCTTTCCCTGTAATCAACCCTCTTCAGAAAATAAAGACCCTGTTGCTAACTATTTTAGCCTAGAGAGAGAAAAATTATTCTAGAGAGAGAATATTCAGATTTTGAATATTTTTGGATAGAAAAATATCTCTTATAATTCAGATGAGTTCCCCTGAAACAGAAATTCAAAAAGAATTTTCCAATGTGCAATTGGAATTAATTGGAAATAGGTATAAAGAACCTTAGTCTAAGGGTCTAGATTTTCAGAAATCTTTAGACTATGGTCCAATTAAGGTTCCTATGGGCCAATAGCATCAATCCATGTGTAGGGAAGAGATAAATCCAAATTTGTAAAAAGAAGATACCCAAAAATGAGTAAATGCTCACATAAGGTGAAGAGTTGAAAATGTACAAGGTTTATTAGTAAAAAACTATGAGCAATATTAAAAATATGAGATATTTTGGGTATCCAAAAATGAGTAAATGCTCACATAAGATGAAGAGTTGAAAATGTACAAGGTTTATTAGTAAAAAACTATGAGCAATATTAAAATGATTCCATTATGACACATATGTAAGGAAGGGGAATTCTTTAAAGGAGGTGCATATTTCACATAAGATGAAGAGTTGAAAATGTACAAGGTTTATTCGTAAAAAACTATGAGCAATATTAAAATGATTCCATTATGACACATATGTAAGGAAGGGGAATTCTTTAAAGGAGGTGCATATTTCACATAAGATGAAGAGTTGAAAATGTACAAGGTTTATTAGTAAAAAAAACTATGAGCAATATTAAAATGATTCCATTATGACACATATGTAAGGAAGGGGAGTTCTTTAAAGGAGGTGCATATTTCACATGCTTGAATGAGTTTTAAACTCATAAAAATTGAGATATTTCATCTCTCCTCTCTCCTCATTTAAGTCTAGTTCCAAAAAGTTAGCTTAACTGACCTAAAAATGGTCAAATATTGACCAAACTGATTTAGAAAATTCTAGAATCAGTTTGTTTGGTTAGGAGCTCAATTTTTCCTATAAATAGAAGCCTCCCCCTTGTTGAAAAATATATAGTGTTTATGCATCGTTACTCTACTCCACCTAAGCCAAGAACTGTGAATTCATTTAATAATTCACTAGTTTTTGGAGCTTCCCTCTTTCTTCAATCCCCATTAGTGGCTCCATCAACATACTTAACCAATTGATTGGTTGGGGGCCTCTACCGTGAACAAAGAATCAAGCAAGTTGTAAGGTAATTAGTGAATATTGCTCTTTTCTATAATTTCTCAATGTTTCTCTCTTCTCAACCCCTCTCAAGCTTGAGAAGCTTAATTGGTATGTTTTTTTTAAATGCTATTGAAGTTAATTGGTGAATAGTAGTGAAGAGTTACATAATTTAATAAATGCTATTGAAGTTAATTTTCATTTATGTTTAAATTCTAATGGTTTTTATGTAATTTCTCTCTCTCACTCAAGAAATGGTCATACTCATGACCCATTCTCAATCCAAAAGAAGCTTTTCATAAAGCTTTTCCTTAATCCAAGATTAAGCTATGCTTGAGGCCAAATTAATGGTTTTTTTTTCTATGCTTTTAGTTTATGTATATTAATGATTCAATCCATTATGGATTAATAATCCAATTAGAGATTATTTTTAATTATTTCCTTAATGATAAGCATTATCCCTTAGAAAAATTGAGATTTATCAGTCATAGCAGCGGAGCTATGGCAAAATTTTTATAAAAATTATGCATAAAATAATCTCATTCAAAGCATAAAAAGAGGACTTCCTACCATATTCTAGGAATTATCATCCTAGATTAATTGAAAGAATTTCATTATAATCATGGAGAAATTAAATTTTAATATCATGCATAAAGGATAAGTTTTTATATCAAAAGTGTTATTTTTACCATTTTTATTTCATGCATAGAAGTATGCATAATGGATAAATTTTTATATCAAAAGTGTTATTTTTACCATTTTTATTTTCATGCATAGAAGTATGCATAATGGATAAATTTTTATATCAAAAGTGTTATTTTTATCATTTTTATTTTCATGCATAAAAGTATGCATAAAGGATAAATTTTTATATCAAAAGTGTTACTTTTATCATTTTTAATTTTCATGCATAGAAGTATGCATAAAGGAAAATTTTTATATCAAAAGTGTTACTTTTATCATTTTTATTTACATGCATAGAAGTATGCATAATGGATAAATTTTTATATCAAAAGTGTTACTTTTATCATTTTTATTTTCATGCATAGAAGTATGCATAATGGATAAATTTTTATATCAAAAGTGTTACTTTTAGCATAATTGAATTTCATGCATAGAGGTATGCATAAGAGATGAATATTTTATTATAAAAGTGTTACTTTTACAATAATTGAAATTCATGCATAGAGGTATGCATAAGAGATGAATATTTTATTATAAAAGTGTTACTTTTACAATAATTAAAATTCATGCATAGAGGTATGCATAAGAGATGAATATTTTATTATAAAAGTGTTACTTTTAGCATAATTGAATTTCATGCATAGAGGTATGCATAAGAGATGATAATTTTATTATAAAAGTGTTACTTTTAGCAAAATTAAATTTCATGCATAGAAGTATGCATAAAAGATATGGGAAGTGATAAGATATGATAAGATGCATATAAGATGAGTTAAGATGTGATAAGATGTGTATGGGATGAGATAAGAAGTGTATGAGATGAGATAAGATGTATATGGGTTGTGATAGGGTGAGAATGGATGTGATATAAAAGATTAGATATGAAGGTATATGGGGTTATATGAATGGGAATGTGAAAATGGATGTATGTATGTGGATGTGTGGATGTGGAGATGGTAGTGTGGATGTATGCATGTGAAAATGGATGTATGCATGAAGATGTATATGCATAGATGTGAATGTGGATGTAGACGTGGTTGTATAGAAGTGAATGTGGAATGTGAATATGGATGTATGTATGTATGTGGATGTAGATGTGGATGTATAGATGTGAATGGGAATATAGATGTGGATATAGATGTGAATGTGAATGTAGATGTGGATGTATGTGAATGTGGATGTAGATGTGGTTGTATAGATGTGAATGTGGAACGTGGATGTGGATGTATGTATGTATGTGGATGTAGATATGTATGTATAGATGTGAATGGAAATGTGGATGTGGATATATGTGAATGTGGATGTAGATGTGGATGTATAGATGTGAATGTGGAATGTGGATGTGGATGTATGTATGTATATGGATGTAGATGTGGATGTATAGATGTGAATGTGGAATGTGGATGTGGATGTATGTATGTATGTGGATGTAGATGTGGATGTATAGATGTGAATGGGAATGTGGATGTGGATGTATGTATGTATGTGGATATGGATGTATGAATGAGGACGTGATAGTGGATGTATGCATGTGGATGTGGATGTATGAATGAGGACGTGATAGTGGATGTATGCATGTGGATGTGGATGTATGGATGTGGATATGGATGTGTATGTATGAATGTGGATATGGGATGTGGATGTATAAATGAGGATGTGAAAATGGAGGTAAACATGTAGATGTGGATGTATGGATGTGAATGTGGATGTGGATGTGGATGTGAATATATGATATGTGATGTGAAGGAATCTGAAGTGAAGAGATGGAAAATGATGTGATTGGATGAGTACACATATAAATGGAATGAGGAATAAGTAATGTGGATTATATGAGGGATAATGTGGAAAAATTAGAGTTAATATAGAAATTGTATTTGTAAACTGTTTGTAAATGCTGTTTGTAAATGGCTGTTTTATGTCAAGAATGCTGGGAAAGCATTTTGACCGTCTTGTGATTAAGGTCGTGGAGACCTAACTGATAAAGTTGCAACTGCTGACGGAGAGTCAATGGAGGACGTCTCGCGTAGCAAGGTCGGCCGAGGTCTTGACCAGCCTCGGTTCGATTAAAATGGTGAGCTTCCGGTACGGTGGATGAGGGACCAAGGAAGCGGCCTATGAGTGAAGCGCTAGGTCACCTGCGAAGGATCCTAGAGGGTGCTGACCATACGGTGCTCGGGCTCTGGGTCGCCCAGGATACCCACGCGTGCGTCGAGGAAGATATTGGAACAAGGAGTAAGAGTTGTTTTGTGAAACCGGGCATGGATCTGGTTGACTGACCTTGCTGGTCCTCAACGGATGAGTCCATGGCTCTTTTATATGGATCTGTTGGTTGATCTTGCTGATCTTCAACGAGAGTCCATCTTGATAAGTGATTATAATGCCGAGTATTATGGGCTAGGAACTATGGAAACGGCCTCTGTGTGGACAGGTGGTGAGCGTTCTAGTTGCCAATGATGCCATAGATACTCTGATGAAGGAATGATGGGAAATTATGAATCAACTGGATAAATTGGGAGATTGTGATCAGTGGTACTATGGTTTCATTAAAAGATTGTTTTAAAGTTAGCTGATGCTAAGAAAAAGGCAATTTTCATATTGGGTGTGTAAGTGGTGTGGCTAGTTTTATGTTTGCATGAAATTCTGGCTAGGGGGCCTTGGAACTCTTTTCCTTGGTACCCGGGACAAAACCTAACCAAATTCCAAATTGGATCCCATCACTACAGTGGTTGGGCGGTTGGCTAACCCATGGGATCGGATGGGGTTAGGCTGGACTGATGGATCCGTAAACCGAGACTCAATTTCTGTTATTACGATAGATGAAGTAAGTCCTAGATAGTAATTGTTCTATGGATAGGAATCAACGGCTGTGCCTCTTGATGGGAAAAAAGCGTTGATCCCAATGATCCAAGTGCAAGTTTCTTCCTTGATCCGACTGAGTATCTTTATAGGTGCAGTTGGATCAGCGTGATCAGTAATGATCTTGACTACGTTAGAGTAAAAAATTATCCTGGTGGAATCGCCCGTGCTTTCCGGGTAAGGGAAGTTTTTTCCGGGTTCGGTTTTGGAAAAACCGACGGATTAGTCTCTTGTCCGGATATCCGTGGACGAGGCCCCGAATGTGGGACCCCTGTCCCGTGCAAGAAGTGCTACTTCCGCTGCTAGTACCCGAATCCGTTGCTCGGTGGGAACAGGGGGATCTCACAGTTGGTATCAGAGCATTTGGTTAATAAAGATCAACTGAGAAGACAAATATGTCAAAAATTTATCAAGAAGCACAAAAAGGTTGTAATTGTGTGATATAATTCATACAATTTGATATTCAAACTGAAATTCGTAATTTGGTAATTGGGTCTTCAGATGGAAGTACCGCAATTATATAGAATCCCTGACTTGCTTGAGGCCTAGACATGATGGTATTTACCTTATAATTCCAAGGGCCGTGACTACCGTATATACCGAGAGTATAACTGCAGCTCTTTACTGACAGTATATACGAGTAAATCTAAGACTTGAAATTATAAGCGTTAATGCTATCCAGATGATGAATTTGAATGTGGTTGATATGATTTTTAATTCTGTTTGGGAACTGATGAATTGATTGGGATTCTGATTGAAAAATGATGATTTTTGAAATTTAGTTGAAATATAATAACCTGAGCAAAACCGCAATGAGGATGAATGGGACGAGTCCCTGTAATGATAAATGATGATAATGATTTCAGCAAATCACTATGAGATTAGTGGATTGTGCTGTCAAAGTGCTACTGTTAACACTTGACTCGGTATATCAAGTTAAGTGATGACAAATTGAAAACTTGCTTGACTGAAATTCCCGTGGAGGAATGTTCAGAAAGAAAAATTTTTGATCTGATGGACCATTATCGTGTTAAAGATATGAATGATATGATCTAAAATGAATTTATTTAATGATGAGTTCTATATAAGGGATATTTATCCCCGTATTCTGTTGGGTTGACCAGAATATAAGGAACCCTAGAATAAATTGGATCTTAAGAAAAAGAGTTGTCCTCTACTTGGCGAGATGAGGACATCTCGCACTTTTTTTTAGTGGGGTAGAATGTAAGATTCCTCCCCTGCCTTCGAGGTATACAGGAGTAAGAATCTCCCTTTTTGATCTTATAATTAGTCCCTTTCTAAAATAAAAGAAAGATTCTGTTTAAAAAAAGGAAGACCCTTCCCCTAGAATACTTCTCAGGAGTCACGCTGTTTTAAGGATTCAGAACAATGAGTTCAGAAGTGAAAATCGGTGTTTTGGATACCAAGGTTTTGGTTTTCATTCGAGTACGGCCCAAAAGAAGTTCTTTATCTCTTGGGGAGTATAAGAACTTATCCCCCAGATATTGTGAGCCTTATATCTGAATTCAATGAAAGTAGGTGACTTAGCCTACAAGCTTCTTTTACCTCCTCATCTCAAAGTTCTTAATGTATTTCATAGAAATATGTGCCAAACCCAAATCAAGGAAAGACGATAAAACTTCAGTGACAAGATACCGTTGGCTTCTAGGTTACGCTAACTCCTTCCTTTATATAAGTCGTAACTTTTACCTGTCGCTCACAGCAGTAATCTTACTTCCATCGATCTCCTCTCTTTCTTAATCTCCTTCATGGCTTGGCAACGAGAACTAGTTTTATCCATAATGATTCCTCACCTTCAAGACGCAAGTGAGTCTGTGAAGAAGGATTTTATAGAACAGTATGAGCGCTCACTTTTCCCTCACTTGGGAACTTCTGTAGCGCAGACCAAATGGCGGACCTATCAAGACATAACTAGGGTAACACCCTGGGGTCAGCAACATTTTCGTAATAATGTCCGCTTGGCCATGGTTATTGAAGCTTTGGGTTTGGGTCCCCGATACTACTGCGTCATGAGATCAAGGCATCCTGGGTTTTCTGAGCGGGTCTTCTTACTGGCGTGTTTTCTTCCTCATGAGAAGATATGCCTTTATCCCATTTTTGGCTTGCCTCTCAGAGGTCCTTTTGTTAGATCACCTCATACCACTGAGATAGGTGCAGCAATAACCAACAGAATTATTCCCATAGATGAGTTACCTTATACTTGTGCAGCTTGTGAGGACTACTTTTGTGATCATATGATGGACGGGCTTATGGAAGTGTAAAGAGTTCTTCTATCTTTACTGTATAAGTTCCGAGAATGAATAAAGTTTAATCTTGTTCGTATTTTGAATCTTGCTCTCTTTAAGACTTATCTTGGTGGTTAATCTTGATTAAAATTTTTCTCTAAGTCTCATATTCGTGAATCTTGCGAAATTATCACAAGTTGCGAGATGAGGACATCTCGCGTTTTTTAAGTGGGGTAGAATGTAAGATTCCTCCCCCAACCCCTTTTTGATGTCTAGTATCTTTCCCTGTAATCAACCCTCTTCAGAAAATAAAGACCCTGTTGCTAACTATTTTAGCCTAGAGAGAGAAAAATTATTCTAGAGAGAGAATATTCAGATTTTGAATATTTTTGGATAGAAAAATATCTCTTATAATTCAGATGAGTTCCCCTGAAACAGAAATTCAAAAAGAATTTTCCAATGTGCAATTGGAATTAATTGGAAATAGGTATAAAGAACCTTAGTCTAAGGGTCTAGATTTTCAGAAATCTTTAGACTATGGTCCAATTAAGGTTCCTATGGGCCAATAGCATCAATCCATGTGTAGGGAAGAGATAAATCCAAATTTGTAAAAAGAAGATACCCAAAAATGAGTAAATGCTCACATAAGGTGAAGAGTTGAAAATGTACAAGGTTTATTAGTAAAAAACTATGAGCAATATTAAAAATATGAGATATTTTGGGTATCCAAAAATGAGTAAATGCTCACATAAGATGAAGAGTTGAAAATGTACAAGGTTTATTAGTAAAAAACTATGAGCAATATTAAAATGATTCCATTATGACACATATGTAAGGAAGGGGAATTCTTTAAAGGAGGTGCATATTTCACATAAGATGAAGAGTTGAAAATGTACAAGGTTTATTCGTAAAAAACTATGAGCAATATTAAAATGATTCCATTATGACACATATGTAAGGAAGGGGAATTCTTTAAAGGAGGTGCATATTTCACATAAGATGAAGAGTTGAAAATGTACAAGGTTTATTAGTAAAAAAAACTATGAGCAATATTAAAATGATTCCATTATGACACATATGTAAGGAAGGGGAGTTCTTTAAAGGAGGTGCATATTTCACATGCTTGAATGAGTTTTAAACTCATAAAAATTGAGATATTTCATCTCTCCTCTCTCCTCATTTAAGTCTAGTTCCAAAAAGTTAGCTTAACTGACCTAAAAATGGTCAAATATTGACCAAACTGATTTAGAAAATTCTAGAATCAGTTTGTTTGGTTAGGAGCTCAATTTTTCCTATAAATAGAAGCCTCCCCCTTGTTGAAAAATATATAGTGTTTATGCATCGTTACTCTACTCCACCTAAGCCAAGAACTGTGAATTCATTTAATAATTCACTAGTTTTTGGAGCTTCCCTCTTTCTTCAATCCCCATTAGTGGCTCCATCAACATACTTAACCAATTGATTGGTTGGGGGCCTCTACCGTGAACAAAGAATCAAGCAAGTTGTAAGGTAATTAGTGAATATTGCTCTTTTCTATAATTTCTCAATGTTTCTCTCTTCTCAACCCCTCTCAAGCTTGAGAAGCTTAATTGGTATGTTTTTTTTAAATGCTATTGAAGTTAATTGGTGAATAGTAGTGAAGAGTTACATAATTTAATAAATGCTATTGAAGTTAATTTTCATTTATGTTTAAATTCTAATGGTTTTTATGTAATTTCTCTCTCTCACTCAAGAAATGGTCATACTCATGACCCATTCTCAATCCAAAAGAAGCTTTTCATAAAGCTTTTCCTTAATCCAAGATTAAGCTATGCTTGAGGCCAAATTAATGGTTTTTTTTTCTATGCTTTTAGTTTATGTATATTAATGATTCAATCCATTATGGATTAATAATCCAATTAGAGATTATTTTTAATTATTTCCTTAATGATAAGCATTATCCCTTAGAAAAATTGAGATTTATCAGTCATAGCAGCGGAGCTATGGCAAAATTTTTATAAAAATTATGCATAAAATAATCTCATTCAAAGCATAAAAAGAGGACTTCCTACCATATTCTAGGAATTATCATCCTAGATTAATTGAAAGAATTTCATTATAATCATGGAGAAATTAAATTTTAATATCATGCATAAAGGATAAGTTTTTATATCAAAAGTGTTATTTTTACCATTTTTATTTCATGCATAGAAGTATGCATAATGGATAAATTTTTATATCAAAAGTGTTATTTTTACCATTTTTATTTTCATGCATAGAAGTATGCATAATGGATAAATTTTTATATCAAAAGTGTTATTTTTATCATTTTTATTTTCATGCATAAAAGTATGCATAAAGGATAAATTTTTATATCAAAAGTGTTACTTTTATCATTTTTAATTTTCATGCATAGAAGTATGCATAAAGGAAAATTTTTATATCAAAAGTGTTACTTTTATCATTTTTATTTACATGCATAGAAGTATGCATAATGGATAAATTTTTATATCAAAAGTGTTACTTTTATCATTTTTATTTTCATGCATAGAAGTATGCATAATGGATAAATTTTTATATCAAAAGTGTTACTTTTAGCATAATTGAATTTCATGCATAGAGGTATGCATAAGAGATGAATATTTTATTATAAAAGTGTTACTTTTACAATAATTGAAATTCATGCATAGAGGTATGCATAAGAGATGAATATTTTATTATAAAAGTGTTACTTTTACAATAATTAAAATTCATGCATAGAGGTATGCATAAGAGATGAATATTTTATTATAAAAGTGTTACTTTTAGCATAATTGAATTTCATGCATAGAGGTATGCATAAGAGATGATAATTTTTTTATAAAAGTGTTACTTTTAGCAAAATTAAATTTCATGCATAGAAGTATGCATAAAAGATATGGGAAGTGATAAGATATGATAAGATGCATATAAGATGAGTTAAGATGTGATAAGATGTGTATGGGATGAGATAAGAAGTGTATGAGATGAGATAAGATGTATATGGGTTGTGATAGGGTGAGAATGGATGTGATATAAAAGATTAGATATGAAGGTATATGGGGTTATATGAATGGGAATGTGAAAATGGATGTATGTATGTGGATGTGTGGATGTGGAGATGGTAGTGTGGATGTATGCATGTGAAAATGGATGTATGCATGAAGATGTATATGCATAGATGTGAATGTGGATGTAGACGTGGTTGTATAGAAGTGAATGTGGAATGTGAATATGGATGTATGTATGTATGTGGATGTAGATGTGGATGTATAGATGTGAATGGGAATATAGATGTGGATATAGATGTGAATGTGAATGTAGATGTGGATGTATGTGAATGTGGATGTAGATGTGGTTGTATAGATGTGAATGTGGAACGTGGATGTGGATGTATGTATGTATGTGGATGTAGATATGTATGTATAGATGTGAATGGAAATGTGGATGTGGATATATGTGAATGTGGATGTAGATGTGGATGTATAGATGTGAATGTGGAATGTGGATGTGGATGTATGTATGTATATGGATGTAGATGTGGATGTATAGATGTGAATGTGGAATGTGGATGTGGATGTATGTATGTATGTGGATGTAGATGTGGATGTATAGATGTGAATGGGAATGTGGATGTGGATGTATGTATGTATGTGGATATGGATGTATGAATGAGGACGTGATAGTGGATGTATGCATGTGGATGTGGATGTATGAATGAGGACGTGATAGTGGATGTATGCATGTGGATGTGGATGTATGGATGTGGATATGGATGTGTATGTATGAATGTGGATATGGGATGTGGATGTATAAATGAGGATGTGAAAATGGAGGTAAACATGTAGATGTGGATGTATGGATGTGAATGTGGATGTGGATGTGGATGTGAATATATGATATGTGATGTGAAGGAATCTGAAGTGAAGAGATGGAAAATGATGTGATTGGATGAGTACACATATAAATGGAATGAGGAATAAGTAATGTGGATTATATGAGGGATAATGTGGAAAAATTAGAGTTAATATAGAAATTGTATTTGTAAACTGTTTGTAAATGCTGTTTGTAAATGGCTGTTTTATGTCAAGAATGCTGGGAAAGCATTTTGACCGTCTTGTGATTAAGGTCGTGGAGACCTAACTGATAAAGTTGCAACTGCTGACGGAGAGTCAATGGAGGACGTCTCGCGTAGCAAGGTCGGCCGAGGTCTTGACCAGCCTCGGTTCGATTAAAATGGTGAGCTTCCGGTACGGTGGATGAGGGACCAAGGAAGCGGCCTATGAGTGAAGCGCTAGGTCACCTGCGAAGGATCCTAGAGGGTGCTGACCATACGGTGCTCGGGCTCTGGGTCGCCCAGGATACCCACGCGTGCGTCGAGGAAGATATTGGAACAAGGAGTAAGAGTTGTTTTGTGAAACCGGGCATGGATCTGGTTGACTGACCTTGCTGGTCCTCAACGGATGAGTCCATGGCTCTTTTATATGGATCTGTTGGTTGATCTTGCTGATCTTCAACGAGAGTCCATCTTGATAAGTGATTATAATGCCGAGTATTATGGGCTAGGAACTATGGAAACGGCCTCTGTGTGGACAGGTGGTGAGCGTTCTAGTTGCCAATGATGCCATAGATACTCTGATGAAGGAATGATGGGAAATTATGAATCAACTGGATAAATTGGGAGATTGTGATCAGTGGTACTATGGTTTCATTAAAAGATTGTTTTAAAGTTAGCTGATGCTAAGAAAAAGGCAATTTTCATATTGGGTGTGTAAGTGGTGTGGCTAGTTTTATGTTTGCATGAAATTCCGGCTAGGGGGCCTTGGAACTCTTTTCCTTGGTACCCGGGACAAAACCTAACCAAATTCCAAATTGGATCCCATCACTACAGTGGTTGGGCGGTTGGCTAACCCATGGGATCGGATGGGGTTAGGCTGGACTGATGGATCCGTAAACCGAGACTCAATTTCTGTTATTACGATAGATGAAGTAAGTCCTAGATAGTAATTGTTCTATGGATAGGAATCAACGGCTGTGCCTCTTGATGGGGAAAAAAGCGTTGATCCCAATGATCCAAGTGCAAGTTTCTTCCTTGATCCGACTGAGTATCTTTATAGGTGCAGTTGGATCAGCGTGATCAGTAATGATCTTGACTACGTTAGAGTAAAAAAATTATCCTGGTGGAATCGCCCGTGCTTTCCGGGTAAGGGAAGTTTTTTCCGGGTTCGGTTTTGGAAAAACCGACGGATTAGTCTCTTGTCCGGATATCCGTGGACGAGGCCCCGAATGTGGGACCCCTGTCCCGTGCAAGAAGTGCTACTTCCGCTGCTAGTACCCGAATCCGTTGCTCGGTGGGAACAGGGGGATCTCGCAAAACCATCGAAGACGAAGTTGCCTTGCAAAATTATCATAGTCTTTGGTGAGATGTGTTGAATCCGGAAACTTTGACGGAGGAATATATCCCAAACCAAGTCCTAGAAGCTTTTTCTCGCTAAATGAAAGCTTGTACTGAGAGAGATTGTGGATGGCAGTGTTTGAAACACGTTGATCCACCTCAGTTGGGGTCTTTCTAGAGAAAAGCAATAGAGCATAGCGCTCGGGATCTTGGAGAGGGAGCCAGAAGAGGTGCCTTAACGCCGGGGATTTCGAGACCGAGATCGGCTCGGTGGAGCGGATCTGCTTCGTAAATTTTGCCGATTTTGTTTCTGTCCCGAACCAGATTTCTGGGTATTGCGGCCTTGTCGAGAAGAGGAAGGCTGTGCAGAGGAGGGGGTGGAAGTCTTCTTCCTTTGAGGTTGATTTCCACCCCCTTGCCGGTTTTCCCGCTGGTTTTTTGGCTGGGTAGACTTGCCTTTATTTGGCTTGTTTCCCTGCTGCTGCTTACCTTGGTGGTTGTTTTGCCGGTCTTTCTGTTGATTGCCTTTCTTAGAAGCTTGGTTGCTTCTAGTTTTCTTCTTGTTGTTGTTCTGGCTATTGTTCTGTTGTTGATTATCTTTCCGTTTTTTGTTTGTCCCACCTGTGTCATTTGCTAGACTTTTCTTTAGCTTGTTGATCTGTGCTTGAACTTGCTTCTGAACTTGCTCTTTGACTAGCTTGGCTATAGAGGGTTCAGTAGGAAGAGATTCTGCATCTCCCATGGCTTGATCCTGTGCAGCTTTCCTCTTGGTGAAAGCAGCTTGCTTGATCTTAGAGTTAAGGAGATGAGAGACCCTGAAATTATTTATGGCAGTTTTGAAATCTTTGAGCAGCTTGTTCTTCCAAGTCTTCATGGTGTTTTCCCATAAAGCGTGTGGGCTGTCCATGAGTTCCAAAGCAGCCATGAGGTTCAGGATTTCCTGGAGACTGGCTTCAAAAGTGGAGGCATAAGCATCCAGCTTCTTTTCTTGATTCTCTACCAGCTTTGCTTGGGCTTCAATGAGGACTTCCAAGCAGCTGCTCCTGTAATTTTTACAAAGATCTTGTAGAGTTTGATTGAGAAAGGCCTGTCCTTGTTCATCTTGCACAGTAAGGCGGGGTGGTTTGAGTCGAAGACTGTTAGGTACGGTGCCTTCTTCTCTTTGCTCTCTAAGCTTTTTGAGGTAAGCTTGACTTTTCTCAAAAGCTAAAAACATCTTCTTGTACTCCTCGATAGACTTCTTCAAGAAATCTTTAAGGTGAGAAGGTTGAGCGATGGGAAGAGTAGGCAGAGCAAAAAGGTCATCATAGGATGATGATGAAGCACCAAGTGTAAACCTGTATTGGTTTTGTGCATTAGCAGTATCTGTAGAATCATCCATTCTCCGCTTAGCACGTTCTCTTTCTCCACTAGCAAATTGAAACGCTCCCTGGCTGGTAGAAGGGTTGTCTTGACTAGCAAATTGAAACGCTCCCTGGCTGGTAGAAGGGTTGTCTTGACCTTCGTTTGCTGCCTCTGGGATAGTGTTCAAAAGCACCATGATAGCAAAGGTTTAGGGTTTAGGGGTTTTTTCAGGTGTGCGGTTGTGGAGTGATAAAGATAAATAACCGGTAGCTGCGGCAGCTAAAAACAGCTGCGGCAGCAAAAAATAAATTTTTCGGGGGGCCGGTTACGTGATAGTCAAGTGGAGTGTATGTAAGATATGGTGTTGAGGTGTGAATAGTATGAACTTAAGATGGCCACGCACTATGACCAAGAAGTCCAAAATCCCACCTCACGAGGACAAACAGCTAGCCGAAAAATACGACCAGTTGCCCACGCAAACTAAAGGCTAAGATGTGGGGACAACAACTTGCCGCAAAAGAACGACTAGTTGTCCACCAAACCAAAGGCTAAGACGTGGGGACAACAACTTGCCGCAAAAGAACGACTAGTTGTCCTCAAAAATAAAGGTAAGGGGAAGGGAAGGTGCATCAATCGAAATGACACTTAGCATGCCACGCAATATGACATTATGCCAGATCGAAGGAGCATACTCAGCAGAAAGACACTAAAGCAGCCAAATTAATGACCAAGTGCCTCTTGCTAAGCACCAAACCAATGGCCTTACTCACACACACAAGAAAGACACTTTACTTGCCCAAAAAAGGACTAAGTGCCTAACATACACAAAACACAAGACAAAATTTGATTTGATTTAAGAGACAAAAAAGACTTAAAAAAGTCGATTTCTTGTATTAACTTGAGGGTGTAGTTCCAAACTAGTTTCGCTCTAGAATGAGCTCTTCAGTGGAACACCCAAGTTTGAGATTACAAGAATGAGAGCTCTCCCTTATGTAGAGAAGGGAGGGCTAGCTTTTGCCTCTTTGCATGTGGGATAATTCAGCCTTTTGTTGTGAAAAAGCAAGCTTAGGACATGAAGAACCCAATGCAACAAACGGCGCTCGAATCGGATAAGTAGAGCTCTCTAAACAAGTAAAAGAAGCTCAAAAGCATCTCATGCAAGCTATGGGTTTTGAACTCATGACCCCTTTCATTAGAGTCACAAGCCTTAACCACTAGGCTAGAGTGGACATGTTGACTCTACATGCAAAAAAAAGTTACATAAGGTAACTAGAAGACGAGAGATGCATAAAATAGGTGGAGGGTTTTCCCGATAGCAGAACCAAACATGGGAGGTCTCATATGCTGTTAAGCCGATGCTCCCAAGGGTTGCTTTACAAAGGTGGGTCCACGCTAAAAATAGTACTTACTAAAAATAGAAAGTTACAAATTAGAGGTTCGAAACCTTGATCTAACAAGATAGGAGCGCAGATTCCTTGGATTTCTCCAGCAAATCATAGGTCTAGGTATATGCTTCAGCTCGGGATTTTGTTGGCAAAGCCGAAAAAGTTTAGGGTTTAGGGTTTAGGGTTTTAGGGTTAGGGGTTAGGGTTTAGGGGTTAGGGTTTTAGGGTTTAGGGTTTAGGGTTTAGGGTTGTAGGGTTTTAGGGTTTAGGGTTCAGGGTTCAGGGTTCAGGGGTCAGGGTTTTAGGGTTTTAGGGGTTTAGGGTTTTAGGGTGTTAGGGTTTAGGGTTTAGGGTTTAGGGGTCGGGTTCAGGATTCAGGGTTCAGGGTTCAGGGTTCAGGGTTCAGGGTTTTTTAGGGTTTTTTAGGGTTTTTTAAGGGTTTAGGG
>NC_141064.1:59585874-59889145 GCF_041138505.1 Cibotium barometz | reverse complement strand
ACTAACCTAAACCCTAAACCCTAAACCCTAACCTAAACCCTAACCAAACCCTAAACCCTAAACCTAAACCCTAAACCCTAAACCCTAAACCCAAACCCTAAACCCTAAACCCTAAACCCTAAACCCTAAACCCTAAACCCTAAACCCTAAACCCTAAACCTAAACCCTAAACCCTACCCTAAACCCTAAACCCTAAACCCTAAACCCTAAACCCTAAACCCTAAACCCTAAACCCTAAACCTAAACCCTAAACCCTAAACCCTAAACCCTAAACCCTAAACCCTAAACCCTAAACCCTAAACCCTAAACCCTAAACCCTAAACCCTAAACCCTAACCTAAACCTAAACCCTAAACCCTAAACCCTAAACCCTAAACCCTAAACCCTAAACCCTAAACCCTAAACCCTAAACCCTAAACCCTAAACCCTAAACCCTAAACCCTAAACCCTAAACCCTAAACCCTAAACCTAAACCCTAAACCCTAAACCCTAAACCCTAAACCCTAAACCCTAAACCCTAAACCCTAAACCCTAAACCCTAAACCCTAAACCCTAAACCCTAAACCCTAAACCCTAAACCCTAAACCCTAAACCCTAAACCCTAAACCCTAAACCCTAAACCCTAAACCTAAACCCTAAACCCTAAACCCTAAACCCTAAACCCTAAACCCTAAACCCTAAACCCTAAACCCTAAACCCTAAACCCTAAACCCTAAACCCTAAACCCTAAACCCTAAACCCTAAACCCTAAGCCCTGAACCCTAAGCCCTGAACCCTAAGCCCTGAACCCTAAGCCCTGAACCCTAAACCCTGAACCCTAAAACCCTAAAACCCTAAAACCTAAACCCTAAAACCCTAAACCCTAAAACCCTAAAACCCTAAAACCCTAAACCCTAAACCCTAAAACCCTAAACCCTAAACCCTAAACCCTAAACCCTAAACCCATAAACCCTAAACCCTAAACCCTAAACCCTAAACCCTAAACCGTAACCCCTAAACCCTAAACCCTAAACCCTAAACCCAAACCCTAAACCCTAAAACCCTAAAACCCTAAACCCTAAACCCTAAACCCTAAACCCTAAACCCCTAAACCCTAAACCCTAAACCCTAAACCCTAAACCCTAAAACCCTAAAACCCTAAAACCCTAAACCCTAAACCCTAAAACCCTAAGCCCTAAACCCTAAGCCCTAAGCCCTAAGCCCTAAACCCTAAACCCTAAACCCTAAACCCTAAACCCTAAGCCCTAAGCCCTACACCCTAAACCCTAAACCCTAAACCCTAAATCCCAAGCCCCAAGCCCCAAGCCCCAAGCCCCAAGCCCCAAGCCCCAAGCGCTAAGCCCTAAGCCCTAAGCCCTAAGCCCTAAACCCTAAACCGTAAACCCTAAGCCCTAAGCCCTAAGCCCTAAACCTAAACCGTAAACCCTAAACCCTAAACCCCAACCCCCAAACCCCAAACCCCAAACCGCAAACCCTAACCCTAACCCCTAAACTGTAAACCCTAAACCCTAAACCCTAACCCCAAACCCCTAAACCCTAGACCCTAGACCCTAGGCCCTAAGCCCTAAGCCCTAAGCCCTAAGCCCTAAACCCTAAACCCTAAATGTCATGGGAATTTCTTTTTTATCATTTAAATATTTCTCATGAGTAAAATAAATTTATCTAAAATTTCTCTTTTAATTTTAATAAAATATCTATTAATTCCAATATGCGAAGAATTCCACTCTTCTTATTTAAAGGATTGAATTCCAAATGTCATGGGAATTCCTCTTTTATCATTTAAATAACATTACCATAATTTTCTCTTTTCTTAATTATTTAATTATACATAAAACTTAAAAATTAGTTTTCCATTGAATGTGATGAAAATCATTCTTTTAGCCTAGGATATTCAATCCTAGAATATGGTAGGAAGTCCTCTTTTCATGTTATGCATACACAAACCAGCTCTGCATCTCATCTTCCTCTCTTGGTACACGACAATCTTCAAAGATTCTCCAAAACGTGTGTGGGTCTTTCACCTCCACCTTCTCCTTGATCCTCTCATGATGTAGCACTTCAAAAAACTTGTCCTTCTTAAGAAAGTCAGAAGGAACCTGGTTCTCCCCCAAAGTCCTTGGTTCAACCTGCTTAGCTCTTTCCACAAGTCCTCTAGAGTATCTGCTTTCCCATATCTTTTTCTTAGGGCTTCTCTCAACCCATCCCAGCTTCCTCTCTTAGCATCTATGGTTTCATCCACAAACTATTCCATGTCTATCCCTTCTAACAACAAACCCACCATCTTCAACTTGTAAGCATTCTCATCCCTGTTGTTCCTCAAAGCTGCCAACTCAACCCTCCTGAGGAACTGAGTGACATCTTCTCCCTTCTCACCTCGAAACACATCATATCCGAATCCAGCTTGGTCTTGAGTTGATCGAAAACAAGTGGGTTCCAAATTAAAGCTCTAAAACAAAGTTCTTTTGTCCTCACTGGGGGCACCAAAACATGCGAAGCTTGACCTTTATACTGAAATGCATATATAGCTAGCCAAGCTTCATTGTTAGCCACAAGTGGAACATCAACACCATCACAATTCTCTCTCTCCTCAATCTGCAAGCAACTTCCATTTCTTTGAATATGAATATTGGCTCCCATGCGTAGGTTTAAAACACCTTTTGTCCATTATAGGCCAAATTCACATGTATTGATGCACTAATTTTGCATACAAGCATTTGTTCTCACCTAGCACAATGAGTGTTTGGCTTTGAAGCTCATGACAATCACAATACATGATGGATAAATATATACATCAAATATATATAAAGTTGGTATCTTATAAAGGATTCTCATCATGAGTGCCAAGTGCCAACTAGTAATAAGTGCTCCTGCTCCTCCAATCCACTGAAAGCCACATGCTCCACCCATCATACTTATCCATAAAGAGGACTCCATGCCCCCTTAGGTGCCAATGTCCTTCCCTGCATGAGGTTACCACCACCCATGGTTAATGGGTGCACCAATTGCTATCCCATGTCCTTTCCATCTCCTCATTCCATGACCTATCAAAGTCACACCATTAGAAGCTCTCATAACTTCTCCTCCTCTGGGCTTGCTCAGATACTAGTTGCATGCATCACAAAAATTCTCCTCACACCCTCTTCACCATGTAATTAGTCCCATGCTTCCATGAAGGGCATGAATAACGGCTAGAAGTTATTTCTTATAAACTTGCAAGCGTTTCTCAGCATGTTGCGACCTTCGACTGTCAAAGGGAACCACATGCCTTTTTGTTGCAAAAATGCCCCTATACAATCTTCACTTACATCACATTCCACCACAAAAGTTTATTCTTGTCTTTTTTAGTATTTAAAAAACTTTTAATCTTTTGCATTCCAAAATGTAGTCGCATCATTCCAAACCTATAAGGTGGCCCTGTGCTCTGGCAGTGCCATGCCAGCATCACCATGTCATCAGTGCCATATCACTATTTTTCAAAGCTTTTTTTTGGGGTTTTTTGCGTTACATTTTTTTCATGTCAACAACTTGTATTTTGATGCTTTGGTGACATGTACATACCTCACTCCTCTCTCTTTTCGTTATGCTATAAGAAAACCATGCAGTCTCTCTCTCATGTGAAGGAAAGGGGCTTTTCTATCATGCTTGCCGTCATGTGCCCCTATGTCTTGCTAGCTTATTGTATAGAAATGAGACAAGAAGACTCACAAGAGGAGGGCACATAATTTTTTGCTTTTCTGTCATGCTATGTGCACTAGGGCATGGGTGTGAGCAGTGTAAAAAAAACCATCTTCAATGTAATTTTCATAGCTCAAATTGAGAAAATTGATTGTAATTTTCCTAGCTTTGAAGTAAAAGATTTAAAATTTTAAATTTTAGTTACGAAACTAGTTAAAATATGTATTTTTTCAATAGGAACTAGTTGAGGTTGACGATCATCCTTTTTTTGACTGAAGTAAAAGATTTAAAATTTTAAAATTTTAGTTACAAAACTAGTTAAAATATGTATTTTTTCAATAGAAACTAGTTGAGGTTGATGATCATCCTTTTTTTTGACTGATTAATTTTTTTTTGACAATGGGTGTGAGATAGCCAAGATAGGGAGGAAGAGAGGTAGGAGGGCCCGTTGTCGAGTCAAGGGTTTTGGATCTTTGAAAAAAATCTTCAACACTTAACCTTAGACTTTAATTATTGCTTGCATAGTGAGCAATAATTAATGGCCACAATAAAAAAAGTGAATGAGCACAATTCTAGGTTCAAGGTTGTAAAAAGAACAAATGTTCGTCCTTGATAGACCATTGTTTTACAAAACACTCATATAGACAAGGAATGATCAACAACACCAATGCATTGATGGCACCATGGTCTTGACATAGAAGTTTGAGATACTCGAATTTTGGGAATTATTCGAGTCCCATTTCTTATAGGATTGGTTTGGAAACTCAGTATTTTTGTGTAATTTGAGCTAACATCTATTTGTTGGTGCACTCTTTGTGCCAATAGATTATATCTTGATACAACTATTTGGCGTATTTGTTTGTAGTTGTATAGATACATACGTTAATGCAACAATATTGGAAGGACAAGGGAAACATGACACTAAACTTAATTGAGATTATACAACACCTTTCATATGAAGAAGATAATGTTAAATACTATCTCCACTTTGAGACATTGAAGTAAAAACATGGGGTTTATTTAATTTGCCAAAAGAATTCTAAATATCATTATAAAAAGGAACCTTAGAAATGAGAGATCTCTAAAGGGTGTGGTGTTAGAAACAACAAAACAAAAAGTAAATCTCAATGACAGTAACAATATGCTAAGTTTACGATTGATCCACAAATAAAAACCCATCTTAGACTCTTGTCAAGAAGTGATGTTTGAATGTCCAAAACTTCACTCTTTTGTAGGCCTAAAATGCACCTAAACAACGTTGTATTTAGTAGCAAGCCTTTTGCATAAAGCCTCATGATCTTAACCCAGTTCTGCCATACATCATTATCACATAGAAGCAAGTGTAAATCATTTTTGACAAAATTCTTATGTAGTGTGTGCTCCGTGGTCTCCACAAAGGCCTGCAAAGTTGCAAAGTAAGAAGTTAGCCCCCTCACTATAGATATCACAAAATATTAGGAGGAATTATGCATCTATGGGTTTTCAATCATTTGGAGCTTATGCTCAAACTTGAGTTTGAGCCTCACTTGCAGTGCTAAACTAGTATATAATGGTGATGCTCGATCTTAGGTTTGAGCATCACCTCCATATGCAAATCTAGCACTTGGAAGTGAGGCTCCAACTTAAGTTCGAGCCACAATTAGATATGCAAGTGCTACACCATCACAGAGAGGTGAGGCTTGAAGTTCAATTTCAAACCAAACTATTAAGTTTATGTAGTTTGAGAAGAAGCCTTACATGCATCTTTCTTATGCTACTGCTATACTTAAAACTATAGATCTATGAAGAAGTAAAGAAGAAGTAATGTAGGTCTATGATTTACCAAGATATAGCAAAGAATCAAAAGAGTACCTTCCAAGACTCGTCCATTTTGGGTTGATTGACACCAGGCAAAGGTTTACTAGGACGACCGTTTGCATGCCATTGTGCTCGAGCTTGTAGAAGTTGATTGAGGAATGGCTCCTTTTGCATTGACTTTGCAATAGATAAATTCGCATCCTTGGAAATGTCACGAGAAATCTTGGGCGGGCAATTTACAATTATCTTTGATCTCCTGAACCTAAATTGCTGACGCAGTGGAGGGGTCACTTTAGCCATATTTAGAGCTTGCAAGCTTTTTGCAGCACTAATGGAGTGTTGACCAGAGATAATCCAATATTCAACTTTATGAATATCTTCTTTGCGAGTTTATCAAGGGGTTTTTTTGTAGCACGATTATAGGGCATCAAAATTGCAAGTATCTCCTCTTGCTTTGGGTCCTCAATAAAGTCTTGGGTCAAAATACAAACCCAGTCCTTATTTAACCTTCTATACACATAGTTTGAAGGAGCAGGATAACATTTCATCACATCAATGCTGAAGACCTCATTTAGACCAAAGGGATAATATCCCTTCTTTATTTCTAATGAGATAATTGCTTTGCTGCCCTTGTTTAGAGTCTCAACCTCCATTAGCTCGTCATCGGACGCATCTATCTCCTTTGAACCACTTGCTGGTTTTGTCCTTTGCCTCTTTAAAGAGATTTCTTGAACCTTTGTAGAGTGCTTTGCCTTTCTCTTCTTTGCAAGTACTTGCTCCTCTTCTTGCACTTGAGAGACTACCATGTCTTCAGTTGCTGCTATTGTGCTTACATCAAGGACTTTTATTTTGTCACCCTCCCTTTTATGTTTTGAAGAAGTTGCACCAGCATTTGTAGATGCTTCAAGTGCACTCTTCACTATGGCCCTGCCTTTTTTCTCCACAATTTTCCTAACTTGAGTGGTTGTTGTCTCCTTTTCAGGTATGGACTTTTTTCGTGAATCCAAAGCCTTCTTTGCATGCCTCACTGCTTTCACCAGGTCCTCCACATTATCCACCCCTGAGTCTTCTTGATTGGAAAAGTCAATGATCTTCAATCCTAGCTTTACAATAGAATTGTCCTTTCCTAGTTTGCTGCCAGTCATGTCTGCTAGGTGAAAAGTTTCCAATGATAAGCAAAACTTATTTGCTTTTGTAGTTTCTCCTTCTGGCAATACAGTGCATGTGAAGCATGGGTTTGCTCTTGCACCCATATCATCCTTAGCGCCTACCACAATCCCCATATCTCCATATGATGTATCACCTTGAGACAGAAACAAATGGAGGACTCCTTTGAAGTTTGCACTAGCATCGTAGCTATTCACAAACCATTTTACTCCTTCTTTGTTACTCAATTCGAAGGTTTTATCCACCTTAATTCTAGGAGTGACACTTTTTAGCTTGAGTTGTTGTTTCGAGAGCATCCAGAGTAAAGATTGGTGCACCATGTGGTTGCAAGGTAGCGGGCGCTCTGCTAGCTTCCATTCCTGTGAAGCACAAAAAAAATTTCAAAACCTTAGAAAAAAATGGATTTAAATGCTACATATCAAATCAAAACCTATCAAACTTAAGAAACTTAATGCATGCTACAAAAAGTTTTCTTGAATAGCAGGGGCCTCACTTGCATTTACTTAATCTATATAGAAGCTCGACTTAAGCTGTGGAGCCTAGATCCAAGTTGTGCACTCATATGCTAGGGATATGCTAGCATAGAGAGACAAGGCTCAAACTCAAGTTTGAGCCTTAAGGCGAAGTTCCATGTATGGGAGGCTTGAACTTAAGTTGGAGTCTTAAGGAGCCGGGGTGCACTAGCATGGAGAGCAAAGGCTCAATCTGAAGTTTGAGCCTTAAGGGACCGGGATACACTAGCATGGAGAGCAAAGGCTCAAACTCAAGTTCAAGCCTTGAGGCCAGAGTACACTAGCATGGAGAACAAAGGCTCAATCTGAAGTTCAAGCCTTAAGGCCAGTGTACACTAGCATCGAGAGCCAAGGCTCCAACTCAAGTTCGAGCCTTAAGGCCGGTGTGTACACTAGCATGGAGAACAAAGGCTCCAACTCAAGTTCGAGCCTTAAGGCCAAGGTGCACTAGCATGGAGAGCAAAGGCTCAAACTTAAGTTCGAGCCTTAAGGGACCGGGGTGCACTAGCATGGAGAGCAAAGGCTCAATCTGAAGTTCGAGCCTTAAGGGACCGGGATGCACTAGCATGGCAAAGGCTCAATCTGAAGTTCGAGCCTTAAGGGACCGGGATGCACTAGCATGGAGAGCAAAGGCTCAAACTGGAGTTCGAGCCTTAAGGGGCCGGGGTGCACTAGCATGGAGAGCAAAGGCTCAATCTGAAGCTCGAGCCTTAAGGGACCAGGATGCACTAGCATGGAGAGCAAAGGCTCAAACTGGAGTTCGAGCCTTAAGGGGCCGGGGTGCACTAGCATGGAGAGCAAAGGCTCAAACTCAAGTTCGAGCCTTAAGGCCAGAGTACACTAGCATGGAGAACAAAGGCTCAATCTGAAGTTTGAGCCTTAAGGCTAGTGTACACTAGCATCGAGAGCCAAGGCTCCAACTCAAGTTCGAGCCTTAAGGCCGGTGTACACTAGCATGGAGAACAAAGGCTCCAACTCAAGTTCGAGCCTTAAGGCCAGTTCACGAGACAAAAGCATGAGAACTGTAAGATTCTCCCCCAACCCCTTTTTGATGTCTAGTATCTTCCCCTGTAATCAACCCTCTTCATAAATATAAAGATCCTGTTGCTAACTATTTTAGCCTAGAGAGAGAAAAATTATTCTAGAAAGAGAATATTCAGATTTTGAATATTTTTGGATAGAAAAATATCTCTTATAATTCAGATGAGTTCCCCTGAAACAGAAATTCAAAAAGAATTTTCCAATGTGCAATTGGAATTAATTGGAAATAGGTATAAAGAACCTTAGTCTAAGGGTTTAGATTTTCAGAAATCTTTAGACTATGGTCCAATTAAGGTTCCTATGGGCCAATAGCATCAATCCATGTGTAGGGAAGAGATAAATCCAAATTTGTAAAAAGAAGATACCCAAAAATGAGTAAATGCTCACATAAGGTGAAGAGTTGAAAATGTACAAGGTTTATTAGTAAAAAACTATGAGCGATATTAAAAATATGAGATATTTTGGGTATCCAAAAATGAGTAAATGCTCACATAAGATGAAGAGTTGAAAATGTACAAGGTTTATTAGTAAAAAACTATGAGCAATATTAAAATGATTCCATTATGACACATATGTAAGGAAGGGGAATTCTTTAAAGGAGGTGCATATTTCACATAAGATGAAGAGTTGAAAATGTACAAGGTTTATTAGTAAAAAAACTATGAGCAATATTAAAATGATTCCATTATGACACATATGTAAGGAAGGGGAGTTCTTTAAAGGAGGTGCATATTTCACATGCTTGAATGAGTTTTAAAACTCATAAAAATTGAGATATTTCATCTCTCCTCTCTCCTCATTCAAGTCTAGTTCCAAAAAGTTAGCTTAACTGACCTAAAAATGGTCAAATATTGACCAAACTGATTTAGGAAAATTCTAGAATCAGTTTGTTTGGTTAGGAGCTCAATTTTTCCTATAAATAGAAGCCTCCCCCTTGTTGAAAAATAGATAGTGTTTACGCATCGTTACTCTACTCCACCTAAGCCAAGAACTGTGAATTCATTTAATAATTCACTAGTTTTTGGAGCTTCCCTCTTTCTTCAATCCCCATTAGTGGCTCCATCAACATACTTAACCAATTGATTGGTTGGGGGCCTCTACCGTGAACAAAGAATCAAGCAATTTGTAAGGTAATTAGTGAATATTGATCTTTCTATAATTTCTCAATGTTTCTCTCTTCTCAACCCCTCTCAAGCTTGAGAAGTTTAATTGGTATGGTTTTTTTTAAATGCTAATGAAGTTTGAATAGTAGTGAAGAGTTACATAATGCTATTGAAGTTAATTTTCATTTATGTTTAAATTCTAATGATTTTTATGTAAATTCCCTCTCTCACTCAAGAAATGGTCATACTCATGACCCATTCTCAATCCAAATCAAGCTTTTCATAAAGCTTTTCCTTAACCCAAGATTAAGCTATGCTTGAGGCCAAATTATTGGCTTTTTTCTATGCTTTTAGTTTATGTATATTAATGCTTCAATCCATTATGGATTAATAATCCAATTAGAGATTATTTTAATTATTCCTTAATGATAAGCATTATCCCTTAGAAAAATTGAGATTTATCAGTCATAGCAGCGGAGCTATGGCAAAATTTTTATAAAAATTATGCATAAAATAATCTCATTCAAAGCATAAAAAGAGGACTTCCTACCATATTCTAGGAATTATCATCCTAGATTAATTGAAAGAATTTCATTACAATCATGGAGAAATTGAATTTTAATATCATGCATAAAGGATAAGTTTTTATATCAAAAGTGTTATTTTTACCATTTTTATTTCATGCATAGAAGTATGCATAATGGATAAATTTTTATATCAAAAGTGTTATTTTTATTATTTTTAATTTTCATGCATAGAAGTATGCATAAAGGAAAAATTTTATGTCAAAAGTGTTACTTTTATCATTTTTAATTTTCATGCATAGAAGTATGCATAAAGGAAAAATTTTTATATCAAAAGTGTTACTTTTATCATTTTTAATTTTCATGCATAGAAGTATGCATAAAGGAAAAAATTTTATATCAAAAGTGTTACTTTTATCATTTTTAATTTTCATGCATAGAAGTATGCATAAAGGAAAAAATTTTTATATCAAAAGTGTTACTTTTATCATTTTTAATTTTCATGCATAGAAGTATGCATAAAGGAAAAAATTTTATATCAAAAGTGTTACTTTTATCATATTGGATTTCATGCATATAGGTATGCATAAAAGATATTCTTTTTATACTAAAAGTGTGATTTTTCTCATAAATGGATTTTATGCTTAACTTAGTTGCATAAGAGAAATTCTTTTATTCTAAAAGTGTAATTTCCTACCAAACTGAATTTATGCATAAGAAGATGCATAAAAGATTGATTTTAATTTCGAAAGTGTTAGTCTCCTTAAATGGAATTTTTGTATAAATAAATGTGTAGAGAAATCTTATATTAAATATAAGAATTCTCTTTTAAAAAAAAAAGATATGAAATGTGATAAGATGTGATAAGAGGTGTATGAGATGTGATAAGAATTGATAAGATGCGTATGGAAAGTGATAGGATGTGATAAGATGTGTATGGGATGAGGTAAGAAGTGTATGTGATAGAATAGGATGTATATGGTTGTGATAGGGTGAGAATGGATGTGATGTAAAAGATTAGATGTGAAGACATATGGGGTTACATGAATGGGAATGTGGAAATGGATGTATGTATGTGGATGTGTGGATGTGGAGATGGGAGTATGGATGTATGAATGTGAAAGTGGATGTATGAATGTGAAAATGGATATATACATGAAGATGTATATGCATAGATGTGAATGTGGATGTAGATGTGGATGTATAAATGTGAATGGGAATGTGGATGTGGATGTATGTATGTGGATGTGTGGATGTGGAGATGGGAGTATGGATGTATGAATGTGAAAGTGGATGTATGAATGTGAAAATGGATGTATGCATGAAGATGTATATGCATAGATGTGAATGTGGATGTAGATGTGGATGTATAGATGTGAATGGGAATGTGGATGTGGATGTATGTATGTGGATGTGTGGATGTGGAGATGGGAGTATGGATGTATAAATGTGAAAGTGGATGTATGAATGTGAAAATGGATGTATGCATGAAGATATATATGCATAGATGTGAATGTGGATGTAGATGTGGATGTATAGATGTGAATGGGAATGTGGATGTGGATGTATATGAATGTGGATGTAGATGTGGATGTATAGATGTGAATGGGAATGTGGATGTGGATGTACGTATGTATGTGGATGTAGATGTGGATGTATAGATGTGAATGGGAATGTGGATGTGGATGTATGTATGTATGTGGATGTGGATGTATGTATGTATGTGGATGTATGAATGAGGACGTGATAATGGATGTATGCATGTGGATGTGGATATATGGATGTGAATATGAATGTGGATGTGGATGTGGATGTATGGATGTGGATATGGATGTGGATGTGGATGTATGGATGTGGATATGGATGTGTATGTATGAATGTAGATAAGGGATGTGGATGTATAAATGAAGATGTGAAAATGGAGGTATGCATGTAGATGTGGATGTATGGATGTGAATATGGATGTGGATGTGGATGTATAAATGAGGATGTGAAAATGGATGTATCCATGTAAATGTGGATGTATGAATGTGAATGTGAATTAATGTGTCGTCGATATGAGGAAATGGATGAGAATGAGTACACATTGAATGGAATGTGGAATAAGTAATGTGGACTAAGGAGGGATAATGTGGAAAGACGAGAGTTTGATTTAGAAACTGTATTTTGTGACTGTTTGTAAATGACTGTTTTATGTCAAGAATGCTGGGGAAGCATTTTGACCATCTTGTGGATTAAGGTCATGAAGACCTAACTGTTAAAGTTGCAACTGCTGACGGAGAGTCAATGGAGGACGTCTCGCGTAGCAAGGTCGATCGAGGTCTTGACCAGCCTCGGTTCGATTTAAATGGTGAGCTTCCGGTACGGTGGATGAGGGACCAAGGAAGCGGCCTATGAGTGAAGTGCTAGGTCACCTGCGAAGGATCCTAGAGGGTGCTGACCATACGGTGCTCGGGCTCTGGGTCGCCCAGGATACCCACGCGTGCGTCGAGGAAGATATTGGAACAAGGAGTAAGAGTTGTTTTGTGAAACCGGGCATGGATCTGGTTGATTGACCTTGCTGGTCTTCAATGGATGAGTCCATGGCTCTTTATATGGATCTGTTGGTTGATCTTGCTGATCTTCAACGAGAGTCCATCTTGATTTTTATAAGTGATTATATTGCCGAGTATTATGGGCTAGGAACTATTGAAAAGGCCCCCTGTGTGGACAGGTGGTGAGCGTTCTAGTTGCCAATGATGCCATAGATACTCTGATGAAGGAATGATGGGAAATTATGAATCAACCGGATAAATTGGAAGATTATGATCAGTAGTACTATGGTTTCATTAAAGGATTGTTTTAAAGTTAGTTGATGCTAAGAAAAAGGCAATTTCATATTGGGTGTGTAAGTGGTGTGGCTAGTTCTATGTTTGCATGAACTTCCGGCTAGGGGGCCTTGGAACTCTTTTCCTTGGTACCCGGGACAAAACCTAACCAAATTCCAAAATTGGATCCCATCACTACAGTGGTTGGGCGGTTGGCTAACCCATGGGATCGGATGGGGTTAGGCTGGACTGATGGATCCGTAAATCGAGATTTAATTTCTATTATTACGATAGATGAAGTAAATCCCGGATAGAAATTGTTCTATGGATAGGAATCAACGGCTGTGCCTCTTGATGGGGAAAAAAGCGTTGATCCCAATGATCCAAGTGCAAGTTCTTCCTTGATTTGACCAAGTACCGTTAAAGGTGCAGTCAGATCAGTTTGATCAGTAATGATCTTGACTACGTTAGAGTAAAGAGTTATCCTGGTGGAATCGCCCGTGCTTTCCGGGTAAAGGAAGTTTTTCCGGTTTCGGTTTTGGACAAACCGACGGATTAGTCTCTTGTCCGGATATCCGTGGGCGAGGCCCCGAGTGTTGGACCCCTGTCCCGCGCGAGAAGTGCTACTTCCGCTGCTAGTACCCCGAATCCGTTGCTCGGTGGGAATAGGGATCTTACAGTTGGTATCAGAGCGAAATTGAAAGCTAATAAAGATAATTAAATTCTTATCTGAAATTGGTAAAAAGAATTCAGAAATAGCATTTTCATAATGTATTTTCATTCCGTAAGCTTCTTTAATGAAGAAATTTTAATCAAAAAGAAAATTTGTTTTTATAGATGGAAGTTCCCCATTTATCTGGTATTCCCGACCTCACCCAGTCTCAAGATATGATTGCGTTTGCCTTCGAGCATCTCATCTCTTCCGCTTCAACTCAAACAAGCCGAGCAAGACTCGCACGCCATTTCGCAGATTTATGTTTTCCTACCCCAGCGGAGAGAATACAACATAAGTGGTTTGCAGGGCAATATGTCCACGCCCATTGCAACCGCCATACAATGCTGTGGCAGAATCTTTCATTGACTATGATCCTGTTAAAGCTAAAAATGGTGCGTGGTGTCATTCTATATCATTCGACACCTTGAAATTTCAGACTTTCATGTCGAATTTATAGACTCCTTAGTCGATTTATCCCTAAGGAGAAAATAATAACTCCCTTCGCAGTTAGAGAACTTATGTAACAGGGCATGACTATGGCCCAGTACCGTCGTCTTATGCGTCTCTCGAAGAGATTTTGAATTTTGGAGCCGAGCCACTCTATGTAATTATTGCAACTTGTATATAAATATACAAATGTTTTTTTTTCGGACGATCGGATAAAGAAAAATCTATTTATCAGACTTAAGTCATAGATCTCCAATAAGATCAACTGAGGAGCCAATTATGTCAAAAATTTATCAAGACGCACAAAAAGGTTGTAATTGTTTGATATAATTCATACAAATTGTTAATTCAAATTGAAATTCGTAAATTAGTAATTGGGTCTTCAATTGGAAGTACCGCAATTGTATGGAACCCTGACTTGCTTGAGACCTAGACATGATGGTATTTACCTTATAGTTTCGAGTATCATGACTATCCGTATATACCGAGGGTATAACTGCAGCTCTTTACTGACAGTATATACGAGTAAATCTAAGACTTGAAATTATAAGCGTTAATGCTATCCAGATGATGATTTTGAATGTGGTTGATATGATTTTTAATTCTGTTTGGGAACTGATGAATTGATTTGGATTCTGATTGAAAAATGATGATCCTTGAAAATGGGTTGAAATGTAATAAGCTGAGCGAAACCACAATGTGGATGATTGGGACGAGTCCCTGTAATGATAAATGATGAAAATGATTCAGCAAATCACTATGAGATTAGTGGATTATGTTGTCAAATTGCTACTGTTAATACTTGAGACGGTAGATCAAGTTAAGGGATGACAAATTGAGAACTTGCTTAACTTAAATTCCGTGGAGGAATGTTCAGAAGGAAATTTTCGGTCTAATGGACCATTATCGTGTTAAAGATATGAATGATATGATCTGAATGAATTGTTATTTAATGATGAATTCTATATAAGGGATATTTATCCCCAGATTCTGTTGGGTTGACCGGAATATAAGGAACCCCAGAATAAATTGGATATTAAGCAAAAAAGTTGTCATCTACTTGCGAGATGAGGACATCTTGCACCTTTTAAGTGGGGTAGAATGTAAGATTCCTCCCCCAGCCTTAGAGGTATACAGGAGTAAGAATCTCCCTTTCTGATCTCATAATTATTCTCTCTCTAAAATAAAAGAAAGATTCTGTTTAAAAAAGGAAGAACCTTTTCCTGAATACTTCTCAAGAGTCCCACTTGTTTTAAGGATTCAGAACAACGAGTTCAGAAGTGAGAATCGATGTTTTGGATATCAAGGTTTTGGTCTCGAGTACGGCCCAAAAGAAGTTCTTTATCTCTTGGAGAGTATAAGAAGTTATCTCCTAGATATTGTGGACCAAAGAAAGTAGGTGATTTAGCTTACGAACTTCTTTTATCTCCTCATCTCAAAGTTCTGAATGCCTTCTATAGAAAAATGTGCCAAACCCAAATCATAGAAAGACGGTAAAACTTCAGTGTGGCAAGTTACCGTTGGCTTCTAAGTTACGCTAGCTCCTTCCTTTATATAAATCGTAACTTTTACTTGTCGTTCACAGTAATCTTACTTCCATTGATCTTCTTTCTTTCTTAATCTCCTTCATGGCTTGGCAACAAGAATTAGTTTTATCCATAATGATTCCTCACGTTCAAGACGCAAGTGAGTCTGTGAAGAAGGATTTTATAGAACAGTATGAGCGCTCACTTTTCCCTCACTTGGGAACTTCTGTAGCGCAAACAAAATGGCGGACCTATCAAGACATAACTAGGGTAACACCCTGGGGACAGCAGCACTTTCGTAACAATGTCCGCTTGGCCATGGTTATTGAAGCTTTGGGTTTGGGTCCCCGATACTACTGCGTCATGAGATCAAGGCATCCTGGGTTTTCTGAGCGGGTCTTCTTACTGGCGTGTTTTCTTCCTCATGAGAAGATATGCCTTTACCCCGTTTTTGGCTTACCTCTCAGAGGTCCTTTTGTTAGAACACCTCATACCACTGAGATAGGCGCAGCAATAACCCACAGAATCATTCCCATAGATGAGTTACCTTATACTTGTGCAGCTTGTGAGGACTGCTTTTGTGACCATATGATGGACGGGCTTATGGAAGTGTAAAGAGTTCCTCTATCTTTACTGTATAAGTTCCGAGAATGAATAAAGTTTAAATCTTGTTCGTATTTTGAATCTTGCTCTCTTTAAGACTTATCTTGGTGGTTAATCTTGATTAAAATTTTTCTCTAAGTCTTATATTCGTGAATCTTGCGAAATTATCACAAGTTGCGAGATGAGGACATCTCGCGTTTTTTAAGTGGGGTAGAATGTAAGATTCCTCCCCCAACCCCTTTTTGATGTCTAGTATCTTCCCCTGTAATCAACCCTCTTCATAAATATAAAGATCCTGTTGCTAACTATTTTAGCCTAGAGAGAGAAAAATTATTCTAGAAAGAGAATATTCAGATTTTGAATATTTTTGGATAGAAAAATATCTCTTATAATTCAGATGAGTTCCCCTGAAACAGAAATTCAAAAAGAATTTTCCAATGTGCAATTGGAATTAATTGGAAATAGGTATAAAGAACCTTAGTCTAAGGGTTTAGATTTTCAGAAATCTTTAGACTATGGTCCAATTAAGGTTCCTATGGGCCAATAGCATCAATCCATGTGTAGGGAAGAGATAAATCCAAATTTGTAAAAAGAAGATACCCAAAAATGAGTAAATGCTCACATAAGGTGAAGAGTTGAAAATGTACAAGGTTTATTAGTAAAAAACTATGAGCGATATTAAAAATATGAGATATTTTGGGTATCCAAAAATGAGTAAATGCTCACATAAGATGAAGAGTTGAAAATGTACAAGGTTTATTAGTAAAAAACTATGAGCAATATTAAAATGATTCCATTATGACACATATGTAAGGAAGGGGAATTCTTTAAAGGAGGTGCATATTTCACATAAGATGAAGAGTTGAAAATGTACAAGGTTTATTAGTAAAAAAACTATGAGCAATATTAAAATGATTCCATTATGACACATATGTAAGGAAGGGGAGTTCTTTAAAGGAGGTGCATATTTCACATGCTTGAATGAGTTTTAAACTCATAAAAATTGAGATATTTCATCTCTCCTCTCTCCTCATTCAAGTCTAGTTCCAAAAAGTTAGCTTAACTGACCTAAAAATGGTCAAATATTGACCAAACTGATTTAGAAAATTCTAGAATCAGTTTGTTTGGTTAGGAGCTCAATTTTTCCTATAAATAGAAGCCTCCCCCTTGTTGAAAAATAGATAGTGTTTACGCATCGTTACTCTACTCCACCTAAGCCAAGAACTGTGAATTCATTTAATAATTCACTAGTTTTTGGAGCTTCCCTCTTTCTTCAATCCCCATTAGTGGCTCCATCAACATACTTAACCAATTGATTGGTTGGGGGCCTCTACCGTGAACAAAGAATCAAGCAATTTGTAAGGTAATTAGTGAATATTGATCTTTCTATAATTTCTCAATGTTTCTCTCTTCTCAACCCCTCTCAAGCTTGAGAAGTTTAATTGGTATGGTTTTTTTTAAATGCTAATGAAGTTTGAATAGTAGTGAAGAGTTACATAATGCTATTGAGGTTAATTTTCATTTATGTTTAAATTCTAATGATTTTTATGTAAATTCCCTCTCTCACTCAAGAAATGGTCATACTCATGACCCATTCTCAATCCAAATCAAGCTTTTCATAAAGCTTTTCCTTAACCCAAGATTAAGCTATGCTTGAGGCCAAATTATTGGCTTTTTTCTATGCTTTTAGTTTATGTATATTAATGATTCAATCCATTATGGATTAATAATCCAATTAGAGATTATTTTAATTATTCCTTAATGATAAGCATTATCCCTTAGAAAAATTGAGATTTATCAGTCATAGCAGCGGAGCTATGGCAAAATTTTTATAAAAATTATGCATAAAATAATCTCATTCAAAGCATAAAAAGAGGACTTCCTACCATATTCTAGGAATTATCATCCTAGATTAATTGAAAGAATTTCATTACAATCATGGAGAAATTGAATTTTAATATCATGCATAAAGGATAAGTTTTTATATCAAAAGTGTTATTTTTACCATTTTTATTTCATGCATAGAAGTATGCATAATGGATAAATTTTTATATCAAAAGTGTTATTTTTATTATTTTTAATTTTCATGCATAGAAGTATGCATAAAGGAAAAATTTTATGTCAAAAGTGTTACTTTTATCATTTTTAATTTTCATGCATAGAAGTATGCATAAAGGAAAAATTTTTATATCAAAAGTGTTACTTTTATCATTTTTAATTTTCATGCATAGAAGTATGCATAAAGGAAAAAATTTTATATCAAAAGTGTTACTTTTATCATTTTTAATTTTCATGCATAGAAGTATGCATAAAGGAAAAAATTTTTATATCAAAAGTGTTACTTTTATCATTTTTAATTTTCATGCATAGAAGTATGCATAAAGGAAAAAATTTTATATCAAAAGTGTTACTTTTATCATATTGGATTTCATGCATATAGGTATGCATAAAAGATATTCTTTTTATACTAAAAGTGTGATTTTTCTCATAAATGGATTTTATGCTTAACTTAGTTGCATAAGAGAAATTCTTTTATTCTAAAAGTGTAATTTCCTACCAAACTGAATTTATGCATAAGAAGATGCATAAAAGATTGATTTTAATTTCGAAAGTGTTAGTCTCCTTAAATGGAATTTTTGTATAAATAAATGTGTAGAGAAATCTTATATTAAATATAAGAATTCTCTTTTAAAAAAAAAAGATATGAAATGTGATAAGATGTGATAAGAGGTGTATGAGATGTGATAAGAATTGATAAGATGCGTATGGAAAGTGATAGGATGTGATAAGATGTGTATGGGATGAGGTAAGAAGTGTATGTGATAGAATAGGATGTATATGGTTGTGATAGGGTGAGAATGGATGTGATGTAAAAGATTAGATGTGAAGACATATGGGGTTACATGAATGGGAATGTGGAAATGGATGTATGTATGTGGATGTGTGGATGTGGAGATGGGAGTATGGATGTATGAATGTGAAAGTGGATGTATGAATGTGAAAATGGATATATGCATGAAGATGTATATGCATAGATGTGAATGTGGATGTAGATGTGGATGTATAAATGTGAATGGGAATGTGGATGTGGATGTATGTATGTGGATGTGTGGATGTGGAGATGGGAGTATGGATGTATGAATGTGAAAGTGGATGTATGAATGTGAAAATGGATGTATGCATGAAGATGTATATGCATAGATGTGAATGTGGATGTAGATGTGGATGTATAGATGTGAATGGGAATGTGGATGTGGATGTATGTATGTGGATGTGTGGATGTGGAGATGGGAGTATGGATGTATGAATGTGAAAGTGGATGTATGAATGTGAAAATGGATGTATGCATGAAGATATATATGCATAGATGTGAATGTGGATGTAGATGTGGATGTATAGATGTGAATGGGAATGTGGATGTGGATGTATATGAATGTGGATGTAGATGTGGATGTATAGATGTGAATGGGAATGTGGATGTGGATGTACGTATGTATGTGGATGTAGATGTGGATGTATAGATGTGAATGGGAATGTGGATGTGGATGTATGTATGTATGTGGATGTGGATGTATGTATGTATGTGGATGTATGAATGAGGACGTGATAATGGATGTATGCATGTGGATGTGGATATATGGATGTGAATATGAATGTGGATGTGGATGTGGATGTATGGATGTGGATATGGATGTGGATGTGGATGTATGGATGTGGATATGGATGTGTATGTATGAATGTAGATAAGGGATGTGGATGTATAAATGAAGATGTGAAAATGGAGGTATGCATGTAGATGTGGATGTATGGATGTGAATATGGATGTGGATGTGGATGTATAAATGAGGATGTGAAAATGGATGTATCCATGTAAATGTGGATGTATGAATGTGAATGTGAATTAATGTGTCGTCGATATGAGGAAATGGATGAGAATGAGTATACATTGAATGGAATGTGGAATAAGTAATGTGGACTAAGGAGGGATAATGTGGAAAGACGAGAGTTTGATTTAGAAACTGTATTTTGTGACTGTTTGTAAATGACTGTTTTATGTCAAGAATGCTGGGGAAGCATTTTGACCATCTTGTGGATTAAGGTCATGAAGACCTAACTGTTAAAGTTGCAACTGCTGACGGAGAGTCAATGGAGGACGTCTTGCGTAGCAAGGTCGATCGAGGTCTTGACCAGCCTCGGTTCGATTTAAATGGTGAGCTTCCGGTACGGTGGATGAGGGACCAAGGAAGCGGCCTATGAGTGAAGCGCTAGGTCACCTGCGAAGGATCCTAGAGGGTGCTGACCATACGGTGCTCGGGCTCTGGGTCGCCCAGGATACCCACGCGTGCGTCGAGGAAGATATTGGAACAAGGAGTAAGAGTTGTTTTGTGAAACCGGGCATGGATCTGGTTGATTGACCTTGCTGGTCTTCAATGGATGAGTCCATGGCTCTTTATATGGATCTGTTGGTTGATCTTGCTGATCTTCAACGAGAGTCCATCTTGATTTTTATAAGTGATTATATTGCCGAGTATTATGGGCTAGGAACTATTGAAAAGGCCCCCTGTGTGGACAGGTGGTGAGCGTTCTAGTTGCCAATGATGCCATAGATACTCTGATGAAGGAATGATGGGAAATTATGAATCAACCGGATAAATTGGAAGATTATGATCAGTAGTACTATGGTTTCATTAAAGGATTGTTTTAAAGTTAGTTGATGCTAAGAAAAAGGCAATTTCATATTGGGTGTGTAAGTGGTGTGGCTAGTTCTATGTTTGCATGAACTTCCGGCTAGGGGGCCTTGGAACTCTTTTCCTTGGTACCCGGGACAAAACCTAACCAAATTCCAAAATTGGATCCCATCACTACAGTGGTTGGGCGGTTGGCTAACCCATGGGATCGGATGGGGTTAGGCTGGACTGATGGATCCGTAAATCGAGATTTAATTTCTATTATTACGATAGATGAAGTAAATCCCGGATAGAAATTGTTCTATGGATAGGAATCAACGGCTGTGCCTCTTGATGGGGAAAAAAGCGTTGATCCCAATGATCCAAGTGCAAGTTCTTCCTTGATTTGACCAAGTACCGTTAAAGGTGCAGTCAGATCAGTTTGATCAGTAATGATCTTGACTACGTTAGAGTAAAGAGTTATCCTGGTGGAATCGCCCGTGCTTTCCGGGTAAAGGAAGTTTTTCCGGTTTCGGTTTTGGACAAACCGACGGATTAGTCTCTTGTCCGGATATCCGTGGGCGAGGCCCCGAGTGTTGGACCCCTGTCCCGCGCGAGAAGTGCTACTTCCGCTGCTAGTACCCCGAATCCGTTGCTCGGTGGGAATAGGGATCTTACAAGAACAAAGGCTCCAACTCAAGTTCGAGCCTTAAGGGGCCGGGGTGCACTAGCAAGGAGAGCAAAGGATCAATCTGAAGTTCGAGCCTTAAGGGACCGGGATGCACTAGCATGGAGAGCAAAGGCTCAAACTCAAGTTCAAGCCTTGAGGCCAGAGTACACTAGCATGGAGAGCAAAGGCTCAATCTGAAGTTCGAGCCTTAAGGCCGGTGTACACTAGCGTCGAGAGCCAAGGCTCCAACTCAAGTTCGAGCCTTAAGGCCGGTGTACACTAGCATGGAGAACAAAGGCTCCAACTCAAGTTCGAGCCTTAAGGCTGGTGTACACTAGCATCGAGAGCCAAGGCTCCAACTCAAGTTCGAGCCTTAAGACTGGTGTACACTAGCATGGAGAACAAAGGCTCCAACTCAAGTTCGAGTCTTAAGGGGCCGGGGTACACTAGCATGGAGAGCAAAGGCTCAATCTGAAGTTCGAGCCTTAAGGGACCGGGATGCACTAGCATGGAGAGCAAAGGCTCAAACTCAAGTTCAAGCCTTGAGGCCAGAGTACACTAGCATGGAGAGCAAAGGCTCAATCTGAAGTTCGAGCCTTAAGGCTGGTGTACACTAGCATCGAGAGCCAAGGCTACAACTCAAGTTCGAGCCTTAAGGCCGCCGGTGTACACTAGCATGGAGAACAAAGGCTCCAACTCAAGTTCGAGCCTTAAGGCCGGTGTACACTAGCATGGAGAACGAAGGCTCAATCTAAAGTTCGAGCCTTAAGGCCGAGGTGCACTAGCATGGAGAGCAAAGGCTCAAACTTAAGGCTTCTAGGCATGCCTGGATTTCGTGTGGAGCGAAGACGACTGTGATCTGCGCGCCTGCGAGCTCCGCCTCTCCCCTTCCCACTGCTTCTCGTCGTCATGCCCCCCCTCTTCCCCCTGCCTGTCCCCCGCCTTCTCCTCCGTCTTCTCCCCCGCCTCCTTCCTCGCTCCCTTCCTCACCATCTCTCCCCCGCCTTCTGCCTCGCATACTCCCCCGCCATCGCTCCCCGCCTTCTTCCTCGCATCCTCCCCCGCCTCCTTCCTCGCCTTCTCCCCCGCCTTCTTTCCCCCCCGCCTTCTCCTCCTCCACCTCCTTCCACGTTTCCTCCCCCGCCATTCCCCCCCCCCGGCCTTCTTCCTCGCTTCCTTTCCTCGCCATTTCTTCCCCCGCCTCTCTACCCCCCACACCTCTTTCTCCTCCGCCTCACTTCTCTCCCCCGCCGTCTCTACCCCCTCCACCTTCTCCGCCGCTGCGCGGCTCTTCCCTCCCGCCTTCTCCCTCTCCTCCTCTTCCGTCTCGCCCCTCCCCCTACTGCTAGCTCCCCCGCCTCTGCTCCCCCCTCCCCCCCGCCCCGCCCCCGCTATCCTGTAACCCTCCGCCTCTCCTTTTCCTCGCAGGGCTGTGTCCCTCCGTTGGTGACCCCGGTTTCTGGATTTTTCCCTCTAGAGGACTCCATGGAAGCCGCTCCGACTACCCCTGCCGATTTCGGTCTCCGTCTGGAGTTCACAGCTGAAGATCATCAGTTGTTTGTTTCCACAGTATCCGCTCTTGAGGCCTCCTCCTTGGTCTGCAAGATAGTGGGTAGCCGTCCGATGCGGAGAGAGCTTCGTGACCTTCTGCAAGGCAGCCTTGTTGGCGTGCCTGCCAAGATCGTCAGCGTAGATTTTTTGGGACGTGGCTACTACCAAGTGGATTTGAGTCCCCCCAGGCAGCTCAGATGGTGCTGGCTCGGAGCCCCATTGCCCTCCGCTCATCCCAGGCGTTCCTGGCGTGCGATGGACTCACGGTTTCGACCCCGCTTCTGACCCGCTAGCAGGCGCAACAAGTTTCCCCGTCACTATCTGCTTTCCTAGACTCCATAGGGAGTACTTGCCCCTCTTGTCATCCATTGGCAAGGCGTTCGGGCAGGTGGTGGAGACGCCTCAGACAGCGGCTTCAGTGATAGCTCGGGCAGCAGGACTCTCGGCCATTCGTGTTGTGGTTCCGTCAACCGGAGTCCCTCCCGAAGACGATCCTCCTCCCTTGTCTTTCTGGAGGACATCTAATACATCGCGTGGAGTATTCGGGCCTCCCCGGCCAGTGCTACACCTGTCGGGAGATGGGCCATCTCGCACGCGCCTGTCCCCGCAAGGGGGTTCACCCTTCACGCTATGCTGCCTCTGGACCCCCTGCAGGAGACCCGAGGGGTGGCCATCCACCTTAGAGACCGGACATCCTTGGCTCGCCTCAACAGGCGCCATCATCTGATGAGCAGGCCTCGGCGGAGGATGCCGCGCAGACCCAGGAGGCTGGCGGATGGCAGGAGGTTCGCCGACGGAAACTCCCGGCCCGCAGGGACCGTCGCGCAGACGCCACAGCAGGCAGCACAGGCTGGTGGACAGGCGACTCCGGCTGGCGTCCAGGCACCTACCCGCACTTATGCTCCAGACAGGGATAGGCGGCCAGTAGGTCCCACCCCGATGGACGAGGATTCAGACTCAGTGCCCGTTGAGGCCGCCGGTGGAGCCTCCCATGTGGAGACCCCGCTCCCGCCTCCCCCCGCGGGGGGTCTCGCCCCCTCCATGGAGCAGATTCCTGAGGATCCTGGGCTGCTCTCTGCGACCCCCGGCTCCTCTTCCCCTCACCCGGAGAGCACTCCTTCCACCCCCCCCTTCCGCCTCCCCCGGCTCCTCTTCCCCTCACCCGGAGAGCACTCCTTCCAGCCCCCCCTCCCGCCTCCCTCGGCGGCCCCCCCTGACACCTATCCTCTGGCAGATGCCTCTCCATCCTCTCCTCGCTCTCCCCCCTCCTCTCCGCGAGCCCCCATCCCTCCCTCGGCCTCTCCAGGATACTTCGCCAGACCACCCACTGTCCCGGGGCAGCGCAGCTGGGTAGGCCAGAGTTCTGTCCAGCGGCTGTTCCACCGCCACTCCGGGCCGGTGGAGATGGCGATCCTAGCTTCGCCCGCCCACACAGAGTTCTCTCCAGCCTCCCCTGGGGGGCCCCCGCGAGTGATGGGGCTCCCAGTGGATTACAGTTTTTTCAGGTGCCTCCAGCTGGATGCTGGCCCGTTCGAGACACTAGTCGCGCCCTTGCGAGTTTGCGTGGTTTGCCATCCCTCCCGTTCTCCTTCAGTGGTGAGCAGCATGGTGGCCTTCTCCTTTCCTCTCAGTGTTGCCCCAGACACAGCATGGGACTGCAACTCTGTAGAGGAAGTTTTGCGTGATCAGACACTAGAGTTTTCTCACCACTTCAGTGACTTGGGACTCACGGACCTATTGCAGACCCGATTACACTCAGCCCGCATGAGCTTGTTTGGTATAGGAGATTGGTGGGCGGACCCGGTCCACACCTCAGTTGAGGCGGTGCTACTGATTCTCCTCCATGCCGCCTCGAGGGTGCAGCCTACCTTTAGATACATATATGCAGAGGATTGGTCTCACGCCTATGCCCTGGACAGGGTTAAGGCGGAGTGGGGCTGGACACTGTAAGATTCCTCTCCCAACCCCTTTTTGATGTCTAGTATCTTCCCCTGTAATCAATCCCTCTTCAGAAATATAAAGACCTTGTTTCTACCTGTTTTAACCTAGAGAGAGAAAATATTCTAGAGAGAGAATATTCAGATTTTGAAAAATATCTCTTATAATTAAGATGAATTCCCCTAAATCAGAAATTCAAAAAGAATTTTATTAGTCTAAGGGTTTAGATTTTCAGAAATCTTTAGACTATGGTCCAATTAAGGTTCGTATGGGCCAATAGCATCAATCCATGTGTAGGGAGGAGATAAATCCAATTTGTAAAAAGAAGATAACCAAAAATGAGTAAATGCTCACATAAGGTGAAGAGTTGAAAATGTACAAGGTTTATTAGTAAAAAACTATGAGCAATATTAAAAATATGAGATATTTTGGGTATAATGATTCCATTTTGACACATATGTAAGGAAGGGGAGTTCTTTAAAGGAGGTGCATATTTCACATAAGATGAAGAGTTGAAAATGTACAAGGTTTATTAGTAAAAAACTATGAGCAATATTAAAAATATGAGATATTTTGGGTATAATGATTTCATTTTGACACATATGTAAGGAAGGGGAGTCCCTTAAATGCTCACATAAGATGAAGAGTTGAAAATGTACAAGGTTTAATAGTAAAAAAACTATGAGTAATATAAAAATATGAGATATTTTGAGTATAAGGATTCCTTTTTTGACACATCAGTAAGCAAAAGGAGGGCCTTTAATGAGGCACCTAAAACACATGCTTAAATGAGTTTTAAAATCATAAAAGTTGAGATATTTCATCTCTCCTCTCTCCTCATTCAAGTCTAGTTCCAAAAAGTTAGCTTAACTGACCTAAAAATGGTCAAAAAGTGACCAAATTGACTTGGAAAATTCTAGAATCAGTTTGTTTGGTTAGGAGCTCAAATTTTTCTATAAATAGAAGCCTTCCCTTATTGAAAAAAATATAGTGTCTTATGCATTGTTACTCTACTCCACCTAAGCCAAGAACTGTGAATTCTTTAATAATTCACTAGTTTTTGACACTTCCCTCTTTCTTTAATCCCCATTGGTGGCTCCATCAACATACCAAACCAATTGATTAGTTGGGGGCCTGTACCGTGAACAAAGAATCAAGCAAACTGTAAGGTAAGTATGGTGAATTTTGATTTTTTCTATGATTTCTTAATGTTTCTCTCTTCTCAACCCCTCTCAAGCTTGAGAAGCTTAATTGGTATGGTTTTTGAATGTTATTGAAGTTAATTGATTAATGATAGTAAAGAATTTCATAAATTTCTATTTATGTTTAATTCTAATGATTTTTCCTCTCTCACTTGTGAAATGGTCATATTCATGACCCATTCTCAATCCAAATGAAGCTTTTCATAAAGCTTTTTCTTAATCCAAGATTAATCTATGCTTGAGAATAAATTAATAATTTTTCTATGCTTTTAGTTTATGATTATTTTTGATTTAATCCATTAAGGATTAATGATCCAATTAGGGATCATTCTAATCATTCCCTTAAAGATAAGCCTTATCTTTTTTAAATAATTGAGATTTATCAGTTATAGTAGCGGAGCTATGGCAAAATTTTATAAAATTTTACACATAAAATAATTTCATTCAAAGCATGAAAAGAGGATTTCCTACCATATTCTAGGAATTATCATCCTAGATTAATTGGAAGAAATATATTAGAATCATGAGAAAATTGAATTTTATATTATGCATAAAGAATAAATTTTTATATCAAAAGTATTACTTTTATCATTTTTATTTTATGCATAGAAGTATGCATAATGGATAAATTTTTATATTAAAAGTTTTACTTTTATCATTTTTATTTTCATGCATAGAAGTATGCATAATGGATAAAATTTTATATCAAAAGTGTTACTTTTAGCATAATTAAATTTCATGCATAAAGGTATGCATAAAAGATAAATATTTTATTATAAAAGTGTTACTTTTAACATAATTGAATTTCATGCATAGAGGTATGCATAGAAGATAAATATTTTATTATAAAAGTGTTACTTTTAACATAATTGAATTTCATGCATAGAAGTATGCATAAAAGATAAATATTTTATTATAAAAGTGTTACTTTTAACATAATTGAATTTCATGCATAGAGGTATGCATAAAAGATAAATATTTTATTATAAAAGTGTTACTTTTAACCTAATTGAATTTCATGCATAGAGGTATGCATAAAAGATGAATATTTTATTATTTTATTATAAAATTGTAAAAAATGATTATTTTATTATAAAAAGTTATTTTCATCATATTGAATTTCGTGCATAGAAATGAAAAAAAATAAATAAATTATTATTTTATTATAAAAATATTACAAAAAAATGATTATTTTTTATCACAATTGAAATTCTTGCATAGAGGTATGCATAAAGGATGAGTTAGGATGTGATAAGATGAGTTAAGATGAGTTAAGATGTGATAAGAGGTGTATGAGATGTGATAAGATGAGTTAAGATGTGATAAGAGGTGTATGAGATGTGATAAGAGGTGTATGAGATGTGATAAGATGAGATAAGATGTATATGAGAGGAGTTAGGATGTGATAAGAGGAGTTAGGATGTGATAAGAGGTGTATGAGATGTGATAAGAGGTGTATGAGATGTGATAAGATGAGATAAGATGCATATGAGATGAGATAAGATGAGATAAGATGAGTTAGGATGTGATAAGATGAGTTAAGATGTGATAAGAGGTGTATGAGATGTGATAAGATGAGATAAGATGTATATGAGATGAGTTAGGATGTGATAAGATGAGTTAAGAGGTGATAAGATGTGTATGGAATGAGATAAGAAGTGTATGTGATGAGATAAGATGTATATGGGTTGTCATAAGGTGAAAATGGATGTGATGTAAAAGAATAGATGTGAAGGCGTATGGGGCTATATGAATGGGAAGGAAAAAAATAGATGTATGTATGGATGTGAATGTGCATGTAAATGAGGATGTATGGATGAAGATGCATGAAAGTGCATGTAGATGTAGATGTACGAATGAGGATGTGGATGTATGCATATGGATGTGTATGTATGGATGTATGTGTGTAGATGTGGATGTATGCATGTAGATGTGTATGTATGGATGTATGTATGTGGATGTGGATGTATGAGTAAGAATGTGAAAATGGATGTATGCATGGATGGGTATGAAGAATAATGAAGGTGAATGTGTATGGGAAATAATGTGTCGTTGATATGAATGAATGGATGAGAATGAGTACATATGAAGGGAATGTGGAATAAGTAATGTGGATTGAGAAGGGATAATGTGGAAAGATGGAGTTCGATATAGAATCTGTATTTTGTGACTGTTTATAAATGACTGTTTTATGTCAAGAATGCTGGGAAAGCATTTTGACCGTCTTGTGATCAAGGTCGTGGAGACCTAATTGATAAAGTTGCAACTGCTGATGACGGAGAGTCAATGGAGGACGTCTCGCGCAGCAAGGTCGGCCGAGGCCTTGACCAGCCTCGGTGCGATTAAAATGGTGAGCTTCCGGTACGGTGGAAGAGGGGCCAAGGAAGCGGCCTATGAGTGAAGCGCTAGGTCACCTGCGAGACGAAGGATCCTAGAGGGTGCTGACCATACGGTGCTCGGGCTCTGGGTCGCCCAGGATACCCACGCGTGCGTCGAGGAAGATATTGGAACAAGGAGTAAGAGTTGTTTTCTGAAACCGGGCATGGATCTGGTTGACTGACCTTGCTGGTCCTCAAACGGATGAGTTCATGGCTCTTTTATATGGATCTGTTGGTTGATCTTGCTGATCTTCAACGAGAGTCCATCTTGATAAGTGATTATATTGCCGAGTATTATGGGCTAGGAACTATTGAAAAGGCCCCTATGTGGACAGGTGGTGAGCGTTCTAGTTGCCAATGATGCCATAGTTACTCTGATGAAGGAATGATGGAAAATTGAATCAACTGGATAAATTGGAAGATTGTGATCAGTGATACTATGGTTTTATTAAAGGATTATTTTTGGTTGAATCTGTAAAAAGGCAATTTCATATTGGGTGTGTAAGTGGTGTGACTAGTTTTATAATTGCATGAACTTCCGGCTAGGGGGCCTTGGAACTCTTTTCCTTGGTACCCGGGACAAAACCTAACCAATTTCTTAATTGGATCCCATCACTATAGTGGTTGGGCGGTTGGCTCACCCATGGGACTGGATGGGGTTAGGCTGGACTGATGGATCCGTAAATCGAGACTCAACTTTTGTTATTACGATAGATAAAGTAAATCCCGGACAGTAATTGTTCTATGGATAGGAATCAACGGTTGTGCCTCTTGAATGGGGAAAAAAGCGTTGATCCCAATGATCCAAGTGCAAGTTTCTTCCTTGATCTGACCGAGTATCTTTATAGATGCAGTCGGATCAGCTTGATCAGTAATGGTCTTGACTACGTTAGAGTAAAAAGTTATCCTGGTGGAATCGCCCGTGCTTTTCGGGTAAAGGAAGTTTTTCCGGTTTCGGTTTTGGAACAACCGACAGATTAGTCTCTTATCCGGATATCCGTGGGTGAGGCCCCGAGTGTGGGACCCCTGTCCCGCGCGAGAAGTGCTACTTCCGCTGCTAGTACTCCGAATCCATTGCTCAGTGGGAACAGGGATCTCACAGTTGGTATCAGAGCCAGGTTGAAAGCTAATAAGGATAATTAAATTCTTATCTGAAATTGGTAATAAGAATTCAGAAAGAGCATTTTCATAATGCATTTTCATTCCGTAAGCTTCTTTAATGAAGAAATTTTTAATCAAAGAAATTGTTTTTATAGATGGAAGTTCCCCATTTATCTGGTATTCCCGACCTCACCCAGTCTCAAGATATGATTGCATTTGCCTTCGAGCATCTCATCTCTTCCGCTTCAACTCCATCAAGCCGAGCAAGACTCGCACGCCATTTCGAAGAATTATATTTTCCTAACCTAATGGAGAGACGACAGCATAAGTGGTTTGCAGGGCAATATGTCCACGCCTCCTGCAACCGACGTGCAATGCTGAGGCAGAACCTCTCATTGGCCATGATTCTGATAAAGCTGAAAATGACGCGTGGTGTCATTCTATATAATTCAACACCTCAAAATTTCAGACTTTATTGCCGAGTTTATAGACTCTTTAGTCGATTTATCCCTAAGGAGAAAATAATAGCTCCCTTCGCAATTAGAGAAATTATGTAACAGGGCATGACTATGGCCTAATCCCATCATCTTATGCGTCTCCCAAGGAGATTTTGAATTTTGGAGCCGAGCCACTCTATGTACTTATTACAACTTGTATATAAATATACAAATGTTTTTCCTGTTATTTAAGTGATTGTTTACGGACAATCGGATAAAGAACTCCAATAAGATCAACTAAGGAGCCAATTATGTCTAAAATTTATCAAGAAGCACAAAAAGGTTGTAATTGTGTGATATAATTCATACAAATTGATATTCAAACTGGAATTCGTAAATTGGTAATTGGATCTTTAGATGGAAATACCGCAATTATATAGAATCCTGACTTGCTTGAGGCCTAGACATGATGGTATTTACCTTATAATTCTAAGGGCCGTGACTACCCGTATATACCGAGAGTATACTGCAGCTCTTTACTGCAGTATATACGAGTAAATCTAAGACTTGAAATTATAAGCGTTAATGCTATCCAGATGATGAATTCGAATGTGGTTGATATGATTTTTAATTCTGTTTGAGAATTGATGAATTGATTTGGATTCTGATTGAAAAATGATGATTTCTGAAATTTAGTTGAAATGTAATAAACTAAGCGAAACCACAATGAGGATGAATGGGACGAGTCCCAGTGATGATATTCATAACTGGAATGATGATAATGATTTCAACAAATCACTATGAGATTAGTGGGTTGTACTGTCAGATTGCTACTGTTAACACTTGACCGGTAGATCAAGTTAAGGGATGACAAACCTTGTACATTTTCAACTCTTCATCTTATGTGAAATATGCACCTCCTTTAAAGAACTCCCCTTCCTTACATATGTGTCAAAATGGAATCATTATACCCAAAATATCTCATATTTTTAATATTGCTCATAGTTTTTTACTAATAAACCTTGTACATTTTCAACTCTTCACCTTATGTGAGCATTTACTCATTTTTGGGTATCTTCTTTTTACAAATTGGATTTATCTCCTCCCTACACATGGATTGATGCTATTGGCCCATACGAACCTTAATTGGACCATAGTCTAAAGATTTCTGAAAATCTAGACCCTTAGACTAAGGTTCTTTATACCTATTTTCAATTAATTCCAATTGCACATTTGAAAATTCTTTTTGAATTTCTGATTCAGGGAAATTCATCTTAATTATAAGAGATATTTTTCAAAATCTGAATATTCTCTCTCTAGAATATTTTCTCTCTCTAGATTAAAACAGGTAGAAACAAGGTCTTTATATTTCTGAAGAGGGATTGATTACAGGGGAAGATACTAGACATCAAAAAGGGGTTGGGAGAGGAATCTTACATTCTACCCCACTTAAAAAACGTGAGATGTCCTCATCTCGCAGGTGGAGTATGATCTCTTTCATCTTCTTCTTCTTCTTCAATCACATTCAACGTTACGCCTTGGAAGTGGACGGTCGATTTTTCCCTGGTATTCTGTTGGAGTATGGATGACTTGAGAACTGTCGGTTAAGCCCTTGGTTTTTCAACTGCCCTTCTTTCCTCTTCTACTTCTTCTGAAATTGTGACTGCTCTGGCTGCTGCAGTCTGAGGTGGAATTCTTTCTCTTTGGTTGCCCCTGTTTTGGAAAGGAGTTCTGAGGTTACTCTGGGTAGAGGCAAATGGTTGATTTGGAGTTCTTCTGGGGTTACCCTGGCTTGGGCGAGACGGACCCTGATATTAGACTGGTATGAAGGAATTGGTCTCTGAATTCGGGGTCCTAGACTTCCCTGTCCCCTTGACATGGCAGGAGTTGGGCAGTCTTTTAACTGATGACCAAAACCTTGGCATCCAAAACACTGGTTCTCACTTCTGGGCTCATTGTTCTGCATCCTTAAAATATATGGTCCTCTTGAGAAAGTATTCTGGGGGGAAGAATCTTCCTTCACTTTGGAATCTTCCTACATCTTGATTCTGAATCGGTCCTTGCTGCCTCTTTGGGGGTGGAAAGTTTGAAGTACCTTCCTGGGCTTGGAATCTTTTAAAGTTAGAGGGTGCAGGCTTTGGCGGGACCTTTACTACAAAGGCTTTGGCAAAATCCTTTGCCATTTTTACTGCTTCAGCCATGGACACTGGTTTGGCATTTTTGACCAGTGTGTCCAAAGGTTCGTTCATTGCCCGAATGAACCTGGCCATGAGCTGTTCTTCATCTAGAGGTGGTGAGTATTTGAGTAGAAGAGCAAAGGCCTGGTGATATTCTTCAATGGTTTTGTTCTCCTGCTTTAGTTCTAAAAATTCGTTCATTTTGGTTTCCAAAAATCCAGGGGGACAAAATCTCTTTCTCAATTAGGTTTTTAGGTCATTCCAAGATTGAGTATTTCTATTTAGACAGTTGGTGTCACAGTGGTTCCTCCATGCTACCCTGGCTGTTTCCACTATTTTCAACCGGCCAAGAGCTATTTTGCTCAGCTCATTATAACCTGTGACGTCAAAATACTCTTCCATGGCTTCCACCCATTTCTCCACAGTCTCACCCAGGTTCTCCCCTTCTCCTTTGAAGGGTCGTGGCTGAGTCCTATGAAGAGCCTTGCGAACATCAGGATCAAGTTCGTTATCTTCAGTGACAGGGTCTGGCTACTGACGGCTACGGTTTCCTCGTCTCATGATTCTGTCAAAAATTTATATATTAGAGAGAGAATAGTTATAAGATCAGAGAGGAGATTCTTATTTTTGAATACCTCAAAAACTGGGGAGAATCTTACATTCTACTCCACTTAAAAAAAGTGCGAGATATCCTCATCTCGTAGGAAGAGAACAACTCTTTTTCTTAAGATCCAATTTATTGTGGGGTTCCTTATATTCTGGTCAACCCAACAGAATACCTTCTGAACATTCCTCCACGGGAAATTTTTGTCAAGCATGTAGTAAAAAACTATGAGCAATATTAAAAATATGAGATATTTTGGGTATAATGATTTCATTTTGACACATATGTAAGGAAGGGGAGTCCCTTAAATGCTCACATAAGATGAAGAGTTGAAAATGTACAAGGTTTAATAGTAAAAAAACTATGAGTAATATAAAAATATGAGATATTTTGAGTGTAAGGATTCCTTTTTTGACACATCAGTAAGGAAAAGGAGGGCCTTCAATGAGGCGCCTAAAACACATGCTTAAATGAGTTTTAAAATCATAAAAGTTGAGATATTTCATCTCTCCTCTCTCCTCATTCAAGTCTAGTTCCAAAAAGTTAGCTTAACTGACCTAAAAATGGTCAAAAAGTGACCAAATTGACTTGGAAAATTCTAGAATCAGTTTGTTTGGTTAGGAGCTCAAATTTTTCTATAAATAGAAGCCTCCCCTTGTTGAAAAAAATATAGTGTCTTATGCATTGTTACTCTACTCCACCTAAGCCAAGAACTGTGAATTCTTTAATAATTCACTAGTTTTTGACACTTCTCTCTTTCTTTAATCCCCATTGGTGGCTCCATCAACATACCAAACCAATTGATTGGTTGGGGGCCTCTACCGTGAACAAAGAATCAAGCAAATTGTAAGGTAAGTATGGTGAATTTTGATTTTTTCTATGATTTCTTAATGTTTCTCTCTTCTCAACCCCTCTCAAGCTTGAGAAGCTTAATTGGTATGGTTTTTGAATGTTATTGAAGTTAATTGATTAATGATAGTAAAGAATTTCATAAATTTCTATTTATGTTTAATTCTAATGATTTTTCCTCTCTCACTTATGAAATGGTCATATTCATGACCCATTCTCAATCCAAATGAAGCTTTTCATAAAGCTTTTTCTTAATCCAAGATTAATCTATGCTTGAGAATAAATTAATAGTTTTTCTATGCTTTTAGTTTATGATTATTTTTGATTTAATCCATTAAGGGTTAATGATCCAATTAGGGATCATTCTAATCATTCCCTTAAAGATAAGCCTTATCTTTTTTAAATAATTGAGATTTATCAGTTATAGTAGCGGAGCTATGGCAAAATTTTATAAAATTTTACACATAAAATAATTTCATTCAAAGCATGAAAAGAGGATTTCCTACCATATTCTAGGAATTATCATCCTAGATTAATTGGAAGAAATTCATTAGAATCATGAGAAAATTGAATTTTTATATTATGCATAAAGAATAAATTTTTATATCAAAAGTATTACTTTTATCATTTTTATTTTATGCATAATGGATAAATTTTTATATCAAAAGTGTTACTTTTATCATTTTTATTTTCATGCATAGAAGTATGCATAATGGATAAAATTTTATATCAAAAGTGTTACTTTTAGCATAATTAAATTTCATGCATAGAGGTATGCATAAAAGATAAATATTTTATTATAAAAGTGTTACTTAAAACAAAAAGTGAAAATGAGGATTAACTAGACTTGCTCTCAGTACCCGGCCACTTCAAAACCTACACTATTGTGATGAACAGAAGGTGGTCTGACTGACGCCAACAAGGGTCAAGGAGAATGGGCTATCCATATCATACGATGGCCCGACAGAAGTCAAGGAAGTTGATATTGCGGGACAAGGGGAGGAAGCCAGACCTGTATACATTGCTAGGACTTGACTTCAGCTAAAGAAGATGAGCTGGTTGCCCTCCTTAAGAAATTTAAGGATTGTTTCACCTGGAATAACAAGAAGATGAAGGGTGTACCACCTGAGGTAGTGCAACATATTATTCCAATCGCAGAAGGATCAAGACCAACCAGGCAGAAACTATACCAGATGAATCCTAAGTATGCGCGGCGATTGTAAAGGAGGAAATAGACAAGCTCATTGCTTTAGATTTCATCTATGAAATTGAACACACGGATTGGCTATCACCAATCATAATAATGCCAAAAAATAATGGAAAACTTAGGGTATGTGTCGATCTTAAAAAGCTCAACGCAGCTACTCGAAAAGACCATTATCCATTACCCTATATGGAACATGTTTTAGAGAGAGTGGTTGGAGAAGAAGCTTACAGCTTCTTGGATGGATTTTCAAGCTACAATCAGGTGCCAATAGCACCAGAAGACCAGCATAAGATAGATTTCAATACAATGTGGGGGACATTTGCATATAAAGTCATGCCCTTCAGTCTCACCAATGCCCTAGCAACATTCCAACGATTGATGTGCACAACCTTCAAAGACTACTTACAGAAGTGGTTGGAGGTATTCATTGATGATCTGTGTGCACACTCTCGATTGGGCGGACCATCTGTCTTGCTTAAGGAAGGTGTTTGAGCGATGTCAATTATATCATATATCCCCGAACCCTTTAAAGTGTCAATTTTGGGTCAAACATGGTGTGATATTGGGACACATTATCTCAATGAATGGTATATCCATGGATGATAGCAAGGTCAAGTTGGTATTGGATTTGCCACTACCCACACTAATTACAAAGGTGTGCAAAGATTTATGGGCCACGTGGGGTATTACTGCTACTTTATAATTTTCTATGCTAAAATTGCCAGGCCATTATACAAGCTACTCATTGTCTTTGAAGGGACTGAGGAATGCCAGGAAGCATATGATCGTCTGAAGCAAGCATTAGCTAGCACACCAATTCTACGACCCCCCCAATTGGGACCTCATATTTCATGTGCATATTGATGCATCAAACTTTGCTATTGGATGCGTACTAGCCCAGTGGGGTGAGTTCAAATGGGACTATCCAATCTGCTTCACTAGTCGTCAATTAAATGATGCAGAGGTGAACTACACCACCACAGAGAGAGAAGGATTGGCCATGGTTTATGTTGTCAAGAAGTATCGACATTACCATGGCCAAAAAATTTGTATTCTTCATGGACCATCAAGCCTTATTGTACTTTGTGAATAAGCCTTGCACCATAGGAAGAATCACATGATGGTTGCTATTATCGTGGAATTTGACTTTACAGTTTACGGTAAGAAAAGGGACACAGCATGTGTTAGCCGATCATATGTCAAGAATTCCAAATGGGAAACCAGACAACTCGTGTCAAAGATGATCTCCGTGATGCTTATTTGTTCAAACTAGACATGGTACCCAAATGGAATGAGGAGATATCTGATTATCTAGCTCATGGTTTTTCACAGGAAATACCATTGAACAAAGATAAAATGTGGCGGCTTATCAAGCTTGTTGCACCTTATCAATTGATTGCGGGAGAAATATATAAGCTAGGTAAAGATAATGTGCTAAGAAGAGTGTGAGAAAAGATGAGTTGAAAGGCTAATTTACTTAACATCGCATGGAATCATGGTCGAGAAACTACGCAGGAAGCATTGGTTCAACAAAAATTTGAAACAAAAAGAATTGGAAATGGGGGACCTTGTCCTCATGTATGGTGTAGGAAGCACCAGGAAAAAGAAACTCAAATACAGAGGCCTAGGACCCTTTTGGGGTTCTAAGATCACATCTCTGGGGTCAGTTAGAATTGAGACAATTGACGACATACAGATGGAGGGTTACGTCAATGGAAGCAAACTCAAAAAATATTATGGACCATTGACCCAAGAGATGCTCTTGCCAAGAACATCTCTTAAAACAACAAACATAGCTCACAAAGGAAAAAATCCAGCAAGCTCAAGAAGAGGCTAAGGCAAGTGAGGCCAAAGCTAAACAATTAATCTAGAAGAGGATGTTACATGTCAACATGGCTTCCTTGACTCTCTCGGATGAAGAGGAACTGAACATCAAGCTATCAGGACTCATTGTAGAACTCTCTACAGCTAAAGGCCATGCAACAAGCATTGCACTAATAGATACTGGATCGAGTCATAATTTGATCTCATATGAGACATGGGAAGCCTTAAGTAGACCACACCTTGAACCCACAGATGCACAAGTACACAGTGTACACTTGATAACTATGAAAGCTAAGGGATTTTTAAGTGTTAACATTTCCATCAGAAATGATTGCTTGGTTGGGAAAGTGTTTTTTCATGCCTGCAGGTTCCATGGAAGAGGAATGATTCTAGGACGATTCTGGATCTGCGCCAACAAATGCAATATCCAATGGGAGAAGAGGACAACACTGTTGAACGAGGGCGACAAGGTCATGTCCATATCCTTATGGAGCCTGACAAACAGAGGGAAACAGATCATGATTGACGAAAAAACGACACCGAATACAGTAACATCAACTCATAAAACAGAACAAGCATTAGTCCCACAAAGCCTACACAAACAATACCCAAAGTCGCAGGGTACATAGAGGTGGGTGCCCAAGGGGCAACTCAAAAACCAACCCCACAAGAAGGAGAAGAAGAATAATATGGGGATAGTAACAAAACTTCACAAAGGAATCAAAAGTCAAACTTGGCCTACTTAAACAAATGGATAGGACTCCAGACATACCAATATCCCACAAGGTTTTCATAAGCAATGGGTCCGAAAAGATTTACTAGGAGTGCAAGGATACTACCAAGGCAATACGGCAGTGTGGGTACCCAAACCCCGCTTAGTGGCCACCATCACAGGCAGTTTTGGTAACAAAGGAAAGAGTAGTAAAAGCATACAACATCAACTTCCAACCAATGCTGAAACTGCACCAACATTGGTGTGAAGGAAGAAGACAACTCAACAAGATGGGTTGGGAATTGCCAAAGCAATGTCAGTAACCACTTCGATCACAGAACTGAACAAGGACCCTAAAGGTAGAAACAAAGAAGTTTAGCAAAGGGACACGGATAAAAGCCCCCAACCACAAGACCCAGTAATAACATTGTTCAGTTGGGTGGAAGGAAGAATCAAAAACTCCCACACGGAGCTAAAACGCCTGCAACAACACTTACCTAGAAGTGCCAAGGTGTCACCTTCGTTTTCATGGCAATAAAAGATGAAGGTATCCATTTTCTACCCAATGGGGATACAAGGTAAACTGGGTATCATGTTCAAGGTAAAAGATGAAGGTATCCATTTTCTACCCAATGGGGATACAAGGTAAACTGGGTATCACTCATTTAATGCATGTTTGAATGACTGAGCATGAAGTGAAAATAGAAGGTATCAATCTTGCACATTCATAATCCAAAAAATTTCACATCGTGAACTGATCCAAAAATGTTCACGCCGTGAGCCAACCCTAAAAATTTCACGCCGTGAAACGGTCATTTCTCACGGGCCAATCGAAAGATGCCATGCGGCTTTCTTCATTAAGGGAGCCGCCCTATCCGACGACTGCGTTATAAAATAAAAAATTCTTTCCTTTCTCGTCATTTTACATCGCCTGTCCGTCGATGCAACGCTACTTGCTTAGAGCTCCCGTTTCCAATCATCGTCCATCGTCTTTCCCGGATTTTCTAACCACAATCGACGGTCATCGATTAAGGTGGGAGCTTGGTCCATTTCTCGTATTCTTTTTCCTTTTTTATTTTGATTTGGATGTTTATGATCAATCAATATCTTCTAACGATCTTGTACATTAGTACCACCCGATTCGGTGGTTATTCTAAATAAATTCTTGCGGTATCATCACTTGAATGCTGCACATATTTTGATAACAAAAACATAAAAAACGATACAATAACAAAATCTAAACCTTTACATTTCACTGAAGTTTCATGAGACTACACAAACCTGCATTTTCACAAAACCACTGTAGTCTCACGGAACCTCATACGAAACCACCTTTCACGGGACTACACAAACCTGCAGTTTCCCAAAACCATCGTAGTCTCACAAAACCTCATTTCACGAAACCACTATGGTCTCATGGAACCTCGTTTCATGAAACCACCTTTCACGGGACTACACAAACTTTCAATTCACGACACCATTGTAGTCTCACGGAACCATTATAGTCTCATAGAACCTCATTTCACGAAACCACCTTTCTCACGGGACTACACAAACCTGCAATTTCACAAAACCATTGTAGTCTCACGGAACCTCGTTTCACGAAACCACCTTTCACGGACAACTTCACGACCTGGAGGTTCACAGAACTACTAAACCTGCACCTTCATGCCACAACATTCACTGGTCAATTAACACACCTTGTTATTACTCCTACACTAACAAATTTCTCATCTCAACTAAACAATTTACCATTAACAAAAAAAGGGAAAAAAAAAGAAAAGAAATGGTACCCACTCCACCAGACTAGAGACTGATGTACTTTTCATTATGTACAGATGTCGGCCTAAAAAACAGAAGCTATAGAGACCCTAATAGCCACCCAAGCCAGTGCTATAGGCTCCCCAACAAGTCAGAAGAAGAAACCCGTGTAGGTACCTAAACTAAATTACTTCGACCCATATGCCCAAGCCTTCCATGGGGCCATCATCAACAAGGAAGTCCTTACGGCCCATGGAAAGGTTGCACTACATTACCACCCACAGCCCAGAGTGCCTCCAAATCTTAGAAGAGGTAGAGGTCAGGAGAAGCTAGAGAAAGTGGGCTTAGGGAGAGGATGGCACAAATACTTCCAAGGAGAATCGACACAGAGCTTTGTGCCAAGTATATCACAAGACTTATGACAAAGGCACCAAGAGTGGCACCATCATGAAGGAAGATGGCACAACAGAGAAATTCCTGATCACAGAAGAAATCATTCGTGACGTTCTGCAGCTCCCACCAACAGTCAAATTCCACACCCATGCATTCGACAAAATGCCTCTGGGTGCAATGCTAAAAAAGCGTTCTTATAACTCCAATGGGGTAGAGTACGAGAATATCCAGGATGAGGCTACAGAGAAAGCCTACAGGGCTATGTCACTGATAATGCAGGTCAAGCCAAGGTCCCGTTGAACAGAATCGGGAAGGTACATGAAGAGAAGGAGGAGGACTGGGCCTATTATATTCATAGAGAGATGGAGAACTATCTGAAGGCCCACCAGTCCAAAATATGCAACCCGTACCTGCTAACCCAAGTCCTAAATCATGTGGCAAAAGGACCTCTCCCAGAGCTCGCCAAACCAGCGGAGCAACTACAATTGGCACTGTTGCTAGAGCAACCATCACTAACAGCTGACAAAACGCAAGAGGGCCACCCTGTCCTCCTAGTGGAGACCCAGGCCATTATGAAGGAGATAAGGAAAGGGAGAAAGAAGAAGACACAGACAAGAAAATGCGGGGCATCATCCCAGACATAGCTGCAGAATCACAAAGACTAGAGGCTGAGGTGGCATTGGAAATCAGAAAGTACCAAGAAGCATTGAAAGAGTAAGAAGCCACAATCAGCCATGCCACCAAGAGAAACCGCATAGCAAGTTACTCCCCCGACGAGCCTGGCACAGCTGATTTTCATGAACCTATTCCCACTTAAGGATTTAGCCTTGGCAGACACACCTGCAGAGATAGAACCCGAACAAGTAGCACCAATTTTAGTACAGGCTGAGGAAATACAAGGCATTGGGGCAGCACGGCTTAAGTGCATGAACCAGCAGCCCATACTGATATAAGAAAAAGACCAAGAATTGTAGAACCATCAATCCCAAGCAAAAGAAGGCATTTGGAAGATGAGGGAAGAATACCCCAGCTGTCCTTCCTACAAAACATCGACTATGAACAGTTCATGATGCAAGAAAAAATGGAAGATTTGGATGAATTGTTAAACCTGCCACATGCAGGACTAGAAGAAAGTGCAAACACAAGTGCACCATGGGAGCATGAGCAAAAAGTCTGGCATTGCCACCTCCTCACAACACACATGCTCCATGATTGTAACGCTGCCCTTTGGACGTAGGTTAACAAGTCAAACACACAAGTGCGGACCTTAAAGGACCACTTGGTAGTTACTAGTAGATGCCATGCATCGAGATGTCATAATGAAAAGCTTGAAGGCCACAGAGAAGCAATAGACCAGATACAAGGCATTCGAGAGCAATAATGTGGTCCTTAGCCAAACCATTGTACAAAGGATCAAAGAAAATATAGACCTTAAGGCAAAGTTAGAACAAGCTAAAGAGAAACTCCAGAAGGAGGTCACCCACACCTGTGATCTCACAGTCCTTAATGCCCACCAAGTACAAGAACTCTAGCACAATTCCATGGCCAAAGAAGAGGAGCTACCAACGATAGATCCAACAGGTATCCTCCAATCTGAAAGCAGCAAAGGACAAAGCCACTCACTTATAGCAAGAGAGAGAACAATCAAACAAGGCACATGCAAAGAAAGTAAGAGCACTTAACGACACCATCAGTGCCAGACAAGTCGAAATGCAAAGGATGGTATTAGCACACCAAGAAGCAATGGCACAAATTATGTAGCAACTACAAGACAGCCAGAGGCTGGCTGCCAAAAGGCTCCAAAGAATCACAGAAGCTCAAGAAAGCGAAGCAATAGCCACGCGTGCCCAAGAGGAAGCAACCCGGAGATTCAAGGAATTGGATGCTACAAGGATGGTTTGTGAAACTACAATATCAAACCTCCTCATAGCAACAATGACTCTCATCTACAAGAGTTGGAATGCTAGTTGGCAATACAAGACCAAAGTCAGCAGCGGCCGGAGCCTACAAATGACCTAAGCCTACTCCTTGAGCGTGCCTTGGAGTTGGGTCAGTTTGCCAGTAACTCCTCAAGCCCCTCCTCAAACTCTCACTCTATTTTTGTCTACACTAACCCTCTCTTTACTTCAATACAATATAAATCTATCTAAAGACCTAGGCATAGGTGAACTAACCCTCATTAAGCAGAATATTGAACACGATGTTGACCCTACAATAATAATGAGAATTTTGCAAGGGGACATAGTCTTAGCTAATCCACAAGATATCTTCTTTTACCCATTACATCCTATTGTGTTAAACCTTCATAGTTGGTGTTGGGTACTCCTAAATTCTAAAATTCTGGACAACAGTGTCGAAAAATTAGACCTATTTGTTCAGATGACATTCTCGAGACACCGGCCAACTATGATGTGGTAGCACATAGCTATCTGTAGGATTATAAGCCATGGGTGGCTCAAAGTTTACAATACTCACCAACATCTTAACTTATGTGAATCTACCTTATATCATCCTTTTGGAATTCTAAAGCTATACTCTAATATCTACAAACACTTAGAATCCATGCTAACCAATGTACAGTACAATTTTGATGCCACCCATATTGAATATCCTACCATAAATCCGGAGGATATCCTTGACCTACAAGAGTTTATGAAAAATCACAAGCCTAGCCACCCACCCACCCCCTAGCACAGGTCATGGTCAGGAAGAATCCTCATCTTCATCTTCAATTTTCACTTATCCCGTATATTCTAATGCTAGTAAACTCCTTAATCCCTATCCTAATGCTCCACCTACTAACACATCTTAGGCCAATTGCATATTCTCTACTTTCACTCCTCAGAAAATAGATTTTCCCACTACTCCTCTCGCCCTCGAGGAGATATTGGCACCTCACCCTGTCCCCCCCAATGGCAACCTCAAGAGGTACCCTATCCTATTCCCCCCAGGAAAATATTGAAGCTTTCACTGATGATACAATTTTGGAATCATTGTCTGGTGCAAAATATGAGGGCTTCATTTGCGCTGGCAATCCTTTATTAAACCCAAGTTGATGTTCGAGGTGCTCATGCAAGTAACACCCTTTGAACCAACTCAACAGATTATGCCAGAAGCCTGCTCGGAAGTCACACAACAAAGCAACATTATGTGCCATACCCTCTACGAGCACCTCGCCCGGATTTAGAAGAATTACTTCCCTTGGCTGGAGAAGGCAGGCACATTATGGGCTAATGTGGTGTGGCACACAAAATTGGCAAATCCCCAATTGGATGACTTGCTTCTGGAAATCAGGATTGTCACCTTCATGATCAGTTATTGCTTTTGCAAGTGGAGAAAGGCTCACCCCGTACACACAAGAGGCAGCTATGCCACAATTGTCAGAGATGAGGCATAGCCCAAACTAGAGGATTTTGGAATATAGCTAGATTGGCGAAAAGAGTACTTAACAATTCCAGAGTACAACCAAGTCTATATGTGCGTGCCCATTGTACATGCCCCTTAAGAGAAGATGGACTCTTCATGCTAGAAACCTTTCCAGACATATGGGAGAAAAGGAAAAAAATGCTTAGTTGGATACAAGCAAGGCACCGTATCTCGGACCTAGCGATTGTGGCAAGTGTTAGATTTTTGAAATTGCTGGTGGTTGATCAACCTAAAGAGCCCTATGATGGCCATGATGCTGAGCACTTGCAATTCGACATGAATCAAGGCCCATCTGATCGGGGTATGATGATGTATTACCATCGTCTAAGGTGTCTTCCGGCTTACATGCACATGTCATGTTTGAGGACATGGTGGACACAGGGTTCTGGCACTTCCACTCAGCCTTTAGATGCACACTCAGGAGGAAGCTCCAATCACGAAGGAATTTCTACCGACATGAGTTCGGTGACTAGGTCTTTAGATCTCGGTAACAGCATCTGAGGACAGAACCTACATCAGGAAGGGGGGATGTTAATCCCATTTTGGATTAACAAGCATGCTCCTCCAATTGAGGACATTAATAAGTGTCATGAAATGACACTATAAAAGTTGTACATTATGAGATATTGGCCACCCAAGGCCTAGTTAAGTAAGTTTTGGGTGCCCAAGTGTGAATAAGGGCCACATGTATAGAAGGCATTTTCTCATTAATGAAAAGACACAATACCCTTTTGTGCTATAGAGAGCTCTTCCTTGTGTCTTGAGATTGATTGAGAGAGAGAGAGAGAGAGAGCATTCTAGCATTGTACCTCTTCTATGCTTGTATGATTCATGCTTGTGTGGGAGAGTGAGAGAGAGTGATTGCCTTATGTGACGGTGTGAGCGACTCTACAGTGACAGCGTGGAGGTGGATCTTGGAGATTTGGAGCTTAACAAGTGAGCTTGGAGGCCTCAAGGGACTCAAGTTTGAAGCATTGGTAAGTGCCCTATGATGGTTGTGATCTATTTCTCATCCTTTAGGTGAATGCATTGAGTTTCCTCTTGGAGGTGTGGTAGCCCATAACAAATATATATACATCAAATACATCTAAAGTTGGTATCTTAAGGATTTTCATCATGAGTGCCAACTGGTAATAAGTGCTCTTGCTCCTCCATTCCACTAAAAGCCACATGCTCCACCCATCATAATTATCCATTAAGAGGACTCCATGCCCCGTTAGGTGCCAATGTCCTTCTCTACATGAGGTTGCCACCACCCATGGTCAATGGGTGCACCAACTACCATCCCATGTCCTTTCTATCTCCTCATTCCATGACCTGTCCAAGTCACACCATCAGAAGATCTCATAGCTTCTCCTCCTCTAGGCTTTTTCAAATACCAACTGCATGCATCATAAAAATTCTCCTCACATATAGTGTAGTGGAACACTTTCAAGTGTTTCACAACACTCTTGTGTACTCTGAACAAGTGACCCTACACGTGGATCAAAAGGAAATGAGGCCACTCCAAACGTGATGGCCAAGGGAACCTGTAGCCCTGCCCCTAGATCAAAGACCATATATTCTTGTTGCTCACCTGCATACAACCCAAAGACTATATTTGCATGATTCCAAAAATCTTTCATTTCTACACACACATCTCCATCCTCCACAACATCAAACCAAATTCCAACAACAACCTCAACACTGTCATGCAAATAGCCCAAATCAATAACCTACTGTACCTCCTAATCAACATCCTTAGCTTCTTCATTCCATAATCTGGTCACATCACCAAAAGCTCATTATCCCTGACACATACTTTAGCATCCACATGGGAATTAACTTGATTAACATCACCTAGATCCACACATTCTTCGAGCAAAGCAAAGACACCCTCCAAGGTGTCATCCAACAAAGCATCCGCACCGCTATCCACACAACTCTCCATATATTCATGCACATGTAATTGTTCATCCATGCTAGCATCATCATCATCTGTATCATCATACAAAGGCAACTCTGTCATACTTTCTACTTCACACTTTGACACATCACAAGACAAACTTGTAGACTCCACATTGGCATTGTCTGATGAAGCAACCCCCAACTCAGGTACTTGTGATATCTCCAACACACTAGGGACCACCTGCCCCTCCATAGTAGACTCACCAACCTCTGATCAATCCTTCATCCCTTTTCCAGGATCTACTACCTCCAACTCTAGGTCCAAACCCATACAGCTTGCACTTTGTATAGCTTTACAAAAACACTGATCCAATGCCTTTGCATCAACTAACACATCACTCCGACTGTGATCCAAAACATGCACACTACTACTAGCATGGCATACATCAGGCAGCAAAACAAATGTATCAACTCTACCTGACATAGAGCACGGCCGATTCCTTCAGGATATTTTTATTCTAACGTAGTCAAGGTCATCACTAACCAAACTGATCCAACCGAACCCGTAAGTCACATGGTCAGATCAAGGAAAAGACTTGCACTTGGATCATAGAGATCAATGCTTTTTTCCTCATCGAGAGGCACAGTTGTTGATTCTTTTCCATAGAACAAGGACTATCCGGGATTTACTTCATCTATCGTACCATAACAGAATTGAGTCTCATTTTAGGGATCCATCAGTCCAGCCTAACCCCATCAGTCCCATGGGTTAGCCAACCGCCCAACCACTGTAGTGATAGAATCCGTTTAGGAATTTGGTTATGTTTTGTCCCGGGTACCAGGGAAAAGAGTTCCCAGGCCCCCTAGCCGGTGCAAACTTCAAGATAGTCACACCACTTACACACCCAATATGAAATTTCGTGTTTCACAGATTCAGCTAACTTTAAAACAGTGTTTTAATGAAATCATACTATCACTGATCATAATCCTCCAAAATATCTGATTGAATTCTAGTTTCCAATCATTCCTTCATCAATTTACCTATGACATTATTGGCAACCAGAACGCTCACCACCTGTCCACTCAGGGGCCTTTTCAATAGTTCCTAGCTCATAGTACCTGGAAATATCACTTATAAAAATCCAGATGGACTCTCCATTGAAGATCAGCAAGATCAACCAACAGATCCATATAAAAGAGCCATGGACTCATCTGTTGAGGAGGACCAGCAAGGTCAATCAACCAGATCCATGCCCGAATTCTGAAAACAACTCTTACTCCTTGTTCCAATATCTTCCTCGACGCATGCGTGGGTATCTTTGGTGACCCAAAGCCCGAGCACCATATGGTCAGCACCCTCTAGGATCCTTCGCAGGTCACCTAGCGCTTCACTCATAGGCCACTTCCTTGGTCCCTCATCCACCGTACCGAAAGCTCACCATTTAAATCGAACCGAGGCTGGATCAAGACCTCCGTCTTGACCGTGCTACGCGAGATGTCCTCCGTTGACTCTCCATCAGCTGTTGCAACTTTATCACTTTGGTCTCCACGACCTCATTCACAAGACGGTCAAGATGCTTCCCCAGCATTCTTGACATAAAACAATCATTTAAAAACAGGTCATAAATATAGTTTCTATAATAACGAACTCTCGTCTTTCCACATTGCTCCACATCAATCCACATTACTTAGTCCAAGTCCAATCATATGTATTCCCATCATCCTTCATTTATTCTCATCCAATCACATCATTTTCCATCTTTCTACATTTATACTCATCACATCGTAATATGCACTCACATCTACCCATATCCACATCTCATCACATCACATTCATTCACATCTCATCCATTCATATCTACCTCGATCCACATCACATCACATCCATTTCACCTCACATCTCATTCATTCACATCTATCCCGATTCACATCCCATCACATCTCATCCATTCACATCACATATTATCCATTCACATCTATCCCAATTTACATCATATCACATCACATCTCATTCATTCACGTCTATCCTGATTCACATCACATCACATCCATTCATCACATATCATCCATTCACATCTATCCCAATTTACATCATATCACATCACATCCATTTTACATCACATCTCACCCATTCACACTTATCCTGACTCAAATCACATCACATCCATTCACATTCATCACATTCATTGTATCCCCATTCCATCACATACATTCTATCCAAATTACATCACATCCACATTACATCACGTCCACATATATCCACATCATATCTCATTCATTTCACATCACATCTCACCCATTCACACTTATCCCGACTCACACCACATCACATCCATTCACATTCATCACATTCATTGTATCCCCATTCCATCACATACATTCTATCCACATTACATCACATCCACATTACATCACATCCATTCTATCCACATTACATCACGTCCACATATATCCACATCATATCTCATTCATTCCATCCACTTTACATCACATCCACATCATATCTCATTCATACACATCCCATCTCATTCATCCACATCCATCCAATCATTCACATGCACAACTATCCACATCTCATCCCATCTCATCCACATCTCATCCACATCCATCCAATCATTCACATGCACAACTATCCATATCTATCCATACATTCACATCTATCACTTCACATCCACATAATATCACATTTCATCCACATCTCTTTACATCACATCACATCACATCACATCTCATCCACATCCACATCCACATCACATCCACATCCACATCACATTCACATCCACATCTCTTTACATTACATCACATCTCATCCACATCTACATCACATTCACATCCACATCCCCTTACATCACATCAGATCTCATCCACATCCACATCACATTCACATCCATATCTCTTTTCAGCACATCACATCTCATCCACATCCACATCACATCTCATCCACATCCACATCACTTTCACATCCACATCCCTTTACATTACATTCTTTCACATACACGTCCACATCCATTTACATCACATTCTTTCACATACACATCCACATCCATTTACATCACATTCTTTCACATCCACATCCACATCCATTTACATCACATTATTTCACATACACATCCACATCCATTTACTTCCCATCTCACCCTTTCACATATCCTGTCATCTCACCATTCGCATCCACATCCATTTACTTCACATCTCATCCACATTCATTTTCATCACACCACATCCTATCACATCCCATTCTCATCTTATCACATCCATTCACATCCTATCGTATCCCATTCACATTTTATTCCCATTTAGTAGCTTTTCCTACTTCGATACCGATAATGGGACTTTTTCTAAATTTCTGCCAAATGTTTGGCTTAGATAAAGGTTCTTTTTCTCGACGACTATTTCTATATTCTTTCTCGATTTCTCAAATGAATTATATTCAATATTCCTCTTTTGAATAAAAGAATTCATCATGGGATTTACAAAAAGTAATGACACTGTTATATGTACATTATGTGTGCTATGTTATATACACATTATGTGTGCATATACTAGGAGGCTAACCCACATTAGGCTTGTGAGCATGGGAGCATGGGAACAAGCTCTAGTGGAGCATGGGTTAGGACTAACCTTAAGGTTTAAGGTTAGGGTCAGGCATCCAAGGGTCACACATGAGGAATGGAAAGTCAAGAGTCACTTGAGGGCCCTCCTATATAATAGGGGCATGGGGCACACTCAAGGGAGCTTGGGGCCTTGGAGGTTTGGGCTCCATGAGGCCAAGGCTATGTTATGCTTTCTTGTGTAGAGGTTCATATCTACTCTTCTACCATTTCACACTATAGCTACATGCTATTGGATTGGAGTTATACCTCTTGATGGTATGGGACATCAAGGTAGAGGTATGATGTATTTCATTTATTATTCATGTGTGCATCCCTTGGGCTCGGGGGTGGTTGGGTGGTTGAGTTTATGCCTGATTTATGCATGTTTATGCATAACAATTATCTAGAGAGATCTTAGGGTTTTAACAGTGGTATTAGAGCAATCTCTAGTTAATTGTTGTTGATTTTTTTTTAGTAAATTTTAATATTTACTAATAAAATGTTATTTTGTTGATTTGTGTTGATGAAATGCACATGGATCATCGTTATGGTGATTGGAACATGTGGTACTTCAATTCAATGGACGAATCGACGTTGCGGGGGAATACCGTGAGTTAATGCTATTTTTCTCTACTTTTTATGGTTAAAATCGAGCATTAATGGAATTTTTTACAAAAATACCATAAAGTTTATGGTGGATATTTTTGTAGGATGGATTCCCTGAATTTTTAGAATTTTTTAAAAATTTTTTCTAATTTTTTAGGAAATTTTTTGACCATTTTTATGATTAAAAATGTGTTTTTATACATTTTTGCGGGTTTTTTCCGCGGGAATGCGATCAAATTTCTGTCAATTTGCTACTGAAATTCAGTAGGGACCAGCGTGTTGATGCATAAATTGCTCTCCCGTGTGCGTGGGGTCCTCTCCACCTCTCAAATCTGATTTTTCTTTCTCTTTTCCGGGTGAAAAATCTCTTTAAAATGATTTTCAAGCATAAATCATAATTAATTATAATTATGATTAAAAGAAAGTTTAATTAAAAATCTTAATCAAAGATTAAGCTAATCTCTCTCTGATTAACAGAGAGAGAGAGAAGAGATTGAGGAGAGATGGAAATGGAGAGGGGAGAAGAGAGATCTCATCTCTCTCTCACTCTCATTCACGCAGGCGACGGGAGGGGGGGGGGCTGCGCTGCAGCCGGGCGAAAAAAATCGCCCCCCCCTAAAAAAATCAAGTTGGCTATAAGCCAATAAAGGTTATTTTTTTTCATTTTTTTATTTTTTTTAAAAAAAATGAGTTTTTTATTTAAAAAAAGCTTTTGAATATATTTCAAAAAAAAGCTTGGAAAAAGCCTGAAAATTACTGAAAAATTTGGGATTTGAGGAAAAAAATCCATGAAAATTTTCTGAAATTTTCTTATTGACAAATTTTGGCTTTTCATCTTTCGGAAAACCTTTGGCTTTCCATTTTCCCGAAACCTTTTGGCTTTCCGAATTCCGGAAAAACTTTTGACCTTCCGTATTCCGGAAACCTTTGACCTTTCACATTCCGATTTTTTTTGTCTTTTCATTTTCCCAAAACTTTTGGCTTTCCGTATTCCGGGAAAACCGTTGGAATTCTGAAATTTTTTGACCGTTCGTATTCTAAATGCGTTCGGGGTAATTTAAAAATTTTAAAAAATTCCTGAAAATTAGTGGAAAATTAGACAAAGGTTATTTTAAATTTTGGAAAAATGTGGGGTTGGTGTTTGGCATGTGGTGTGTCCATTCGGGCGTCCATGACCATTCAAATTTCTTTAAAAATATATTTTGTGAACCAGAAAATTAGAAAAATCCATTAAAACTGAAAATTTTCATTGGATTTGAGAATTGTTGGGCGAAATTGGAAATTTCGTGAACGATGGGATTCTCAGGGAAAATTAGGAATATTCTAGATATTATATTTAGAAATCCTAAAAATTGGTATTTTTAAAATATCAATGGTATTTTGGCAAATTAAATTGCTAAAAATTTTCTGGAAAAATATAGGTTTGGAATGCCATGAGATAGGTTTGGTGGAATTCAAAATTATTATATTTTGAGGCCCTATAAATTTGGAAAATTAGAAAAAAAATCATGATAATTCTTTTTCTCAAGAATTTAATATTTTCGAGGGTTATTTAATGTTGAAGTACGTTTTCTCGTACTGACATTAGATAGATGCGTGTTATTCGCATATTATTAATATGATTATATCTCGTATTAATGGATATTTATGTTTGGATTAATTCTAAACGATGTATTCATGATTTTTTACCATTGTTTAGCCATTCTTTTTGGACATGTTCCTTAATTTCTTTTGATGGCTATAATTTTCGTTCAAAGTGTGTTTCACCTTTGACATTTTTCCATGATAATCTATTTTGGCACTTATTAAAGTTTGGATTGTGCTTAATTTCTTAAGCCTAAGACAAACTCTATCATGGGTTAGTTGATCGGTTTATTTTGGTGGATTTCTATTGGATGTTTTCCAAGTTTTATATGGACTCATCAGGTTCTGCCTAGTTCACTTGTGCCTAGGGGTTTTTTATTGAGTGCTACACACACGTGTTTCACTTTTTTACTTTGGAGTTTTATTTGAACAACATAACGTTCATATACTCCGGATTGATGATGAGTTGGCCCACCAATTTTAATGCTTCTTTTGGCATGATTTATGTCCATTAGATGGTATGCATTGTTTTTTATGATCAACTATGTTATTTATGGATTGAAGGAGCTTCTATGCTTTTATCCATGGTTTTATAAGGATCTTTTGATCTTTTGAATAATTACATGTGCTTTGAAGGTAGCATTTGCCTTCGTTTTTTGCACATAATTTTGGAGTATATTTCTTGTACTCTTGTGCATATTCCAACTCAGATACCTAGTTACTTACATATCTAGGTGAGTTATTTTTCTACCCTAACTTTATTGTGTTTTGGGTAGTTATCATTAGAAAGGCGCCAATAATTCAATTTCTTTTCTAATGATGTACTCAGAAGGATTTATTCCTTGATGTACTCTGAAGGATTTATTCCTTGATGTAGTCTCAAGTATATAGAGACAGGTTTAGTATGTGAAAGTCTGGATAAGGCCATCTTATTCCTTTTATAGAGGATTTTATTCATATTTTCCTAGACGGCATACTAGGGAGTTTCAAATTGTTAAGGTATGTATGGGTGGTATCATGGTGGTATGGGACGCTAGGGATCCCTCACATATATTATCTTATGGGATAATTTGGGCTCAAGATTGTTGCTTTGCTTACATCACTTAGCATGTTGTTCTCAACATTCATAGACAAACTTATTTTCTAAATTCACTAGAAGTTATACTGTGGGCATTCTCTAGATAAATTTCTTTTATCTATAGTCTGCATGTTTTGATGAGGGTAATCTCGTCGGCATTTTCACTTGTTGAAATCTCTTTCTTTAGAGTTCAGACAAGTTTGTCTTGTTGTGTTCGGATAAGGAAATTTGGATTCTTCCTGTGTTGGCATTTCTTTCTCTAGTTCCGTACTTTAGGTGATTTACACAATCAACCTGATAGGCTTACGGATGGACATATGTGACTCATCGAGACGTTGATGACTCTATGTTGATATGGGTAACTCGAGACGTCGATTATTCCATATGCAGATATGGGTATGTCGGGGCGCCGATGAATCCCTGGTTTCTGCTGTTTATAATGCCATGTTTTCCTACTTTATTCCGAATGGTTTACAATGAGGAAGTTACTTTGAATGTGAATTGTTCTGATCATCCGCAGTAGTCTGATGGGCAAACAGAGTGCATGAATCAGATTATAGTGTATATGCTTCGTGCATATGTCTCTAGAAAATCATCATATTGGAAAAAATATCTTCTAATGATGGAATTTGCCTATAACAGTTCTAAATTTACGGCTATCATTTTTTAGTCCGTGCATACTTATGTATGGGTATCAACCCAGGGCACCTATTGATGTCAGTCTTAAGGACATCGAGCTTGATGCATCGAGGGGTTTCTTGCATGATATGTAGGAAATTCTGACCGAAGCTTGAGATTCTATCAGGAGTGCTCATGATAGGGCACGGTTTTATGCTGATAGGGGACGCTCATCTCGGTCTTTTGAACCAGGAGCGTTGGTTTATTTTAATGTTCCTAAAGATTCTCAGACTTTGTCAATGGGAAAATGCTCGAATTTATCTCCTAGATATTGTGGTCCATTTCGAGTTATATATCGGATTGGCACGGTTGCGTACTAAGACTACCTCCAATTGTTAGGGTTCATCCAGTCTTTCATATCGATAGATTGAAAGGGACAGTGGGAGGTGAGGATGACACAGTTACTCCTCAAGAACTCATTGAAGTCGATGAATTATCCTATGTTCCACATGAACCTGATAAGGTACTTGAATTCAGGGAAAGGAAACTTTGTAGTTGACTAATCCCTGAGGTTAAAATAAGGTGGAAAGATAGGAAAATTAAGAATTCGACTTGGGAGTTGGTTGAAATTGTTCAGCGCAGTTCTCCTTCTTTTCATTGCAAGAGTGCAATGTTTTGAGAGAGGGGAAGTATGTTATATGTACATTATGTGTGCTATGTTATATACACATTATGTGTGCATATACTAGGAGGCTAACCCACATTAGGCTTGTGAGCATGGGAGCATGGGAACAAGCTCTAGTGGAGCATGGGTTAGGACTAACCTTAAGGTTTAAGGTTAGGGTCAGGCATCCAAGGGTCACACATGAGGAATGGAAAGTCAAGAGTCACTTGAGGGCCCTCCTATATAATAGGGGCATGGGGCACACTCAAGGGAGCTTGGGGCCTTGGAGGTTTGGGCTCCATGAGGCCAAGGCTATGTTATGCTCTCTTGTGTAGAGGTTCATATCTACTCTTCTACCATTTCACACTATAGCTACATGCTATTGGATTGGAGTTATACCTCTTGATGGTATGGGACATCAAGGTAGAGGTATGATGTATTTCATTTATTATTCATGTGTGCATCCCTTGGGCTCGGGGGTGGGGGTGGCTGAGTTTATGCCTGATTTATGCATGTTTATGCATAACAACTATCTAGAGAGATCTTAGGGTTTTAACAAACACCCAAGCTACTCTCCCCTAGTTCTCTACAATTTATAGCCTTGTATGGGTGGACCAGCAATACTACTCCATTGCCAAGTTTTGTAGATCTGTTGTCATCCCAGAGGATGACACTTTTCTCTTTCCAGCTCTCCCTATCTATAAAGAGATCTTCTTGATCAACAAGAAGTTCCGCAAAATTATCCTCTTTGGTATTAGTAATGTCTCTGTCCATAACAAGGTTGACCAATGGCCATTTGATGATGCTTCCAACTGCTTGAGACATTGTTCTTGCATCCATTGTGGCAAATGGAATGAGAAATGTGTCATCAAAGCTTTGTTGAACATGTATTGCTGCACATGTCTCACCAATGAATTGAAAACCACATGTTTGAGATGCATCAATGGAATGAATAACCCCGCATGCCTTCCTTGCAGAACCATCAATGAGAAACACTGAAGCACCTTGTTTTAGACCCTGCAATCCCTGAGAAAATCAAAATCTCAATAAGAAAGTGTTGCTTGCAAATGAAGATCAATACCAGGATGCAACAAAAACGATACTTAGGGCTCTTGAAAAGAGTTCCACTTTGTAGATGAATGTGGGAGAGGGTTTGATAATAATCCCACATGGGGACTTATGGGAGTCCTAGAATTTTTGTATAAAAGGTGGCTCATTTGAGAGCTTAGATACACTTTTGGGCTTAGTTCATGTAAGAGCTCCTTTGAGAGACCTACTCTCCCTCTTCTCCATAGAGGTGAAGACTCTTCTCTCACCCCATCTACATCATTGTATGAGGTAAATCTCTTCATTGAATCATTAGCAATGTCATGAGTCATTCTCATCCTCTTCTCTAATCATTTTACTCTTATGCATGCTTTTAGTATTTCATTTTTGAGTACATGGATTGATTTGAAGCTTTCATGGAAGCTTGATGCTTGAATGTATGCATGCTTGTAGGAAGATAGGAGTGGAGTGAGGTCTTTCTCTTTGCTTGAGTGCATAGTGATTGTATTCCTCTTGCTTGTATTTGTGAATGAATGGGTGTGTAGGAATGAGGACAAGTTGAGCTTGTGTGTATGCTTAGTCTAGTGTCAAGTGATGGTAGCCATGAGCATTCTCTCCATTTGTGGATAAGCTCTTGTGCACCGGTACGGGTCGAATCCCTAGCTCCGAAAGGGATGCAAATCCCATTGGATTGAGCTTAGTGTGGATCGTACTCCTCTTGCTACAAGAGAGAGAGTTTTCCGTCTCTCCATTGGCGCCGCTGCCGGGGAGAAGACTCAAATCCGGTTGAGAGTGTGTGGAAACCACCACTATTTCCTCTTTTGGTTGCAAAACCATTGAGTGATTAGGTTAAGTTCGGGTGTGTGATCCCGGTGTGAGTGGATAAGGTTAACCATTGAGCGGTTGAGGTTTCTCCCGCATTGTTTTTTATGTTTCATTGCTTTTATGCTTTTTCAAGTACCGTTCATTATGCTTACCTTCATTGTTTTTTGTCATTTCATTCTTTCATGCTCTTCGTTAACACGTGATTAGTAAAAAAAGAAAAAGAAAAGAGGTGCGTTGCTAAGCTCTTCCATAGCTTATGCAAGCCCCATAGACTCCCAAGCAAGAAGTCCGCTTAAGGAAGAGAGGGGAGAGGGAAAGAGAAGGGAGATAGGAAGTGTTGGAGGCGACCTTTCTTTTGATGTTTTGTCGTGTTGTTATCGTGTGGGGAGGCATCTCCATAATTACAGCAAAGAAAAAATAAATAGATATATATATATATATATCTATTTATACACATATATATACATTGGGGAGGCTTCTGCAGCAAAGAAAATATATATATATATATATATATATATATATTTTACATTGGAAAGGCCGTGGAGGTTCGAAGGACAGTTAGAAGACGGCTTTAAAAAAAATAAAAAAAACAAAAACATTTATATTTATATATATAATCGTTTTTTTTAACGAGTGGTGCAGGCTGCTGGGCGGCGTTGGCATAAGCAAGGCAGCTGCGTAGCAAAGAAAACTATATATATATATATATATATATATATATATATATATATATATATATATAGTTTCGCTAAGGTTTTAGTGGAGGTGGCCGGCGGCGATAGCACAGGCGGGGGCGAAGCTGGCGCGGGCGCAGAGGCTGAAAGGAGGAGAGGAGAGCTGACGAGCATCATGGAAGGCGCTAAGCTGTAGGAGAGCAGCAAAGGAAACTATATATATATATATATATATATATATATATAGTTTCGCTAAGGCTTTGGAGGCCGGCAGTGGAGGTGGCCGAAGGCGGTAGCCTCGTCTGCAAGCAGGTGGAAGCAGCTGGCAGCGGAGCTACAAGGGGCGCTGCTGGGCGGCGTTGGCATAAGCTAGCGCAGCAAAAACAAAGAAAGGCAAGCAGCGAGCAGCGAAGGTGGCGGTTGCACGGGCGATGAGAGCCTGGAGATGAGGCGACTGCTGCTGGCACAGTTGAAGGCCGGGCAGCAGCGAAGGTCAAGGCGACAAAGGTCGGGCGGCAAAGCGTGAAAGGTGAGAAGCGGTGCCCAGCTGGTGAACTAGCCAGCTGCTAAGGTAGTGGTGGCCGGCAGAGCAGAGGAGGCGACTGCTGGCACAGCTCGAGGCCGGCACCGAAGGAAAAGAAGCCAGAGGGCAGCAGCGAAGGTGAAGGCGAAGCAGTAGCCAGCAGTGAAGACGCGTCTGAAGAATCGGCGAGCGGCGCGGCGGGAAATCCGGGCGGAAGCGGGCGAGCGAAGAAGATAAGGTAGGTGGTATTTTTCTTTTTTTTTATTTTTTTATTTAATTTTTTAATGTTTTTTTTTGTATTTTTAAATAAAACAAAAAAAATAATATTTTTTTTAAAAAAAAAAGAGATTAAAAAAGAAAAAGAAAGAAAGAAAAGAAGAAAAAAAAAGGGAAAAAAGAAAACAATTAAATATTAAAAAAAATAGAGAGAAGAAATTAAAAAAAATAAAAAAATAAAAAAAAATAAAAATAAAAAAAATTTTATTTTTTAGGAGTCCATATTATTTGCATAATTTTTATTTTATTTTTTATTTCTGTAATTTTTAGCATAATTAGAGTAGATTTGCATTGTTTTAACTTTTTGTTATTAAAAACAAAAACTAAAATAAAATAAAAATAAAAAACAAAACAAAACAAAAGGAAAAAAAAAAAAAGAAGAAAGAAAAAACAATTTTTATTTTTGTATTTTGAAACCATTATTTTGCATAATTAAGGTAGCTTGCATTTTTTAATTTTTAATTTTTTAGAAGTATGTAAATAATGCATAATTAGTAAACTCATATTTTTTGGCACGAAATTTATTTAAAAAAAATAATAAAATAAAATAAAAATAAAAAACAAACAAACAAACAAACAATAAAAACCAAAAAAAAGAGAGGAAAAAACAAAAAAGAAGACAAAAGAAAATTTTTTGATTTTTTAGGAGTCTACTTTTTTGCATAATTTGTAATTCTTCATTCTTTAAATTTTTGCATAATTAGTTTAACTTACATTTTTTAAATTTTTTTTAACTTTGTGCATAATTAGTATTTTTTAGTGTGATTCATAATTTTTGTGTTAAAAAAATTAAAAATCATAAAAACATAAAATCATTTAAAAAAAACATTTAAAAAACAAATAATAAAAAAATAGGGTAGATAGTACACTACACATATTCTTTTTAGTTGCCTTTAATGGTTAGGTAGGGTAAAAAATATATATATATATATTTTTATCAAAAAAAACAAAACACAAAAAAACCAAAAACCAAAACAAAACAAAAACACATAACAAAACCAAAAAAATTTGACCTTATGCACTTACGGTCGGGACGTCTTGTAGATTCTGCCATAGGGCCTAGGGCACCTTCTAGAGTACCTACGCAAGAAAGTGGGACCCAATCGGTAGGCAATTTGGCAGATATTGCTGAAACCCTTTCTGAATCCCAATCCGATACCCTTTCCTCTAGAACAACTAGTTCATTGTCCATGGACAATCTAGGGCCATCAACTAGTCATCCCGTAGCCCAAAATAGGACACCCACACGATCCTTTAATCCATTTGAGGCCGACACCATGGGGTTAACATTCAATGTGCGACTCCAATATGTCTACACAAATGCTCAAGGAGCTGAGATCTTTAGGGACCCACAACAACGGTATCTTGTTAAGATAGCCGACATATTCTCAGAACTTGATAGAGCACCTCTAGTCAATGACCAGGGTAACATGTATATGGGTGGAGATGGTGTTCGCTACGAAGTCACCTACCATCCAGAAAAGGTAGACAAATTAGGGGAGCTCTCTAAAACTGAGTTGTTAGACTATTCACAACTTTCCAGAGCAAAAGAGTCTAGAGATGACTGGCTTATCGAGCCGGACATGCCTGGACCATCCAATGCCCAATCCTCAAAGCCATCCACCATAGATGATTTACTTCTTGTAGATCTAAATTTGGAAAGGGATAGGAAAGGCAAGAGCAAACTGGATCAGGGGGCTGAATGCCAATGGGAGTTTGTACGACAAATTCCTGTGACAAAGGTCTTACAGGATGACCCACTTCAAGAGGTCTATAAGGATTCGTTAGAGGGATACTATGCCACAACAAAATCGCCAGAGCTGGATCTTCCTCTAGCTTATGTAGTGGTAGTTGAGAAGCTCGCAGGACACATGAACAGAATAGTTGATAAATGGGCCAATGAATACCGAACCTTAGATTGGAAGGAGATTCGGGAACTCACGTGGAAAGGACAACCATTATTTATGGAAGTGTTATCAACAATTACAGCCAAACCAGGAGAGACAGCCTTTCTTGGAGAAACTGTTGCTCCTCCCCTACGAGAGTTCACTAGAGAGGGACCTTCAACATCTAAGTGGACCACTGCTAGTAGCCCAACTCTAGCACCACGATATCGTCCTACACCAAATGTGCGACCACAGGTCACACCAAAACAACATCTTTCCCACTATGACAATCGGATGAGAAGGGAGCCAACTAGGCCTCCTATAAATGCACCTCCTGAAATGATGGTGACAAGATCTTTGGAAGGGTTTGGTGAGGCTGGTAATAGGGTACCCACACCAATTTTGGAAACATGTGGACCATCTTTCCAAAGAGAGGAACAATTCCCACTAAGAGCGAGGGGCCGTAGGCCCTATGATGAGTATTCACGACAAGTAAGACCATCAACTCTTCAGAAACTGGTAAAGAAGTATGAAGGGTCGGGAGATCCATACGACCATGTAGCAGCTTTTAGGCAAGCAGTTCGAGCTGAGCAAGTGGCTGATAAGCATACTCAAATTGAAGGATTTGGACTCACTCTTGAGGGAAAAGCCCTGGCTTGGTTTCAGGCATTAGAGGCTTCAGACAAAACTTCTTTACGAGTTTTGGAAGAGAGATTCATTGCTGCTTTTTCTTTGATGGGAATTCAACATGACACGGTAGCACACATCTACTCTTTCAAGCAGGGTGAGAATGAGAGTGTTAGAGACTGTGTAAATAGAATGAAGCAGTACATTAATCGTTGCCCAGAAGATGAGAAGCCCGCCCAAAGTCGATTAATTTCTCTCTTCTTAAAAGGCCTCAAAAATTCGACACTGCATACACATCTCTATGCGAAGAAGCATACAAGTTTCAATGAGTGTTGCCATGATGCTATGGATTTCACCGATAACTTCAAGTTCCAAGATGGTTCTGGCCCTGAGGTGAAACCTAGAAATCAGTGGGGTGATGACCAAAGTTCAGGGTCTAGCGCGCTGGTAAATCCAGATCAGATAGCCAACCTAGTGCTAAGGAGATTAGGACAAACCTATCGTCCACCCATGCAGCCACAACAACAGCAGCAGAGAATGAGGAGTATGCTTCCTACAGGTCCTCATCTTTGTGGAGCATGTGGCGGTGACCATAAAACAGAGGACTGTAATACCTTTTCTCCTCTAGTCACAAACCAACCCACAAAGAAGTGGTGCCAAGCCTGTGCTTGGAACTTTACTCATACCACACAGGAATGTACTCGCATTGCGAGAATGAGACAGGAACGTGAGCAGCCGAGGGGTGGAGTGGCTCCACAAATGTATCAACAGTATACTAGTTTTGAACGTAAGCCTCCGATGACACAAGAACAAGCACGACCTGTTCTTGGTGCTCAACCTCCTGCTCCAGGGACTGCTCCTGTGAGGGTTGTCGACTACGACAATTCAAATATGTGTAGAGAATTGGTAAACCCAGGCTATGTGGAGGAAGAATATGTATCATATTCATCCAAGGATAATATCTTTGAAAGTCCCACATACCCAAACCAAGCACTGGTGGAGATTCAACCAGGGGAACAAAACTCTTTAATGTTGCTAGGCGGCTACCAACCTAGGACTCAAGGCCCCTCAGGTCAATGGCAGCCAAGGAAAGTAGAGGCCAAACCAATGGGCCCCTGTTATGAGTGTGGAGAACCCCATTGGGCTCGTGATTGTCCACATCGCTCAAGGCAAGCATCTCGGTCAAATACAACAGTACAACAGTTTCCACCAATCGAAAGATATTGTCTAGGGTGTTGTGTCGAACACTTCCCGAAGGATTGTCTGTTGAAACCACATGAGGAAGGCACCTCTCAACCAAAGGTTTCACTTAACCTTGTAGGGGCAATTCCATCACCACCTTCATCTGAGAATGAGGATGTCGTGCCACTTAGAGTCATGACTCGATCACAGACACGAAACGCTGAAATACAGACTGATGAGACACCTCGAACTAGGGACGCAAAGACAAATCTAGTGGACAAGACCCTACAGTCCAGTAGAAAAAAAACCACTAGGAGGAAGAAGAACCGAAACAAGCAAACTAAAAGTGCATCCACTTCTAGTTCTCAGGAGACCTCTAAACAAAACATAAAGGATAAAACTTTTACATCCCAGGAAGTGCGTGAGGAACATCAACCTCAACCTGAGCCTAGTGTTAAACAAGATGAGGCTAGTACGACTGAGGTTAGTTCTGGGGGTTCTGTTTTTGTGGATAAAGTGAATGAGACTCTAGAGTCCATCATTGATGCTCATAGAAGTCGCATTGCAGCTTTATCTGAGCTACCCAAAAAGCTTCAAGAATACCCAAACCCTCGGGAGGAGAAGATCAATCTAGCTGTACACCAGCAACTCATTAGGGAAGCTCAGTCAATACTTGAGGGACCACCACCACCTATTCCTCGGGGCCCAACCTCTCTTAAGCCAACATTAGAAACTATACCGGAAGTGTCATCAAGTCGGGAAATGAAAAGTGAGTTCATTTCACAAGCTCATAGCGAAAGGTCTGCACCAATTGACACTCCATTGAAAGAAGAAAGTCTACCATCACCTAGCCTTGTCTTCCCATGCAATGATGAAATTATTGATGCTAATGAGGACATGGCAAATGAAATGTGGGCCGCAGTAACTGAGAAAATAAATGAAAACATGTCTTCTGTTAGTTCGCCTCCATTCTCTGAGGTGGATTTTACTAGAGACTCGGAAAACAACTTTGGACGCCCAAGCATCCAGGAGGAAGGTCAAACAATGGTTTCTCCTAGAAGTAAGCATACAATGAAAACCTTACCATCCTATCTGGGAGAATATGAGAACTGTTCTCAAACCTTGAGGATACCCTCCATGCATAAAAGGTTGACAAAGGAGAAAGATATGAGTATGGTGCAAGCTATTTTGTCAGCACCAGTGGCTTGTACCTTACCTTTGCTTGATTTGATAAAGCTTAAACCTGAGTTGTGGAATGATATTGCCACATGTTTGTCAGAGCAGGTATTGCTACAAAAGGGTCACCATGAGTGTACTATACACTCTGAAACAAAGCATGTAATGCCAGTTCCTATCAACAAAGTAGGAAAATTTTGTGAAGACGATCAGGGAAATGCTACCCTCCCATTAGAAGTGCGAAAAGTATCTTCAACTGCAATACTTGATAGTGGCGCAGGAGTGGGCATTGTGACAAGGTCCATTTGGGAAAAATGGGGCAAACCAGCTATTAGGAGTACCAGGATGCGCTTGCAGCTAGCAGATGGAAGCTTAGAACATCCCCTTGGGCTGCTTGAGAACATATTGGTCACCACATGTGGGATTGAATATGAGCATACCTTTGCAGTGGTGGATTTTGGAAAGCATCCAAACTATGAAGTGATATTGGGTAGACCATTCATGCGACAATTTCAAATGATTCAAGATTGGGGATACAACCACTTGTACCTCAGACATGATTCTGTCATCACAAGGGTCAACCTAAGGAATCACTCATATCGTGATGTAACAAGGTCTCCGATAGATGAGTTTGATTCTGCTTCATCTGAGGGCTCAAGAGTTACATTGTCAGATGGGCGAGAAGATCTATGGATGTGTGGAGCCTCCTGTAGGGATTTCAACACTGAGAGACTTAAGGGTAATCGAAGTGTATCAGACGAGGCATACATTCCACAACCCTTCCCTGAGCATTTAATTGATCCATTAGAATGGAGTCATGTCCTTGCAACATTATCGACATGTGCTTTACCAAAGCCAATTCAATTTTGTGACTCAGATGGATATGACATTATTCCTATACGAATGGTACAACCACATAACCTTCGAGATGATTTGTACTATAGGAATGCATCCACAACAGCTATGCATGTCGAGGAAGTCTCAGTTGAGAATTTAACACTCAAATTTGTTAATGATGCTGATAAGAAAGAGACACAAGCTCCAAAACAAATGATGTGGATAATTGATGAGTACTCAAATGAGGGCCATGGCTGGCATGTTCCAACTACTCTAGTTGCTGCTCAAAGAAGGCCGGGCAAGAAGGAATTATCAATGTGGCTACCCAAATATGCGTACAAACTTGTACCATCTAGTCCAGTTGCTAAGCCTCTTAAGAAGCACATCATTTCCAAGCCCAAACCTCGGATTGTTACTCGATGGGTCCCAAAACGGGTTCTTAAAGCACAAGGTTATTATGAGGGTACAACAGCAATTTGGCTTCCAAAATGCCATGCTTTGCTAGGGGTAAATGAGTGTTTCAAAAAGATTCCAAAAGCCACCCTTGATTTTCCATATCAGTGGGTGCAAAAGACATCAACACAAATTCTTCAAGAAAGGAAAGGTGGCTGTGATAGCACCTACAAAACTACTTGTGTTGATCTTCCTAAAACATGTATTGAAACACCTATTGTCCCGATTTCTCCTTGTTACATGATTCAACCATCAACTGGTGTACCTAAGACAAGTCCAACGGAGTCTCATTTGAGCATAGATTCTAGCATTTCAATGCCTAAATCCTCTTATCTTGCTCAAATTCCAAGACAATTGATAAAATTCCCACCCAAGAAGGACATACCTAAAACCAAAGATAAGGCATTAACACTACAAATGAAGCTCTTTGGTAAATCAATGTTTGAATAGTGTGGTTCCTTATGCCTTTTGAGAATTATGTTCTTTTTGACACGGATCCACCACCAACGCAAGGGTAAGTTCAAACGACTCCACAATAAGATCGACAAGCCAGGGCACTTTTATCCCATTGGGTTTTTTCCCCTCGGCTATATTTGGTGATTGGCACCACTAACAAATTTTATTCTTTTGTTTTTTCTTTGTTTGTTAATAAAACTTTGTGCAGAGATCTCAGCTTAAGAAGAGCATCAGATACGCCCCTACAGTCCACCTATCGTGCACACAAATTAGGAAGGGGGGAGATATGCTATGCCTACAGGGATCAAGGAGAAGCAATCTGCACAAAATCAGCAATTATTCAAGGCAAACGAACAACATCAACAAGGCACTACATCAGGTGTATGCAAATCTTAATCTTTATTTCTTTAAGTGCTCTTATCTTTCGAATATATGGTTTGCATGTACACAATATTGGCTGGTTTGAGTTTTTGATTTGTAGTTAAAATACGGTGAGTGAATTCTAGAGTCTTAGAAGACTTAGTAAAAGATATGTCTATCCAAAGACAGTGTAGGATATATACCAAGGGAGTATGCCAAGTACTTATGTCTTCAAGGTATATTAGTTATCCCTAGTAGTAGTTATCTCTTAGATATGAGCTAGGTGCTACGAGTAATAAAAATTTATGAAAATATACCCTACAAAAATATATATATACAAAGTGAATTGCGACATGAAGTGTCTACCGCCATGCGAAGTGCTTGGTAGGACCTGGGGATGTCTCAGCACCTTGGGGCCGATGCCTTGGTTTCTATGGGGTGAACACTGATGTCTAGAAGCTTCAATAGAGGACCTTTGAGGAATCTATCGCCTTGATAGATGTTGGTAGGACTTGGGGGTATACTATGGGCCCTCGAAACCGATGCCCTCATCTTCAAGGGGTACTCCTTAGGTCATAAAAGAAAGAAAAAGGGTCTGTCGCCCTTGAGATACTTAGCGGTCTTTAGATTCTCTTGGCGGAGGTCTCTTGGCCATTGCTCGGGTCTCATGGGGATAGAACCTTAATCTTTATCACCTTCTACACACATATCAAAAAAAAAAAAAAAAAACAACAAGAGAGAGCTCCAATCACCTTTGCTCATACTTAGGAGTAGGGTTGCCACTTAGGAGTAACTTACATACTGATAGGACATTGAGACTGCGGTCATAACCGGAGGTGTACAAAGACACTTGCCTTTGCATAGCATTATCTACTACCTAAGTCTCACTTTGACTAGTTTTTACTCACCTCTTTTAGTACTCATTAAAACTTTAATCAGCCTTGCACTTGTATGCTCACGTGTGTAATTATTATTGCTGATTTTTTTCTTTTTATCAATAAAGGACTTTACTTGTATCAATTGTTTTTTTGTTGCAGCTCTTGCTACTACCGCGCTCGAGGACGTGCGCAAAATAGGAAGGGGGGAGTGTTGCTTGCAAATGAAGATCAATACCAGGATGCAACAAAAACGATACTTAGGGCTCTTGAAAAGAGTTCCACTTTGTAGATGAATGTGGGAGAGGGTTTGATAATAATCCCACATGGGAACTTATGGGAGTCCTAGAATTTTTGTATAAAAGGTGGCTCATTTGAGAGCTTAGACACACTTTTGGGCTTAGTTCATGTAAGAGCTCCTTTGAGAGACCTACTCTCCCTCTTCTCCATAGAGGTGAAGACTCTTCTCTCACCCCATCTACATCATTGTATGAGGTAAATCTCTTCATTGAATCATTAGCAATGTCATGAGTCATTCTCATCCTCTTCTCTAATCATTTTACTCTTATGCATGCTTTTAGTATTTCATTTTTGAGTACATGGATTGATTTGAAGCTTTCATGGAAGCTTGATGCTTGAATGTATGCATGCTTGTAGGAAGATAGGAGTGGAGTGAGGTCTTTCTCTTTGCTTGAGTGCATAGTGATTGTATTCCTCTTGCTTGTATTTGTGAATGAATGGGTGTGTAGGAATGAGGACAAGTTGAGCTTGTGTGTATGCTTAGTCTAGTGTCAAGTGATGGTAGCCATGAGCATTCTCTCCATTTGTGGATAAGCTCTTGTGCACCGGTACGGGTCGAATCCCTAGCTCCGAAAGGGATGCAAATCCCATTGGATTGAGCTTAGTGTGGATCGTACTCCTCTTGCTACAAGAGAGAGAGTTTTCCGTCTCTCCAGAAAGACTGAGGCAATGTTTTTGCGATAGTACACAAAACTATAAATGTAATTCAATCTCAACATGAGTTCAGGCTCCAACCAAAGTTTGAATCTCACCTATCAATGCTAATTTGCAGGAGGCTAGGCTCCATCTAAAGCTTGAGCCTTTGCCTGCATATGCTAGCTTGTTAGGAGGAGGCTCCATGAGGCTCACCATCATATGTTAGTTTGCCTAGGAGGCTCCAGTTAAAGTTATCATCCTCACTTGCATCATATATTAGTTTACATATGTATGTTAGCTAGAATGGTAGGCTCCTCCAACAAAAGTTAAAGCCTCACCTGTGGATGCTAGTTCGCTTCTAGGAAGCTGAAAGTAAAGTTTGAACCTAACCCACAGATGCTAGTTTGCTTGGAGGTGTTGAAAGAACGGTAGAGGGGGAGGAGACACACACACAGGAGCAAACCCTAATGTATATTGCAAACCCTAACCATAGAGGGAAGCCATGTCCACTCTCACACAAAGCATAATGCACTAATCCATAATCCACACAAAACACAATGAGTTGTGTCCACACTCTACTAACCCTAGCTAATGTCCACACACTATGACCAGATGGACATGCGGTCATTTATGTCTCACACATGTTCCTACCTAATCTACCAGCATATAGCATAGCTGGCTCATCCTGACATCGAGCTTGAATATCTCAACAGCCCCTCTCAAGCTCATGATGTACTGTCGATGAAGATGTAGATGAGCTTGGGATATCAAGACTCTCAACACTCCCCCTCAAGCTCATCCCATGTACTCCCAACATAGTCCGGAAGTACTCAAACTTCTCCCTGCTAAGTGGCTTCGTAAAGATGTCTGCCACCTGCTCATCAGTCTTCATTTAGTGAAGATCAACTGTACCATCCAGCACCTTTTCTCTGACAAAGTGATAATGGACCTCTATGTGTTTGGTCCTCGCATGAAACACTGGATTCTTTGCCAACTGTATACTGCTCATGTTGTCACAATGAATGACAACTTTGCCACCAATAGGCTCACATAAATCTGTCAAGAGACTCTTTAACCATATAGCCTCACAAGTAGCAATGGCTTCTCCTCTGTACTCAGCCTCTGTACTGGACAAAGCAACTGTAGGTTGCTTTTTGCTACTCCAACTCACCACGGCACTTCCAAGTGTAAAAGCATATCCACTAGTAGACCTCCTGTCATATGCGCTACCTGCCCAATCAGCATCTGTGTAGCCATGTATGTCCAAGCTTTTACCACTCTCATAAAATAGACCATAATGTGCTGTGGTCTTCACATATCTCATGATGCGTCTCACTGCATCCAAATGTGGTTTCCTGGGGCTCTGCATAAACTGGCTAACTAGCCCCACCGCATAACTCAAATCCGGGCGTGTGATAGTCATGTATATGAGACTACCAACCATCTTCCTGTACATAGAAGGATCATCCAATTCCTCGCCATAATCAGCCCGCAACTTCACATTTTGCTCCAATGGTGTACTCATAGGCTTACACCCTATCATGCCATACTTTGCCAACATATCCAATGCATATTGGCAATGTACTAACCAAGTACCTGCATGATCTTTCACCACTTCAATTCCAAGGAAGTATCTCAACCCACCAAGATCTTTCATGTCAAATTGCCCACTCAAAGCTTTCTTGACATGCATCACATCTGCACTATGATCACATGTAATAATCAAGTCATCCACATAGATGACTAGTAAAACAATCCCATGCTGTGTCTTCTTCACATAGAGTGAAGAATCTGCTATAGAAATCTGAAAACCAAGTGAGATAAGATATCTGCTCATCTTATCACTCCAAGCACGAGGTGCTTGCTTTAGACCATACAATGCCTTTTTCAACCTGCATACGTGAGTGGGATATCTAGGGTGTACATACCCTTCTGGCTGTGCCATGTATACTTCCTCTTGTAGATCTCCATTCAGAAATGCATTCTTAACATCCATCTGATGCATTTCCCAGCCATTAGCTGCAGCCATAGCAATGACTGCTCTCACTGTGCCCATCTTAGCCACTGGACTAAACGTCTCATCATAATCCAATCCTTGGGTCTGTGCATAACCCTTTGCTACCAATCTTGCCTTATGTCTTTCAATAGAACCATCAGATTTGCACTTCACTTTGTAAACCCATTTACATCCAATAACATTCTTGTCCTTTGGTAGTGCAACCAAATCCCATGTATCATTATGGACCAATGCGTCCATCTCCACATCCATTGCTTTTTCCCATACATGCTCTCCAATAGCCTCTGTATAGCATGTAGGTTCCACATGCTTCACCATAGATGTCATGTATGCATAGTGCATAGCAAAATCTCTATATGTCAATCTGTCAACAGGATATCTGACCCTCTGGGATCTCCGCAATGCATGCGGGTCACTCTGTACACCTGTAACTCTAGCATGTGGTGGCACATATCTGTCCTGTCTAGCACCAGGTGTGTGTAAAACAGGTATGCCAAGCTCCTCATCCAAACTCTCAGAACTAGATGACTCATATCCTGTGATTCCAATTCCTTCAACTTTCTTTTTGCCTTTATCCATAGCACTACTCCCAGTGCTTACACTCTCATGCCTCAAACGTCCTGACCATGGACGTACACTGCTACTCTCAGCTTCTGCTGCTGGCCTAGACATAGTAGTAGAACTAGAACTTGCTTGTGGTGGCAAGTTCACATGAACATCAGCCTCAAGTGACTCAATAACACCCTCATCTTTTGCTTTATACCAACTAGCAAGCTCATCAAACACCACATCACGTGATATGACCACTTGTCTAGTTTGTGGATTATAACACTTGTAGGCCTTTCGATCCTGTGCATATCCAACAAATATACATTTCTCTGCCTTAGGATCCAACTTCTTCTTTCATCAAGCACATGCACATAAGCTATGCATCCAAAAACTTTAAGATGTCCAATGTCTGGCCTGTAACCTGTGAGCCGCATCTCTGGCGTGCTTCCATGAATGGCTGCTGTAGGTGTTTTGTTCAATATATAAACTGCAGTAGCACATGCTTCTGCCCAATAGTAATCTGGCATGCTCTTTTCATTAAGCATTGCCCTTGCCACTTCACATATGACTCTATTCTTTCTCTCAGCTACACCATTCTGCTGAGGTGTATACCTGCAAGTCAGCTATCTCCTTATTCCATGCTTCCTCAAGAAATGCTCAAAGGCCTTTGAGGTGTATTCACCACCTCCATCTGTCCTCAGACATTTAATCCAACAGCCATACTGCTTTTCTACAAAAGCTTTGAAATCCATGAATTTTTCCAACACTTCACTCTTCTCTTTCAGAAAGTATATCCATGTCATCCTGCTAAAGTCATCAATGAATGTAACATAGTATAACATGCCTTTGATAGATGGGTTTTGTACAGGACCCCATACATCACTGTGCACGATCTCAAGTGGCCTGTTACTCATATTTCCTTCTCTAGGAAATCTCAACCTTGCCTGCTTCCCAAACTGACAGGCTTCACAAACATGCATATGTCCATCATATTTGAACCTAGGCAATCCATTGACAATGCCTCTTGTTTGCATGTTCTTTAATCTCTGTATATTGACATGTCCAATCCTCTTATGCCACATATCAATGTCCTGTACCACATTCTTGCTCTTTGAGAACATGGCTGATTTTAGCTCAGGAATTCCAGCATCCAGCTTAAACAATCTTCCTTCTTTCTTGCCTTTAGCAATCACTCTACATCCATGTTTGAAATCTTCAACGAAGCATCCATGCTCACTGAAGCAAACCTGTAATCCCTGTTCCACCATTTGACCAACTGAGGCCAAGCTTTTAGTGATCGAAGGCACATACAGCACATCTGACATAGACTTTGTCTGACCATTATGCATGACCAATGGTACACTTCCAACATGTGTAATGACATGCTGGGTATCATCACCTGTTTCCACATAGCCTTTTACATCCATAGGCTTCATGTGCTCAAACCATTCTCCATGACACGTCATATGGTTTGATGCTCCTGAGTCCATATACCATGTATCATCATTCTCAGCATTTGTTGTCATAGAACCCACAACATGCTTCATGGCAAACAAATGATTTGCAGTTCCATCATTGCTACTTGATGCATAGTTACCACCATGTTGTGCATAGTTTCCACCATAATGACCACCACGTTGTGCTCTTCCCCCTCTCAAATCATTCTGTTTGCGAAAGCAATCTCTCGCCATATGACCATATTTGCCACAATAATGGCATTCCACATCTTGCATAGCATTTTGTTGGCCTTACCAACGTCCTCGACCACGGGGGTTACCTCTGCCTCGCTGAGGTGCATAACCACGACCACCTCGAGCACCATATGAAGGCTGAAAATTCTGTTGTGGAGGCCTATCTTGTCATCCACGACCATTACCACCACATCCACGTGATGCGAATCTCCCCCCTGCCTCTAAAGCCTCTCTGCGAGTAGAAAGCCTGATTTCTGCCATCATCATGGCTAGTAGATGCATCCAGAAATGAATCACTGAGCTTGATTTCCTCAACCAATAAGAGTGCAACCAACTCATCGAAGTCGGGTAAACCTGTACTCCTCACGGAGATAGATGTATCAAAAGATTTGTATTCCTTGCAAAGACCACGCAAGGTAATATCCACCAAATCATCATCAGGCATGGGGGCATTTATTGTGGCCAATGCATCTGCAAACTTCTTGATTTCTTGCACATAATCATGTATGCTCCTTTTATTCCTTTTCACATTATGTATCTGCTGTCGTCGCAACTGAGACTTGCGAGCACTCGTATCTGTATCAAACATCTTGACCAAAGTATCCCATGCATCTTTGGGATTCTCAGCATCCTGAATGTGTATGAGCATAGCATCAGAAATGCATATAGACAAATAATGCAGCACTTTGAATGCTCTCTCTGACCATTGCTTATGAGCAATAAGCTGCTGCTGTGTAGGTTGCCGAGGTAGCTCAGGCTCAGGCTCAGCACCTGTAATGAGATTCCAAAATCCTTTTCCTTTCAAGAAACTCTTTATCCTATACTTCCATGCCTGGAAGTTCTTCCTATCCAGCTTTTCACCAACAATCTGAACTGGATTGTCCGACATGTTGCTCAATGCGTACACCTTCCGCACACTTCAAATCTGTAAATGAGCCTTCCTCAGCTCAACCACACTCCAATGAATGTTCCAGATACTCCAAGATAGCCAACAAACTCCAAATTTGATGTAGAAAATCAACCTATAATCATCCAAGATGAACTGACTCACTCAGTGCGGGATACCCTGAATTGACACGCCTTCCAAGGCTCCAAATCGCAATGTAATGGTGCAATAAAGTGTAGGCAACTTGCATTGACACCTAATGAACCTCAATGTTGAGTATCAACTCCATTTGACATGTGTAATTATCAATTTTTGAAAACCCCTTTTTCTGTTTTTGGAAAAACCAAAAAAACCAGAAAAACCAGTAGAAAATTTGCTCTAATTTCTTCAATATTTCACCAAATTGGGCAGCCAGGCATTCATTGGCTTAGCAATAGTGTCCATCAAGTCCATGTAAGAGGAATTTGTCCAATTGTAAAACACCAAGGATTAATTGCTCAATTAAAATGCTCTGTTTCTCTGCAACCAGTGGACAGCCTGTTTTAATCAGCTCATTCCCAGCTCAATTAGGCATCATTGACCAAACAAATCACATAGCCCTCTTCTCCAAGGTGTAAAGCATCCAATTGCTAAGGAAGTTGTGGAAGATATCAAGCACCAAGAAATTGATCTCCTCGTAGGCAAAAAACCAGAATTCTGCCCTGTTTCCTCTGTATGGGCTGCGCCGCCTGCAAATAGGGGATTTGGAGAGGTTTATAATGTTGTTTGATGATGGTTATAGGTGCCCAACACACCTAGGTACATGTGAAATCCACCAATGGTTCAATTTTTGCCAAAATCTCACTCCAAATGCATCAATTTTGGGCTTCTTTCTCTCTGTTTTGTAAGAGCTCAAAAAACCAGAATTTTCACACATTCAAATGCTTCCAAAATGCTCCAAAATCACAATAGGGCTTGCATAAGAGTTGCCATTACATCTCTCATTGTCAGATACATGTTTACTTTGCCAGATTTACATGTATTTCCACCATACATCAATGTTGCCAAGCTTTAATGGAAAGCTTCAAAAACCAGAATTTTGCTTTGCTTTGATTTGCTCTAAAATGCTTTGCTTTTGCCTGTTTCACCTGCAATCCGCTCAAGGATGTTTAGAAGACCTTACCCGGTAGGCCAAGCTTTCAGATCTGATAGTATTTGGTGTGCTCCAAGCTTCACAGCTCCAATGGACAGCTTCACAGCTTCTTTTCACAGCTTCTTCTCTTCCCTCTTCACTCACTCACTCATAAACCCTAATAAATAGCACAAGGCTCTGATACCATGTTGAAAGAATGGTAGAGGGGAGGAGACACACACACAGGAACAAACCCTAATGTATATTGCAAACCCTAACCATAGAGGGAAGCCATGTCCACTCTCACACAAAGCATAATGCACTAATCCATAATCCACACAACACACAATGAGTTGTGTCCACACTCTACTAACCCTAGCTAATGTCCACACACTATGACCAGCTGGACACGCGGTCATTTATGTCTCACACATGTTCCTACCTAATCTGCCAGCACATAGCATAGCTGGCTCATACTGACATCGAGCTTGAATATCTCAACAGGAGGCTCCAACCAAAGTTTGAGCCTCACCTTCATATGCTAGTTTGCTATTAAGAGATCCCAATTGAAGTGATAATCCTCACCTCATGTATATGCTAGTTTCCCAAGAGGTAGGCTTCATCACCCTCTGCATCTGGCCACACCGTTTCATTGGGATATTGAGTCAAGATATGGTGTCAATTAGCCATCAATGTTTCATAGCTACAAAAGGCAAAGGTGAGTGGTTACAACAGCAGCAAAGGCAAAGAGAAAGCAATAGAGAGAAATGATATGCTAGTGAAGAGAATGTGACATGGAAATGAGCAAATGGACATTGGATTTGAGACTCTTCTCCTTCGTGAGACTCAAACTCAAGTTTGAGCCATTGTGCATTATATAGATTTTGGTTGAATTTTTAATCGCATAGTTTATAAGTATATTTGGGTGTATGGGGGAAAGAGGGAAGAAAACAAGAAATCTCAAGCTCAAGGTCAAGCTCAAGGCTCGAACTTGAGTTTGAGCCTTGTCTATTACAAAAGTAAGTAGGAATAGAGAGGGAAGCTAGGATAATCCAATAGAACAAGTGGGGTGTGGGTGAAGATGGGTATATAACCAAAAGTGAAAGTAACTATAATCAAAAGACCTGGGACCTGGGCCTGGGCCTGGGCTTGGGCTTGGGCTTGGGCTTAGGCTTGGGGAATGAGCCATTGTGCATTATATAGATTTTAGTTGAATTTTTAATCGCATAGTTTATAAGTATATTTGGGTGTATGGTAAAAATAGGGAAGAAAATAAGAAATCTCAAGCTCAAGGCTCGAGCTTGAGTTTGAGCCTTGTCTATTACACAAGTAAGTAGGAATAGAGAGGGAAGCTAGGATAATCCCATAGAACAAGTGGGGTGTGGGTGAAGATGGGTATATAACCAAAAGTGAAAGTAACTATTATCAAAAGACCTGGGACCTGGGGCCTGGGCCTGGGCTCGGGCTTGGGCTTGGGCTTGGGGAATGAAACCGAAACCAAAACCGGCCCACCCCCTCTCCTCTCGCCCCGCTGGTGCAGCCACCCCCCCACCCCCTTCCTCCTCCTCCGTCGGCGCAGCCAGCTCACCCCACCGGCCCACCCCCTCTCCTCTCGCCCCGTCGGTGCAGCCAACCCCCCACCCCCTTCCTCCTCCTCTGTCTCGGCGCAGCCAGCCCACCCCCTCCTCTCCTGGCGTGCAGCCAGCCCCCCAACCCCTTCCTCCTCCGTCGGCGCACACCAGCCCACCCCCCTCTCTCTCCCGGCGCGCGCAGCCAGCTTCCTCCTACCCTCGCTCTCTCGGCCCCCCACCCCCTTCCTCCTCCGTCGGCGCACGCCAACCCACCCCCCTCTCTCTCCCGGCGCAGCCAGCCCACCCCCTTCCTCCTCCGTAGTTAGGTGCACGCCAGCCCCCACCCCCCTCTCTCTCCCGGCGCAGCCAGCCCACCCCCTCCCGGCGAACGCCAGCCCACCCCCCGTGCAGCCCGAAATTTGAAATTCAAAACTCCCCCCCCCCCGAAATTCAAAATTCAAACTTCCCCCCAACGACCGAATTTCGAATTTCCCCCCACCCGCACCCCGAAATTTCCCCACCGACCCTAAAAAATTTTCGCCTTTGCCTTCCCTCACCGACCTCAATCGCACCAAAAAAAAAAAAATTCGCCTTCGCCTTCCCTCACCAAAAAAAAAGGACGGCCAACCTTGCGTTTCACTCAGACAAAAAGTTGCGCACCCTGGAGCAATTCTCTGTTCACAATAATCAACTCTGCTTCCTGTTTCTCTGCAGCCCTGCGTTTCAAATAGTTGTTCTCTGTGCACGATAATCTTGGAGGCTTCCTATGTCTCTGGAGCCCTGCATTTCAAACAGTTTCTTTTCCTCTCGCAATCGACACGTCTGTGTTGGTTCCGACCTCTGTTTCGTGTAAAACCATCACGCCATCGGATACTTCAAGCATCCGTCACTCAAGACTGTGCGACATTGGAGACTTTCGTGCGCCCATCTGCGTTTTGTGTGTTCCCTCGTCTAATTGAATACTTTACGCAGCAAGTAAGTCCTTCTTTAATTGATTGTCTACACCGATATAAACGCTTACTTGATTGCACGCTAAGTGTGCCATTTGTCAATCGTTGCTTGTCGTAGATTGTTTGCACCTCTTGCTGCTCTCTTTTGTATCTTCACATATGTCGAGAACCTGTAAAACTGATCTTTGTGCACATTATATAATCTAAATGATAAGGGTTCCCTATATAAACATGGTATATGTGTCACATATCTAAGTGCACAACTTGGATATAGACTCCACCTTAAGTTCGAGCCTCCCCTACATAGAACTTATGTGTTAATGCTCGACCTAGATTGAGTCTTTTTTCTCCATGTTAGTGCACCGGCCTTAAGGCTCAAACTTGAGTTTGAGCCTTTGCTCTCCATGCTAGTGTACCCCGCCAGCCTTAAGGCTCGAACTTGAGTTGGAGCCTTGGCTCTCTATGCTAGTGTACACCGGCCTTAAGGCTCGAACTTGAGTTGGAGTCTTTGTTCTCCATGCTAGTGTGCACCGGTCTTAAGGCTCGAACTTGAGTTGGAGCCTTGGCTCTCGATGCTAGTGTACACCGGCCTTAAGGCTCGAGGAGCCTTTGTTCTCCATGCTAGTGTACACCGGCCTTAAGGCTCAAACTTGAGTTGGAGCCTTGGCTCTCGATGCTAGTGTACACCGACCTTAAGGCTCGAACTTCAGATTGAGCCTTTGTTCTCCATGCTAGTGTACTCTGGCCTTAAGGCTCGAACTTGAGTTTGAGCCTTTGCTCTCCATGCTAGTGCACCCCGGCTCCTTAAGGCTCGAACTCCAGTTTGTTGAGCCTTTGCTCTCCATGCTAGTGCATCCCGGTCCCTTAAGGCTCGAGCTTCAGATTGAGCCTTTGCTCTCCATGCTAGTGCACCCCGGCCCCTTAAGGCTTGAACTTAAGTTTGAGCCTTTTTTTTTCTCGAAAAAACGATCCTTCTATTAGTTAATGAGAAAACGCCATAAGGCTACAAAGCTCACCTCACAAGGAGGGATGAAAAAACACACAGTGAACACCTGAGCTCCACCCCCGGCTGGCCGCTCTCTGGGGGGGCTACCTAGTAGTACATGTGGGAGGTGAGAAAAGCCAAACTGGTGGAGGCCTATAGTGCCAAGTGACATCCTCGCCCCTCGCGATGAGGAAAGGGCCAGGCTGCCAAGTGCGGAGGAAAGCCTTGCGGCGACCTCTCATGCGATCCGAGTCGCCCTGAAGTTTCCCCCAAGGTGTGAATGATGTCCACCCAGAGGGCCTGTATGACCTCCGCCGGTGGAGTCGCCTGGCGGTCAATGGCCTCCTTGCATCGGGCTCTCCATATGTGCCAAGCCGTCCTGCTGCTGATCATCTCCCATCTGCGCCCGTCCCCCTCCTGAGGGACTGCCGAAGACTGGCGTCGGAACCATCGCCCTGTCAGAGACCTGGATGGTCGCACTGCCAGGGATGTCCTCATATCCAAGGGCCGGGCCGCTGTCCGTGGCCCGAGCCACCGCACCCCACGTCACCAGCATCTCACCTGGCGAGCCTGCAAAAACCATCCTGAGAGCGCGCTGCCAGACCTGCTGTGCCTGTGGGCAATCCCATAAGCAGTGCCGCTGCGACTCCTGTGTATGGCCGCACCGAGGGCAGGACGCTGGGTGTCTGCCAAAAGCTAGCCAGGCCCCCACAGCCAGTCCTCTATGCGTTGTGAGCCAGAGAAAAAGTGTCACCTTCCGGGGCCGGAAGCTAGCCCAAAGGCGCTGCCAGAAGTCCCTAAGAAAGGCAGGGGAGAGCCCCTGTCGTCGCCGCCAATGCTCGGTCGCCGCCGGGGTGCTCGCTATCCTGTGCCTCTGAATCCGCCGCCCCAGCCTCGCTGTGTACTGAAAAAAGGGGATGCCTGGGCTGGTAGGGGCCGAGTAGGGATCTCGCCAAAACCACTCACCTGGATCCCACTGAAGGCGAATAAGAGGCCTACTATCCCAAGCCCATAATCTCCAAGAACAGTCCTCCCCTATTGAGGCCGCTGAGGGGTCTACATGCCACTGTCTCTGATGAAAGCCGACCACCCGCACCCTCTGAAAAATACATCCCTGGAACCCATCCAAATCTAGTCGTGTCCTCTGAAGCTGGCCACCCTCTCCCACCTCGAAAGTGAGTGGGGCGACTCTCTCCGCTGTGCCGCAGACCGCTAGAAGGATCTCATGCCGAGTAAAGATGCCCATCCACTGTGGAGGTGGAGGGTCCTGTATTGGGGTCCGCCACTCCCAGGGGATGGTCACCTCAATGTCCTGTCTCATCAACTCTCTGCCCCTCATCCCACTGAGTCTCCTCTCTTGAGCCTCTAGAGGCAGCTCTGCTGAAAACATATCCAGTCGTCTAGGGACTAGGCTGGGCCGGAGCTCAACGGGCCCCACGACACGTGAGACCGCGATCCAACCATATGGCCACTGGGAAGTCGGATCAAGGGGTTCCAGATCAATGGCTGCCTCAGGTGCTCCTCATCGGTGCTCGGGGGAGTCTGGAAGAGTGACGGCCTCAGATGCGGCCAAGCCCTCAGAAGGCTAGCTGCAAAACGCTCCTCGAAGCCAAGGCCCACTCCTCTAGATCGCTGCTCTGTAAAGATCCACCTGATGCTGGGGGTCCAGGGGCCGCTAAGAGAAGGAGTGCGGCTGAGCATCCTGGAACAAGAAACTCCTTCCACGGCTCAGCGCCTGGTAGGAGGCCACGAACCACCAACTTGCCAAGCAAAGCTCGGCTTTGGCAAATAGGATCAACAATGCCCAGGCCGCCTCTCTCCCTCGGCTGAGTGATCACAGCCCATGCCACCTTGGCCCTGGCGGGCCGCCCGTCGCCACCGGACCAAAGAAAGTTCCTGCTGAGCCTCTGCACTTGGCCAATGCACGCCCGAGAGAAGGCCTAGCAAGAAGTGATGTACCACATGGTAGCAAGCAGAACCTGGTTGGCCACAACTACTCGCCCAGCCAGAGATAAACGAGCGGTACTCCAATACAGAAGCTTCTTCCGAATGCTCAGAAGAAGGGGGGCTATCTGCTACTCCGAAATATGTCAATGCCCACATAGCATCCCAAATAATGCACTGTAGTGCTGGGGGGCAGCCACTGAAAACCATCAACTGGCCTCCAAGTCGGGGGGGGCATAGAACTGACCCACAACCCACACGACTTGTGCCAGTTGATCGAAGCGCCCGAAGCTCTGCAAAACCTGTCCATGGCTGAGGCGAAGCGGCGGAGGTTCTCCTCTCCTCCCTGAAGATAGACAGCAGTGTCATCCGCAAACTTCGAGTCTAGGAGCTCCTCCGAGGTGCGGATGGGGAGCTGGAGGCCCCGCATACCTGTATCCTGTGCCGTCAAAAAAGTGCTCATGGCCTCCGCCACAAAAAGAAAAAGAAAGGGCACCAAGGGGCACCCCTGCCGCACCGAGCGCGAGAGCTGGAACCTCTCTCCGCGCACGCCCTAAATCAGCACCTGGCTATGAGCCGATGTGTAAAGTGCAGAGACCCCACGGATCCACTGAGGGGGGAAGCCCATCCTCTCCATAGTGCCTTCCAAGAAGGCCCAATCCACCCGATCATATGCCTTCTTGAAGTCGAGAAGGAGCACTGCCAGATCCTCCTGCCGAAATCTAGCCAAAGCCGTAGCCTCCCAGAAAGAGAAGATGTTATCCAGGATGCTCCTATCCTGGATGAAGCCTGTCTGCGTGGAGTGGATGATGTCCGGAAGGTGAGGCTGAAGCCGCCTGCTGATCGCCTTAGCTAGGACCTTGTAGGCCGTGCCTAGCAAGGTGATCGGTCTCCATTGTCTAATCTCTAGTCTGTCTCCTCCCTCTTTGGGGATCAAGTGAATCAACCCCTCTGCCATGCTGTCCGGCATGACTCCCGACTCCATAATCTCCTGGAATGCTAATCTGAAACCCCTATGTAAGAGATCCCAGTACCTCTGGAAGAAAGCCACTGATAGACCGTCCTCTCCTGGGCATTTGCCCCGAGGAAGTGCCTGAAGAGCCTCCTCTAGTTCCGTATCCGAGAAGGGGGAGAGAAGGGAGTGCTACAAATGGGCCGGCACAACCGGTCTCGTGAAGCTCCAGACTGCCTCCCGAGCCTCTCTCACCCTCTCATCTGCTGGCTCAGCAGAGAGCAGATCCCTGTAAAAATCTGTGGCTATCGCCCGAACCCTGGGGGGATCCACCACAACCTGGCCATCAGCCTGCCGAAGATGCCTGAGACCCTCTCGTTTGAAGCGAGGCCCTGTCGCCTCAAAGAAATCACGAGTCACTCTGTCTCCAGCCTGTGTCCAAAAAGAAGCCCGAGCATGGAATCAGAACTCCACCCTCCTCTCCTCGATGGATCTGATCTCTGTGCGAGCTGACTCCATCTGCTTTGAGATCCAAGGGCTCGTAGGATCCCTCTCCTGGAGTCTCTGAAGGGACGCTAGACTCCTCCCGCAGGCTCCTCTCCTGCTCTCTGAAGGCCTCCAGACGGTCCAGGGCAGCCTGCCTGAGCAACCGACGACTGATCTCCTGCAAGCCCCTGGCAAGATTGCTGGCTGCCGATCCTCTCCTGAACTGCAGCTCCTACCAGACCTACTCAACTCTGGTCGTAATCTCGGGCTCCTCTATGAGACAATCTGGAATCCGGATGCTCTGGCCTCGCTCTCCTCTATGAGACAATCTGGAATCCGGATGCTCTGGCCTCGCTCTCCTCTCGTAGGGTCCTCGATCTGGAGGAGCACTGGAAAGTGGTCTGAAAACGAGGAGCCTGCAAGTATGCCCACAGTGCCACCTCTATCACAAGCCCACTCATCAATGTAAAACCTGTCGATGCGGGAAAGGTTAACTCCTGTGGCCCGTCTATCCGAGCGCGAGAAAGATAAACTCCCCTGCAACCTGCCAAACTCCGGGAGAGTCCACGGATCCTGGCCTCTCACCTGTAGCACTAGTTCCTCCTAGGCAGCGAGCTCCAGCCCATGAATGGTCTCCTAGCTGCCCCCCATCCTGTCCTCTGCATCCTCCAGCATGTTGCAATCCCCCCCTAGGCACCAGTGGTCTGCCAAGGGGAGGGACTGCCTAATGGTGCTCCAGAACTCGGCTCTCCCGGTCACCCCATTAGGGGCGTAGAAGTTGAGGAAGCCAATGCGGTCTTCCCCAACCCGAAGGATGATCCACTGCGCTCGACCCTGGACCAGAGTGCCAGAGTCCACAACCTCGGATAGAAGCTACTCGCTGAGACTGAGATGCATACTCCATCCTGGTTCCCCTGGGAGCCATATGCCGGTGACCAAAAAGTGTGACTCCTGCCTGGCAAGATCTTCCTGCAGGTGTGCGGGTACGCCCGGCAGAAAGGTGGTGCTCCTGAATGAAGAGGATATCTATGGGTCCTCCAACGAGAGCCCTCTGGATCTCCTGGCGAAGTCTGCCCCGACCAATGTAGCAGTGATGTCCATCGAGACCCTGGATGTTCCATGAGAGGATCCTCATGGATGAGCTATGGCAAGTGAATCAGCCGCCACCCCACCACTGGCTCACCCCTCTCAGCCGGCCCGGATGATCTGCCCTCCACTCTATGAGTCTTGGGCACCGGCTTGGAGGGAGAATAGTCACTGTCTGTCCGGGTGCGGAGTCTCTCCAAAAAGAGGGTGACCTGTCTCTGTGTTTGTGAGATCCCTGTTCCCACCGAGCAACGGATTCGGGGTACTAGCAGCGGAAGTATCACTTCTCGCGCGGGACAGGGGTCCCACACTCGGGGCCTCACCCACGGATATTCGGACAAGAGACTAATCCGCCGTCGGTTGTTCCAAAACCAAAACCGGAAAAACTTCCTTTACCTAGAAAGCACGGGCGATTCCACCAGGATAACTTTTTACTCTAACGTAGTCAAGACCATTACTGATCAAGCTGATCCGACTGCATCTATAAAGATACTCGGTCAGATCAAGGAAGAAACTTGCACTTGGATCATTGGGATCAACGCTTTTTTCCCCATTCAAGAGGCACAGCCGTTGATTCCTATCCATAGAACAATTACTGTCCGGGATTTACTTTATCTATCGTAATAACAAAAGTTGAGTCTCGATTTACGGATCCATCAGTCCAGCCTAACCACACCATCCAGTCCCATGGGTTAGCCAACCGCCCAACCACTGTAGTGATGGGATCCAATTAAGAAATTGGTTAGGTTTTGTCCCGGGTACCAAGGAAAAGAGTTCCAAGGCCCCCTAGCCGGAAGTTCATGCAATTATAAAACTAGTCACACCACTTACACACCCAATATGAAATTGCCTTTTTACAGATTCAACCAAAAATAATCCTTTAATAAAACCATAGTATCACTGATCACAATCTTCCAATTTATCCAGTTGATTCAATTTCCCATCATTCCTTCATCAGAGTAACTATGGCATCATTGGCAACTAGAACGCTCACCACCTATCCACACAGGGGCCTTTTCAATAGTTCCTAGCCCATAATACTCGGCAATATAATCACTTATCAAGATGGACTCTCGTTGAAGATCAGCAAGATCAACCAACAGATCCATATAAAAGAGCCATGAACTCATCTGTTGAGGACCAGCAAGGTCAGTCAACCAGATCCATGCCCGGTTTCAGAAAACAACTCTTACTCCTTGTTCCAATATCTTCCTCGACGCACGCGTGGATATCCTGGGCGACCCAGAGCCCGAGCACCGTATGGTGAGTACCCTCTAGGATCCTTCGCAGGTGACCTAGCGCTTCACTCATAGGCCGCTTCCTTGGCCCCTCATCCACCGTACCGAAAGCTCACCATTTTAATCACACCGAGGCTGGTCAAGACCTCGGCCGACCTTGCTGCGCGAGACGTCCTCCATTGACTCTCCGTCATCATCAGCAGTTGCAACTTTATCAATTAGGTCTCCACGACCTTGATCACAAGACGGTCAAAATGCTTTCCCAGCATTCTTGACATAAAACAGTCATTTACAAACAGTCACAAAATACAGATTCTATATCGAACTCCATCTTTCCACATTATCCCTTCTCAATCCACATTACTTATTCCACATTCCCTTCATATGTACTCATTCTCATCCATTCATTCATATCAACGACACATTATTTCCCATACACATTCATATCAACGACACATTATTTCCCATACACATTCACCTTCATTATTCTTCATACCCATCCATGCATACATCCATTTTCACATTCTTACTCATACATCCACATCCACATACATACATCCATACATACACATCTACATGCATACATCCACATCTACACGCATACATCCATACATACACACCCATATGCATACATCCACATCCTCATTCGTACATCTACATCTACATGCACTTTCATGCATCTTCATCCATACATCCTCATTTACATGCACATTCACATCCATACATACATCTATTTTTTTCCTTCCCATTCATATAGCCCCATACACCTTCACATCTATTCTTTTACATCACATCCATTTTCACCTTATGACAACCCATATACATCTTATCTCATCACATACACTTCTAGCCTCATGTTTAGCTTTTGCCAAGGCTTTGTTCCATTTTCAACGCCCCGCTTCCGTAAGCTTAGGTGTTTCTGGCTCTTGAAGGGTGACTTTCTCCTTGTGTTTTTCCTCCAGTGATATCTTACTCAATTCCTCACCCCAATCCTTAGAGAACTCAACGTGTACCTTAGTGGCTTTGAGGTATCTCAGCCCACTGGGAATCCGTGGGTTTTCTTCGTAATAAGGCATTTCAAAGAGTAATATATCGTTTCTGTTTTCGCCATCTTCTGAGGCGTTGAGCGTTGGTACGGCCTTGTGTTACGGCCCCTTCTATCTTCGAGGTATCTCAACCCACTGGGCATCCGTGGGTTTTTTTCGTAATAAGGCATTTTGTCGGGCAATATGTCATTTCTGTTTTTGCCATCTTCTGAGGCATTGAGCATTGGTACGGCATTGTGTTACGGTCCCTTCTATGCTAAAGGCTTCCTCTTCTATTCTTCATCAATGGTTTGCCAATTAACCATACAGACAAAGGTTGTAACCATACAGATAGAGGTTGTAGGGACAGTTCTTGATTCCACATATTGGGTCCCCATGGGTTGCATCACATCTATGGTAGCTAGCACATGCATCCAATTTTCACTGAAGTCCGGAGGAGGAAGTGATGCATACATTTCCGTTTCCTCTTCTTCCTTAGAAATTTCCACCGTAGGTTGGCATATTTGTACAAATGTGGTCCACGCCATTGTGAGACTGAATCATTACCGAACAATTGCCTTTCCATGGGATGTGATTTCCACGTTCTCAGATCTATCTTTAAAATTTGTGAATCCCTACGCACATACACATGATCTAATGCCCAATCATGCACTAATTCGGAATCCCTCATGAAGAGTCTCCCCAATATTATGTCATATGAGTCAAGTTGGTGCAGGAAGTGCATTACTACAAATGTGTGATGGTAGCAAAATGTAAAGAGTTTGAGTTTCACATTCTCCAGAAGTCTCAACTATTTTAACGATTAGATCTACCCTTTTTAGATCGCTTTTTCCCCAGTTCTCCCAACAACGCTTTATGATGCTAACCCTCGCCCCACCATCCAGGAAAGCCAGTGCCTAGTATCTGCCATGATGAATCAAGATTGTAGCATTTGTGTCATCATTTTCGTAATAACGTCCCAATTAATTAACTAGTATCTTGACGACTCGAGTTTTCCTTGTGTGTCTTAGGGTTCTTTCTGCCAGAGGTGGCAAACCTTCCTGTGTAGTGTCAGCTAGATTTAGTCTGCCTTCTGCCCATTCCTTTATGTCTGTCCATAGGGTTGGACATAACAGCTGTTCCAATGGCATTTGCACAGGCATGGATAGTACAGCTATGAGACTTTCTATGTCTCTGGGTTCTCTCGTGATTGAGGGTTCTCCCCATGTGTGTGTCTCGCATTCATCCATAGGGAAGGAATGGATGGACTCACCCACTGCATTTTCCTCAAACATTCTGGACATTGTGTTTGCTTGAGATCCCTCTTCTATTTCTTCTAGAATTGGAGTAGGTACGTCCAGTTCCCTTTCCCTTGTTAGCTCGTTTCATGGATACATTGTATCCCTGACCCAGTTAGCCCTTAGCTTTTGGCTTCATGAAGCTGTTGACATTCTTCTACTAAGGCCTTGGCGTTTTCAAGCTTCCTTATCTCCTCATCAGCATTGGGGTACTCACTGCCTCCTTTCGGAGTTGAGGGTCACTCTCTTTGCTCCTCTAGTCCCAGCCCTTTTGTGGTTGATCCTTTGACCCTCCTCTTCTCTCGATTGGGTGGATCCGATGTCGATCGTATCTTCTTTGGATCCATCTTGGATTGTGACCCTTGTGTCACCCTTACCCACTTTTTTCACTCTTATCCTGCGACCAATTCTAGAAATGGTCGTATCTGCTCGGTTCTTCCCCTTGTCTCACAGTTGGGCTTGGCCTCGTGTTAGGATGTTGAGTTGTGTGATATTTCCAAACTGCACACTAATGGTTCGGATGGTGGCCTGATATTAGCACAGTGGAAGTCGAACCGCTTGCGCGCGATATGGACAATCCTTGGTAAAATGATCAATACCACATTTAGTACAAGTGAGTACTGGCATGTCATTGGGCGTAGCAGTCACTTGTTGGGACTGGTGCGTATGAACCATATTCTTGTTTGGGCACTCAGCGATTCGATATGGCCCTTCGCAGCCAAAACATTGTAGCGGTCCTCTCCTCATCTTCGAGTTCATGTCCTTGCCCTTCCACTGTACCATGGTTGGAAACACAGGTACTGGTGTGTTTTTTTGTAGGACATAGTTTCCTCATAGTACTATCCGCTAAGTTCTACTTCACGTATCACATCAACATCTTCTGATGGCTCTTCAATCAATACTTGGTTGACTTTAGGCTGTGGTGGTTGTGGTGGTAGAACTGGTGGTGGTAGAGGTGAAGTGTAACATCCCCCTAGGTAAATAGGAAGAGTTGGGTTTGTCCTGCAGTAGCAGTGATACGTCCAAGTGGTGCTAGTAAAGCCAATGGAGCTCTAGGTGTTGGTAGCTATGCAACAGTTTGGAATCTTGGATATCTACACATTGAAGTGTCATGATTCCCTAATTTTACATAGTGTGCACAATAGAATAATGGCCTTGGCTCTTAATTGTGGACATTCAGTGGTAGTGTGATTCAATCTGTACATAGAGCACCACACCAATTCCTTGTGGGGGTAAATATGGTTATGCCCATGCCCAGATGTTTCTCTTCCCTCCTTTATTTTTAATTTCTCTAGTATTGCGTTAATGAGCTCATCCACTGTAAGATTCCTCTCTCTAACTTTTGAGGTGTAAAGGTGTAAGAACCTCTCCTTCTATTCTTGAAACTATTCCCCTCTCTGAAATAGAAGAAAGACCTTGTTTTACCCTGTTTTGGCCTAGAGAGAGAAAATGTCTAGAGAGAGAATTCAAAATTGAGATATCTTTGGATATAAAAATCCTCCTAGTGTCTAAAATAGATTCCCTTGAAACAGAAATTCAAAATGAACCTTCCAATGTGCATTTGGAATTAATTGAAAATGTGTATAAGGGACCTTAGCCTAAGGATCTACATTTTCAGAAATTTTTGGATTATGGTCCAATTAAGGTTCCAATGGGCCAATTGGATTAATCCAAGTGTTAGGAGAGATGAATCCAAAAGAATAAAAGAAAATACCCAAAAATGAGTAAATGCTCACATAAGATGAAGAGTTGACCGAGTACAAGGTTTATTAGCTGAGATATTACTAAAAAAATGAGATATTTTAGAATAATGATGCATTTTTGACACCTTGGTAAGGAGAGGGGGACTCTTGAGGTAGGTGCATATTTCACACATGTGGAAGGGTTTTTAATTCAAAACAATTGTGATATTTTTATCTCTCCTCTCTCTTGGATCAAACCAAATCAAAAAGGGAGCCAAATTGGTCCAAATCTTGTCCAAATTGAGTCAAACTGAACCTGGAAAATTCTAGAACCGAGTTGGACTTGGTTAGTGGCCTCCCTCACCTATAAATAGATCCTTAGCATTTTGTAAAAAAATATGTGAGCTATAGCATGCTAGTATTACATTAGAATAATCATATTTTCTATTATCCCTTAAAAATCCTCTACTTTTGGAGAACTTGGAGCTTCTCTCTTTCTACAACAACTCTTGGAGCTTTATTCTCAACTTACTAAACCAATTGATTGGTTGGGGGCTTCACTTCTAGAAAAAGAAGCAAGCCAAACCTTGAGGTAAGAAGAAATTTTATGGTTTTTGTTAATATTCTCAATTGATTTCTCTTCTCAACCACTCTCAAGCTTGAGAAGTTTCTAATTGGTTGTTTTAAATTCAAATCAAGCTTTCCCTAAGAAATTTAATGAGTAATCAAGAAAAAGTTAATCTTTATGTGCTTAATTAGAATGCTTCTTAGGTATATCTCTCTCTCCAAAAAGAATAATCATTCCTATGGCTAATTCTTTAGTAAAAGAATGCTTCTCATTGATAAATTCTTATTTCAAAACCAACTCTAAGCTTGTAAAGCTAGAGGATAAGAAAATGATATTTTTATGCTTTTATATTAACAAAATAATGGTAAATTCTTTTAGATTATTATAATTAGTTAAAAAACTACTTTAATTGATTCTAAATGTTAAAGAGATAATCCTATCATTTTGGAAAAAGAGGAATAATAAAAATAACATAATCTAGTAGAAATAATCATAATTAAGTTTATGATTATGGCTAAATTTATGATTTAATTTCATAATTTAGATTTATGTTTAAGAATAGATCTTCTAGCATAATTGTATTGCAATGTCTTATTCTTTTCAAGAAAAATTAAAAATTATCAGTAATAGCAACGAAGGTATGGCAAAAATTTTAGAAAATAATACATATCTTATTTTTATGCATAATACTAAAAAAGGGAACTTCCTACCATATTCTAGGATTAGACATCTTATGCAAAAATAATGATTTTCATCATATTTATGAGAAATAATTTTATAATTATGCATAATTAATTGATTATTAGAAAAGAGTAAATTTTGATAAATTTATTTTTATATAAAAAGAGGAATTCCCATGATAATTGAGATTCAAGTAATTAAAGGGTAAAAGAGGAATTTTTTATAAATTTATTTTTATATAAAAAGAGAACTTCCCATGATAATTGAGATCCAAGCAATTATATGGTAAAAGAGGAAATTTTGGTAAATTTATTTTTTATGCAAAAAGAGGGATTCCCATGATATTTGAGATCCAAGTAATTAAATGGTAAAAGAGGAATTTTTGGTTAAAAAAATTTTATGCAAAAAGAGGAATTCCCATGATATTTGAGATCCAAGAATGTAAAAGAGGAATTTTTAGCATAATTCAAATTATGAGTATTTATCAAGTGGAATTTTGAGCATTATTAATTTTATTGGAAAATATGGGTAGAATTGATTTTTGTAAATCCCATGAATCTTTTACTCAAAAGAAGAATACTGAATATATTTCACTTAAGAAATTTAAGAAATAATATTAAAATATCTATCGAGAAAAAAGTACCTTTATCTAGGCCAAGCAATTGGCAGAAAAATTTAGAAAAGCCCCATCGGTATCGAAAGTAGAAAATATTACTAAATGTGAATAGATGTGAATACGATATGAATAAGATGTGAATGCGATGTGATTAGATGTGAATGGGATGTGAGTGGATGTGATATGGGATGTGAGGTGATGTAAATGATGTGGATGTGAATGAAGAGATGAGAATGAGATGTGATGATATGTGAAAGGATGTGATGTGATGTAAATGGATGTGGATGTGGATGTGATAAGATGTGATGTGATGTAAATGGATGTGGATGTGGATGAGATGTGATGTGATGTAAAGGGATGTGAATGTGATGAGATGTGGATGAGATGTGATGTGATTTAAATATATGTGGATGTGAATGTGATGAGATGTGATGATATGTGAAAGGATGTGATGTGATGTAAATGGATGAGAATGAGATGTGATGTGATAGATGTGAATGTGAATGAGTGGATGGATGTGGATAGATGTGCATGTAAATGAATGGATGGATGTGGATAGATGTGAATGTGAATGAATGGAAGGATGTGGATGAATGAGATGAGATGTGAATGGATGTGATGAGATATGGATAGATGTGGATGTGATGTAATGTGGATGGAATGAATGTGATGAGATATGGATAGATGTGGATATGATGTAATGTGGATGGAATGAATGAGATGTGATGTGGATAGATGTGGACGTGATGTAATGTGGATGGAATGTATGTGATGTGATGTGGATGCAATGAATGTGATGGATGTGAATGGATGCGATGAGATTTGAATGGATGTAAATGTGATGTGATGATATATGAATGGATGTAAATGTGATGTGATGATATATGAATGGATGCGATGAGATGTGAATGGATGTGAATGTGATATGTTGATATCTGAATGGATGTGATGTAATGTGAAGGGATGGATGAGATGTAAGGTGGATGAATGTGGATCTAGGTAGATGTGAATGGATGAGATGTGATGTTTGTGATTTGATCTGATGTGATGTGATTTGATGTGGATCCGGGTAGATGTGAATGGATGAGATGTGATGAGGATTGATGTGATGAGATGTAATATGATGTGAATGGATGAGATGTGATGAGGATAGATGTGATGAGATGTAATATGATGTGATGAGGATAGATGTGATGAGATGTAATATGATGTGATTGGATGTGAATGGATATGATGTGATTGGATGTGAATGGATGTGATGTGATTGGATGTGAATGGATGAGATGTGATGAGAGGATAGATGTGATGAGATGTTAGATGTGATGAGATGTAATATGATGTGATTAGATGAGAATGGATGAAGACGATGGGAATACATATGACTGGATGTGGAATAAGCAATGTGAATTGATGTAGAAGAATGTGGAATAACGAGAAATGATGTGGAACAATGTGGAAAGATGAGAGTTCGTTAGAAACTGTATTTATGAAACCTATTTTTAAATGACTGTTTTATGTCAAGAATGTTGGGGAAGCATTTTAACCATCTTGTGAATGAGGTCGTGGAGACCTAAGTGATAAAGTTGCAATAGCTGATGGAGAGTCAATGGAGGACGTCTCGCGTAGCACGGTCGGCAAGGTCTTGGTGGCTAGCCTCGGTTCAATTTAAATGGTGAGCTTCTAGTACGGTAGATTAGGGACCAAGGAAGTGGCCTATGAGTGAAGCGCTAGGTGACCCTGCAAAGAAGCATAGAGGGTGCTGACCATACGGTGCTTGGGCTTTGGGTCACCGAAGATACGCACGCATGCGTCGACGAGGAAGAAAATGGAACAAGGTGTTAGAGTTTTTTTCTGAACTTGGGCATGGATCTGGTTGATTGGCCTTGCTGGTCCGATGAGTCCATGGTTCTTTTATATGGATTTGTTGGTTGATCTTACTGATCTTCAACGGAGAGTCCATCTAGATTTTCATAAGTGAATATATTTCCGGGTACTATGAGCTAGGAACTATTGAAAAGGCCCCTGAGTGGACAGGTGGTGAGCGTTCTTGTTATATGCACATTATGTGTACATATACTAGGAGGCTAACCCACATTAGGCTTGTGAGCATGGGAGCATGGGAACAAGCTCTAGTGGAGCATGGGTTAGGACTAACCTTAAGGGTTAAGAATAGGGTCAGGCATCCAAGGGTCATACATGGGAAATAGAGAGTCAAGAGTCACTTGAGGGCCCTCCTATATATATAATAGAGGCATGGGGCACACTCAAGGGAGGCTTGGAGGCTTAGGCTATGGTCTCTTGTGTAGAGGTTCATATCTACTCACCTATCATTTCACACTATAGCTACATGCTATTAGATCGGAGTTATACCTCTTGATGGTATGGGACATCAAGGTAAATGTATGATCTAATAGCTACATGCTATTAGATCGGAGTTATACCTCTTGATGGTATGGGACATCAAGGTAAATGTATGATGTATTTCATTATAATTCATGTGTACATCCCTTGGGCAGCACGAGAGTGGTTGGGTGGATGAGTTTATGCCTAATTTATGCATGTTTATGCATAACAATTATCTAGAGAGATCTTAGGGTTTTAACAGTGGTATCAGAGCAATCTCTAGTTAATTATTGATGATTTTTCTTTTTTATTACAAATTTTGATATTTTTTTGAAGTAAATTTTAATATTTACTAATAAATTTGTTATTAAAATTTTAACATTTTTTTGAAGTAAATTTTAATATTTACTAATAAAAATGTTATTTTGTTGATTTATGTTGATGATTTGCACGTGGATCGTCGATATGGCAATTGGAATGTGTGTTACTACTATTCAATGGACGAATCGACGTTGCGAGGAAATTTCGTGAGTTTAATGCTATTTTTTTCTATTTTTTATGGTTTAAAATAAGCATTAATGGAAATTTTTACAAAAATACCACATATTTTACTGTGGATATTTTTGGTAGAATGGATTCCCTAAATTTCTAGAATTTTTAGGAATTTTCTCCTAATTTTTAAGAAATTTTTTAAGCATTTAATATATATTTTTATACATTTTTAAGGGTTTTTCCGCGGGTATGCCATCAAATTTCTATCGATTTTCTGCTGAAATGCAGTAGGGGGCAGCATGTTGATGCATTGAATGCTCTCCCGTGTGCATGGGACCCTCTTCGTCTCTCAATTCTGAATTTTCTTCTATTTTCCTCTTGCGTGTATAAACACCTCTTAAAAAAGAATATTTTTTATTAATATTAATCATAATTAGGAGTTAATTATGATTAACAAGATTAATTAAAAATTAACCTCTGGATCGGGTGGAGAGAGAAGGTTAGATTGGAGTAGAAGGAGAGAGGAGTGTGGAGAGGGAGACCCTCCTCTCTCTTTCCCACACTGATGCGCGCATGCCGGGGGGGGGGGGGGGGGGGTGGGGTGGTTGCGCATGAGCCGCCGGGCGAAAATCGCCCCCCCCCCCCAAATGTTTTTTGAGTAATAAGCTTAATAAAAGCTTATTAACTTTTTTTATTTTTCATTTTTTTAAATGAGTTTTTAAATTCCAATAAAAAAAGCTTTTGAAATTTTTTTAATAAAAATCTTGAAAAAAAAAGCCTGAAAATTATGAGAACATATGGGATTTGAGAAAAAAATTCTCTGGAATTGTTTTTGAGTTTATTTTCTTGGAATCTCTTGGCTTTCCATCTCCCAGGAAACCTTTTGGCATTTCGAATTCCGAAAAATCTTTTGACATTTCGGATTCCGGAAACTTTTGACCTTTCACATTCCGATTTTTTTTGCCTTTTCATTTTCCCAAAACTGTTGGCTTTCCGTATTCTGGGAAAACTATTGGGATTCCGAAATTTTTTGACCGTTCGTATTTTAAATACGCTCGAGGTAAATTAAAAATTTTAAAAAATTCTTGAAAATTAGAGAAAAATTAGACAAAGGTTATTTTAAATTTCAAGAAAATGTGAGGTTGGTGTTTGGCATGTGGTGTGTTCATTCGGGCGCCCGTGACCATTCAAATTCCTTTAAAAATATATTTTTTGACCCAAAAAATTAGAAAATCTATTAAAATTATAAATTTTCATTGGATTTGAAAATTGTCAGGCGGAATTGGAAATTTTGTAAACGATGGGATTCTCAGGAAAAATTAGGAAGTTTCTAGAAATTATTTTTAGAAATCTTAGAAATTGGTATTTTTTAAAATATCAATGGTATTTTGGCAAAATTAATTGCTAATTTTTTTTTGGAAAAATATAGGTTTGGAATGCCATAAGATAGGTTTTGTGGAATTCAAAATTATCGTATTTTGAGGCCCTATAAAATTAGGGAAAATTCATGATAATTCTTTTTCTCAAGAATTTAATATTTTCGAGGGTTATTTAATATTGAAGTACGTTTTCTCGTGCCACTAACATTAGATAGATGCGGGTTATTTGCATATTATTAATACGATTATACCTCATATTAGTAGATATTTCTGTTTGGATTAATTCTTAACGATGTTTTCATGATTTTTTACCATTGTTTAGCCAATCTTTTTGGACATGTTCCTTAATTTCTTTTGATGGCTATAATCTGCGTTCAAAGTGTGTTTCACCTTTGACACTTTTCAATGATAATTTATTTTGCACTTGTTTAAGTGTGGTCTATGCTTAATTTCCTAAGCCTAAGACAAATTCTATCATGGGTTAGTTGATCGGTTTGTTTTGGTAGATTTTATTGGATGTTTTCCAAGTTTTATATAGACTCATCAAGTTCTGCCTAGATCACTTGTGTCTACGGGTTTTTTAATGAGTGTTACACACATGTGTTTCACTTGCTTACTTTGGAGTTTTGTTTGAACGACACTACGTTCATATGCTCCGGATTGACGAGTTGGCCACCAATTTTAATGCTTCTTTTGGTATGATTAATGTCCATTAGATGGTATGCATTGATTTTTTATGATCAACTATGGTTTTCATGGATTCGAGAAGCATCTATGCTTTTATCCATGGTTTTATAAGGATCTTTTAATCTTTTGGATAATATCATGTGCTTTGAAGGTAGCATTTGCCTTTGTTTTTTGCACTTAATTTTGGAGTATATTGCTTGTACTCTTGTACATATTCTAACTCGGATACCTAGTTGCTTATATATCTAGCTGAGTTATTTTTCTACCCTAACTTTATTGTGTTTTGGGTAGTTATCATTAGAAAGGCACCAATAAATTTTTTTTTTTAATGATGTACTTGGAAAGAGTTATTCCTTGATGTAGTCTCAGGAATATAGAGACGGATTTTAGTATGTGAAAGTTTGGGATAAGGCCATCTTATTCCTTTTATACAGGATTTTATTCATATTTTCCTAGACAGCATACTAGGGAGTTTTCAAATTGTTAAGGTATGTATGGGTGGTATCATGGTGGTATGGGATGCTAGTGATCCCTCACATATATAAACTTCTTTTATCTATAGCCTGCATGTTTTGATGAGGGTAATCTCGTCAGAATATTCACTTGTTTTGAAATCTCTTTCTTTAGAGTTCAATGAGTTTATCTTGTTTTGTTCGGATTAAGGGATTCTTCCTTTATTGGCATTAGTTCCATCCTTTAGGTGATTTATACAGTCCACCTGACAGGTTTACGGATGAACATATGTGACTCATCGAGATGTTGATGACTCTATATGTTGATATGGATAACTCAAGACGTCGATAATTCCATGTGCAGATGTGGGTATGTCAGGGTGCCGATGAATCCCTGGTTCCTGCTGTTATAATGCCATGTTTTCCTACTTTATTCCGAATGGTTTACAACGAGGAAATTACTTTGAGTATGAATTTCTATGATCATCCGCAGTCTGATGGGCAAACAAAAGCATCAAATTGGAAAAAATATCTTCCAAATGATGGAATTTGCCTATAATAGTTTTAAACATACGGTTATTGGTTTCAGTTCATTCATGATTATGTATGGGTATCAACCCAGGGCACCTATTGATGTCGATCTTTAGGACATCGAGTTGATGCATCGAGGGATTTCTTGTGTGATATGTAGGAAATGCTGACCGAAGCTCGAGATTCTATCAGGAGAGCTCAGGATAGGGTACAGTTCTATGCTAATAGAGGATGCTCAATTTGGTTTTTTGAACCAAGAGTGTTGGTTTATTTAGATGTTCCTAAAGATTCTCAGACTTTGTCAATAGGAAAATGCTTGAATTTATCTCCTAGCGGTTACATATGAACTTAAACTACCTCCACATGTTAGAGTTCATCCATCCTTTCATATCAATAGATTGAAAGGGAAACTGGAAGGTGAGGATAACATAGTGACTCCTCAAGAACTCGTTGAAGTCTTTCATTGCAAGAGTGCAATGTTTTGAGAGAGGGGAAGTATGTTATATACACATTATGTGTACATATGCTGGGAGGCTAACCCACATTAGGCTTGTGAGCATGGGAGCATGGAAACATGCTCTAGTGGAGCATGGGTTAGGACTAACCTTAAGGGTTAAGGTTAGGGTCAGGCATCCAAGGATCACACATGGAAAATGGAGAGTCAAGAATCACTTGAGGGCCTTCCTATATAATAGGGGCATGGAGCACACTCAAGGGAGGCTTGGAGACTTAGGCTATGGTCTCTTGTGTAGAGGATCATATCTACTCACCTATCATTTCACACTATAGCTACATGCTATTGGATTGGAGTTATACCTCTTGATGGTATGGGACATCAAGGTAAAGGTATGATGTATTTCATTATAATTCATGTGTGCATCCCTTAGGCTGGAGGGTGGTTGGGTGGATGAATTTATGCCTGATTTATGCATGTTTATGCATAACAATTATATAGAGAGATCTTAGAGTTTTAACAGTTCTGGTTGCCAATGATGCCATAGGTACACCGATGAAGGAATGATTGTAAATTAGAATTCAACCTGGATATTTTGGAGGAGTATGATCAGTGATACTATGGTTTCATTAAAAGATTGTTTTAAACAGACAGGTGAATTTGTGAAACAGGAAATTTCATATTGGGTGTGTAAGTGGTGTGACTATCTTGAAGTTTGCTTGAAGCACCGGCTAGGGGGCCTGGGAACCTAATTTCCAATTATTCCTTCATCGATGTACCTATGGCATCATTGGCAACCAGAACGCTCACCACCTGTCCACTCAGGGGCCTTTTCAATAGTTCGTAGCTCATAGTACGTGGAAATATAGGTCCCTTACAATGATAGCACTATAGCAGCATGCAGGATCCTAAGGCATTGATGTCTCTCCCTTTGTTAGAGATTGCACTATATAAACTAGGTAGACAACACTATCACTTTCTTAAACGTAGTCTCTATATAGATTAGGTAGACAGCATTGTCACTATCTTGAATGTAGTGTCTGAGGATCTGACTTGAGGGAATTTGAGCCTCTAGAGGTTCTAGGTAGATAGTTTCCTCCCCTTCAGATATTCTTTCTAGGGTCAATTGGTTCATGGGTGTCACCCATGGAATGGGTGGTTGTTATGGTCAACACTAGAGGTGGTAGGGGTAGCTATGGAATTCTTAGTCCTCCTCTTTGAGGCACATGGTGCCCCATGTGAGGTGCATTAGCAAGCATGGGCCTTGCCGATGGTGCAGGCAAAGCCAGATGATGTATAGGTGGAGCTAGTGTGACTAGTGGGTTGTTGTCTCTAGGGTTGATTCTTGTAGCAATGGGCACTATCAAGGTTTCCTACCCTCATGTAGCATGTGCACCGAATTTCTCCTTGAGAATTCTATGCTTGTGTAGTTAGCACTACATATTGAACACCAAACCACCAACTCACATCTAAGCTATAGATGTGGTTGTCCCATGTTGTCTTTTCTTAGCCCGACTCTCCATTGCTTAGTCATTAACCGCATGAGTGCAGCTCCACTAGGTCTTCAATGGCTTGTGGTTCTTCCCTTTGCTATCGACCTTTGAAGGTATGTGCTAGATGATGCTTCATATATGGATTCCTTCAAAGAGATTCCTTAAAGTAGTTCCTGTGAAGTTTCATCAAAATCCATGTTGAAATCTACTCTAAGTCTTGTCACACTAAAGGGTACTTCGATTTATGGCAACTTAGCACTCCTACAATATGGCTCAAAGTTTTTATGTTTTTCACAGTACAAGGCATTGTGTAGGGTTGAGTCAAGGATTCCTTCTAGGAATCTTCCAAGTAGCTATTCATTAAAGAATTTGTCAGTGTTGTATTGTATCTCACTCTATTAATGTAGTCTCTAATTGATTCTTTCTCTAGCTTCTTGACATGGTAGAGTTGGTCAACTGGGCTCCATCAATTCCCTGATGGGAATATCCCATTATGAATGTGGTCTTCAAGGTGTCAAAATGAGCCTTGTCTCCTGATCAGAACCAATGTCCCTGCATTCGCTTCCATGTTGTGGCCGAAGGTAATCACCCTTACTAGGTCATTAAGGGTCGCCTAATGTATCTCACATTTGATCAAACACTTCCAAGTGTGGAATTGGATCTCCTGCTCCATTGAATTTTGGTATTAACTTCATAATTTGTAATAGTTTAATCATATCTGGATGTGGTATCACCATTGCAACTGGTGGTGGAATTGTTTTGTGAGTCCTATTTCTATCCCCCTCCCTATTTATGCTGCTATCCTAAAAATATATTTCGTTGCCAGTGCAATTGGTGATGGTGTAGGTGGAGGTTGAGGTAATGGATGTGAGAGATAGTGTACAGGTGGTTGGTGGGAGCATGGCATATGTATGATATTGCACTTACACCTGAGGCAACTGTTAAGGCCACCTTAATGTGTCGTGGGAAGTTTCTGATCCATCGAGCTTGAGCTATGCTCAAGAGCTCCACCGTAGCCGCTCGTCACCGCCACCCTTCCACACTCGTTGTCACATCGAGGTGGTTTCTCCAATCCAATGGGTGGTGCAACCTCTCTTGCAAAGATCATTTGGGATATCGCTGGAAGACGATCATGATGGTAGCCTAATCACTCAAGCAAGAGGGAGAGTAGAAGCAAGAGGGAAGTATGAGAGAACAAGTGATTAGCACTAATCACTCCCAAACTCTAACCCTAAGCACACCACACATGCTAGATTAGAGTTGCAAGAGAGAGAAAGAGAGAACACTCAACTTCTATTACACAAATGGGAGAATGAGTTACAAGCAAGAGAAATTGGATTTTATAGTTCCAAGCCTTTTCCCACTAGGCCGCCCGAGACCCAAAACATAGTTACAAGGCTTTTCTCTGTGGTTTGGCCAACTAACCAAGATCCTCTTGTCTAACCTTCAAAGCTCAATACTTGGGAGTGTCTTTAGGGAATTTTTCTCATCAAATGACGGGATTTACAATATAGTGTAGGTTCCCATTGGATAAGTGTGCAGACATAGTTGTCGTAAGGAATGTGTTAGCTAATATATGGTTAGCATACTCCCCTTTCTAAACTTGATCGCATCCTCATGCTCGGTAAGAGATTATCAAGGCACGCTGGGAAGTGCCGCACTAGGTTGGTTCTCCTATCTCTCCAAAAATGAGAGGGGGTGGGGGAGTTAGTAAGATGGAAAGAAGTTAGTGGAGTACTGGCGATTATCCAGCTAGTCTTATGGGCTCTTATGAGTTTTCTTTCTTGTATGTGCCCAGTAGTACTCTTTATTTTGTTTTTGATGTTTTTCTTTTTGGTTGCCTTTGCAGCAGGACATCCTCATTAGAGGAGTCAGAGTACTTGAATGAGTAGACTAGCACATAATACTTATTGACTAGTATCCAAGTGGTAGGTGGTATTATTAAGGAGGGGTTTGTAAAATCATGGTGTTAGTAAGAAAGTGGCGAGGGGGGAATTCTAGATGGACAAGGAGGCAACGCGCATGTAAATTGCTTGTGCTCCGAGATGTTGTGTGCTGATGGCAATGTTCATGAAGCTCTAGCATCTTTGTCAAGACACCATAATGGTTATCTTGGCTCCCTTGGGTGTTGAGTTATTGGGGTGCAGTGTTCTCTCTTTTTCTTTTTGTGCTTTGTCTTCTTTTGTCATTGTAGCTCATGAAACAGGGATCCTGTGGTGTTGATAGGAGTGGTAGTTGATGGCGAGGATCCATAGGTGTTGAGCTGAAGAGGGTAGGATGGATTAGGCATGAAACACAGTTATTGGGGCGAAGCAGGGGTGATTAAGAAGATCCAGGCGATGGGTCATACGATTGACTAGGCTTGCGCCCACCATGGTCCCCCCATCTAGAGATGTATCTGGATTGTTATTGATGATGAAGATTTGTGTGATGGGTGCACATAAGACAGAGCCCTGTGAGAATTGCAGGTGTTCTAGCAAGGGCAAGAGAAAAAGGTGTGCCTGTGGTCCTAATCACCTAGATATTGCTAATCACCTAGAGACACTCACTCTCTCTCTCTCTCTCTCTCTCTCTCTCTCTCTCTCTCTCTCTCTCTTCTCTCTTACTTTTCTTTTCTTTTCTTTATTTTTTTTTGTTTTGTCCTTCTATGGGTGATGTGCTTATTAGTCAACACCCCTAAAGAGGGTTTTGATTAGCCCATTTGGCTAGATTTGTGAGCTTACCCTTGAGTTTATCTTTGAATGGTTGGATAAGCTTTGACATTTGTAACACTACCCCGTGGCTTAGTGACAAATTTGAGGGGTGAGGAATGAGCACATGTCCCTAGGGAAGCTTGAGGGTAGCTGTATTGTCAACGGAGTTGATTGTACTTGTAGCATTATGGACCCAGCTTCCGCCAAGGATGATTGATTCATGTGTCTCACTTGTGGGAACCACATAAAACTTACAAGCCAATGGGTTAGAGACAATATATACTGTTTGTGTAAAAGATCCAAGGCTTTGTATACGTTGTCCCACTAGGAAATTGAATTTTGGCATGGGCAGTGTGAAGAGATGGTTTGCCTAGGGAGACCTAGGTTTCCCATGGAAAAAGATTGTGGCTAGCTCTGGGAGACAACAAGGCATGTTTTCTTTACATATTTTTGCTAAAGGGAAAATCTAGCCCTAGACCCGAAGGGTGGTTGTTCCGTGTTGGAGAGCTACGCTTACACTCAAGGTGTTAAGTGAGGCAAGGGACTTGTAGGGTTCATGAAGGCATTGGCTTGGGAGCAAAAATTGTGTGCCAAGCTTGCAATCTAGGATGGTATCAAGTGTAGCCGAGATTTTCATCTAGTTGTGGTTGACTTTCTCACTAGTGAGAGAAGAGTGACTGTATATAGCACCCACACATCATCAAGGGCTTAATGACAAGCATTGCAAAAAGAAAGAGATCGTCGGTGGTCATCACACATTCTTTGGCAAAGGGACCTTTGGCCATTGGATGTGAGTGCCAGGTATATAAATTTACTTTGAGCGTTTGAGTCCCTTTGCGGAGGTAAACATGATGTGTGTGCCAATCATGGATAAGTAATTTTGTTGCAACAATGAAAGGTTTTCCCAAGATGCTGTCATAGGCGGCATTACGAAAGTCCATGACTACAAATGTGAGGTTGAAGGTCATGTCACAAACTCTTATCGTGAGGTCATGCACTAGGCCTAGGGGTCGTGTAAATTTCCCGTCCACAAGCTTTATCAGCATTGTGGTGGGATCAAGGTTGGCCCCAATTTTCCTAGCATGTTCTTGTGAGAATGCTTACGCCAGCACCTCCTATTAGAAATACACCACCATCCTAGCATGGGAACATGGGCTAGTAGTAAAGGTTTGAGCCTAGGAAAAGAATCTATGGGGCTTTATTAGAAGTGAAGATGGAATACGTTTAGGAGATATTTACCAAAACCGAACTCGATAAAAACTTCCCTCACCCAGAAAGCATAGGCGATTCCTGCATGAAAATTTTCTAATGTAGTCAAGGGCCTTATCTATCCTTTGTATTCCGACCGAACTCGTGGGTCACATGGACGAATCGCCAAATCAAGGAGGAACTTGCAATTGGTTCATAGAAATCATCACTTTTTTCCCCTTAAGCAAGGCACATCCGTTGATTCTTTCCCATAGAACAAGAATCTTCCTGGGACTTACTTTAACTATACTGTAACTTAATCTTAACTGAACTTAGTTGTAGGAATCCACCAATCTAGCCTACCCCAACTGGCCCATGGGTTTAGCCAACGACTCAACCATTGTATTGGTGGGATTTCTTTTTATAAAAATTTGGTTGTGTTTTGTCCCGGTACCACGGAAAAGAGTTCGCAGGCCCCCTAGCCGGCACTCATGCAAAATATAAAATAGACACACCACTTACGCACCCAATATCAAATTACCTTTTCTCAGATTTAACTATCTTCAAATAGAATTGGAATGAAACCACACTGTTTCCATCATAATCCTCAAAATTCCAGTTCCATTGTTTTACAATCAAATTGTCATCCGAACTCTCCGTTGAAGACCAGCTAGTTAACCAACGAGATCCAATTTCAAGTTTTCAGTTAACTTAGATAATTTCTCACCAATCCATGAATATCTTCCTCGACATGTGGGTAGTCACGAGCCCGTGCATCGCCTGGTCAGAACCCTGTAGGATCCTCCTTAGGTGTCCTAGTACTTCACTCAAGGACCGCTTCATCGACCCTTGTCCATCGTATTGAAAGCACATCATTTTCAACCATACCAAGGCTGGTCAAGACCTTGGCAAGCTTTTGCCCCGCGGGAGACGTCCATTTGATGACTCCCCCCGCCAGCTGTTTTGCAACATAACTCTCCTTAGATTAAACCATAAGCGAAATGCTTCCTCCAGCATTCTGGCGTAAGATAGTCCGTTACAAAAACAAAGTTTCTATGCAAGTAAGAATTTCCCATTGAGTTGATTTTTTAAGACCCTTTTACTCAAAACCTAGACTTTCTCAATGAAAATCGCGAATCTCGTATCTCGATGATCCACCCATCAATTACAATGAATTTCTAACCTATTTCTCGACGATTTTGGGTCTTAGGGAAAACTTCTCTAAGTTAGTCGGTTATCCATTCTTTGTATTCTGGAGAAATGGGAACGGTCACAAGACTTTAATTTCTGATTCAAGAGATGGACAGGCATATTACTGATCCGCCTTTCTCATGTGGTCATGGTCTAGCCCTGAACTACTCGGATTTAATCCTAGATTTATTTCTTAAATATTTTTCTCCATTTATCTGATAAACTATCTGTGATTTCTAATCATAAGGGTAGAAATCAAAAATTATGAAAAATCATTCTTTCTTGGACATAATAGAACTTTAAATAATTCTATTCATAAATAATGAAATTTAACAAGGATATTTCTTTTTGCAATGATCCTTTTTGTGAATATGCATACCTCATTTATTTAGAATATTCACATAGAAAAATATTCTCTTTTGTTTTCATTTGGACCTAAGCATTCACATGCCCTAAATTATCTACGTAGAATATGGCGAGACTTTCTCTTTTTGATACCAAAATAATTTATTCATTTTTCTAATTAAAAATACGATGAAAGTTCCTCTTTTGATAAATAATTAAAAGTACCCATGTATATACATACCATGAATATACCTATTTTAAAATATGACAAAAATTCATCTTTTAATATTTAAAATGTTTGTATATAGAATATCGTGAAAATTACTCTTTTTGCATGTAAATTTTTATGCATGCACATATAAAAATAAATATAACAAAAATTCCTCTTTTCTCCATTTAAACATTTATGCATAAATACTATAAAAGTATTCTCAAAAACATGTAACAAAAATCCTTCTTTTAGCATTAAAATGCTTATGCATAGAATATGATGAGAATTCCTCTTTTTGCATTATCAATTTTATGCATAGAATTAAATTCATTTTTTAAAGGGTAAAAATTTTGCCATAGCTTCGCTGCATTTTTTGAGAATACTCAAAAATTCTACTTTTAATATTTACTCCTAATTATCTAAAATATGGTGGGATTTCCTCTTTTAATCTAAAAATTCATTATCCATACCTAAGCATAATTATAAGCATAATTACATTTAAACCTCTTGTTTATTTTTAAAAATATTCCATTATCATTCCCATATGAAAATAATTATAAAAATATTAGCATAAACTTTCTTTAAACTTAAAATGAATAATTATGAATTTTCTAATCATAAAAGAAGCTTGAATGAATTAATCCTCATTTTAATTAGAATAAAAATCATAAAAATGCTTAATCTCTATCTCTAGCTTGTTAAGCCTAGAGTTTTGATTAGAAAAATGAGATTAATACTAAGATCCATCCTTCCAAGAAGGATTCAATCATAAAGATGAGTAATCTTACAAAAAGAGAGATTTACTAATCAAACACATTTTAAACATAAAAGATTAGCATTAATCCATTTAAACAATATGAATCTCTAAAAGCTTGGTTTTAAGAAAAAAATCATTGATTAAAATGCTTCCCGAGCATTAGAGAGGTTGGGAAGAAGATTACCATTGAAAAAGATAGAAAAACACCATTGATTTAGGCTTACCCTTGGTTTTTGGCTTGATTCTTTAGAGAGAAGTGAAGCCCACAAGAGAAAGCTTGGCCACCAAGAGGAAGAGGGTAATCTCCAAGAGAGGATGAAGATTAGTGAAGCTCCAAAGCTTCCCAAAGAAGAGGCAAAATGGAGGGATGATAAAATTACACTAATTTGAAGATTATACTGGCATGTAAAATACACAAAGATGAAAATACAAAGGAATGAGGATCTATTTATAGGTGAGGGAGGCCACCAACCAAGTCCAACTGGGATCTAGAGGCTTCCAGCTTTTGTTTGATCCATTTTGGATAAGTTTTGGACCAGTTTGGTTCACTTTTTGATCGAGCTTGAAAGAAGAGAGAGGAGAGATGAAAATATCTCATTTTTTTGAATTAAAAATGTGAAATAATGATGTGAAATAGGTGCCTCATTCAAGAGCCCCCTCCCTCCTTATTACTGAGGTGTCAAAAATTATTTTTTTACTAATAAACCTTATTTTTTTACTAATAAACCCAGTACTTAGTCAACTCTTCATCTTATGTGAGAATTTACTCATTTTTGGGGGATTTTCTTTTATTCTTTACATTTTTATTATTGAAACACTTGGATTAATCCTATTGTCCCTTTAGAACACTCTTTGGACCTTGATCAAAAATTTCTGAAAATGTGGACCCTTAGGCTAGGGTCTCTAATACACATATTCAATTAATTTCTAATGCACATTGGAAAATTATTTTTGAACTTCTGTTTTAGGGGAATTCATCTTGAATATAAGGAGAAACTTTGTATCCAAAAATATCTCAAAATTGAATTACCTCTCTCTAGGCCAAAAACAAGGAAAAATAATATTTTCTTGGATTCTGAAATAGGGGATGATTACAAGGGACTGAGAGGAGAGCTTATACATATTTTAGGGCTAAGGATAAACCTTACAGAAGGCAATTTTGGGCTTCACTCACCTACATTGTGTGCTACATCAAATGCGTCATCAAGGGTAAATCCATAGTCTCGCCATTTGTGATGCTAGCTCTAGCATCCAATTCAATGCATAAAATCTTCTCCAAACAGCACATAACTCTTTCTTACTTCATGATTTATAGCTATGTCCACTAGTAAGAGTGTGGTTGAAATCATCAATATTCCATCTTCAGAAAATGAATGCTCATCATCCTCTTCGGTCAACCAACCCTCCAAATCTTCACATGAAATAACCTCTAGAAGAGAGAAGCTACCCACTATTAGAAGAAGCATTAATAAGGCTCCTAGAAAACTGAGGAATCCAAAGAAACCCTGGTACAATAGAGAAGCCATTAAAATAGGACTAGGACCTTATCTTGCATCAACTATTCATCTATATGAGACAGGGAATATAGAAAAAGACATGGGTTATTAATTTCTTTTTCTTTCGTTGATGAAATTGAGCTTATGAAGCATTAGACACTGCCCTTGCTCTTGCAAGTGGTAAGACCTTGCTATGGCTCCTAGTGAGGTGAGAGAAAATTTTAGAGGGGAGAACTTTCACACTTGGCAAACCAAGGTGAAGTTTTAAAATCTCATGAAAAAGGGCTTGTGGAACATTGTTCAATGGAAAGAGGAAAGACTTACTACTAGAGAGAGTAGTGCATAATGGGATTTAAAGAATGATAAAGCACTAGGAATTATAGGGAACACTTGGATGACACTTTTGTACGTCACATCTACACTTGTGATACAGCTCAGGATGCATGGGAATCTCTAGACAAACTATTTGGTGCTACATGTAAACACTCCAAGATTAGTCTCCTAGTGAAATTATTTGGACTTCAAAAAAAGAATCCCACAACTACTATTCGTGTCCACATCAATGATTTTAAAAGCCTCTTAACACAACTCATAGGAAACAAGAAGGAAATACAATATGATGATAAAATTGTTGTGTTATAAATTAAGAGTGTGTCACATCTTGATGAATATTCAACCCTTGTAACAACTCTTTTAAATCTTCCAACTCCATCCCTCATCGACATTGAAGCTTCTCTCTTGGAAGAAGAGAAGAGGATTCTAAAGAAGAGTGAGTACCATGTTGATGGTGCTTATTTTGTCAAAGGGCAAGCCTCATCCTCGAAAGCCACTCCTAAAACCAAGAAGACCTTCAAGTGCACTTTTTGCGGCAAACTAGGACATCTTGAGGAGTTTTGTTATGCAAAGAAGAAGGCCCGGCTGGAGGCCTTAAGAGAGCAGGAGAGGAGCCTACAGAGGAGTCTAGCGTCCCTCCAGAGACTCCAGGAGAGGGATCCTACGAGCCCTTGGATCTCAGAGCAGATGAAGTCAGCTCGCACTGAGATCAGATCCATCGAGGAGAGGAGGGTGGAGTTCCGATTCCATGCTCGGGCGTCTTTTTGGACACAGGCTGGAGACAAAGTGACTCGAGATTTCTTTGAGGCGACAGGGCCTCGCTTCAGACGAGAGGGTCTCAGGCGTCTTCGGCAGGCTGATGGCCAGGTTGTGGTGGATCCCCCCAGGGTTCGGGCTATAGCCACAGATTTTTACAGGGATCTTCTCTCTGCTGAGCCAGCAGATGACAGGGTGAGAGAGGCTCGGGAGGTAGTCTGGAGCTTCACGAGACCGGTTGTGCCGGCCCATTTGCAGCACTCCCTTCTCTCCCCCTTCTCGGATACGGAACTGGAGGAGGCTCTTCAGGCATTACCTCGGGGCAAATGCCCTGGAGAGGACGGTCTTTCGGTGGCTTTCTTCTAGAGGTACTGGGGCCTCTTACATGGGGGCTTCAGAGTGGCATTCCAGGAGATTATGGAGTCAGGAGTCATGCCGGACAGCATGGCAGAGGGGTTGATCCACTTGATCCCCAAAGAGGGAGGAGACAGACTGGAGATTAGACAGTGGTGACCGATCACCTTGCTAGGCACGGCCTACAAGGTCCTAGCTAAGGCGATCAGCAGGCGGCTTCAGCCTCACCTTTCGGACATCATCCACTCCACGCAGACAGGCTTCATCCAGGATAGGAGCATTCTGGATAACATTTTCTCTTTCTGGGAGGCTATGGCTCTGGCTAGATTTCGACAGGAGGATCTGGCAGTGCTCCTTCTCGACTTCGAGAAGGCATATGATCGGGTGGACTGGGCCTTCTTGGAAGGCACTATGGAGAGGATGGGCTTCCCCCCTCAGTGGATCCGTGGGGTCTCTGCACTCTACACATCGGCTCATAGCCAGGTGCTGATACAGGGCGTGCGCGGAGAGAGGTTCCAGCTCTCGCGCTCGGTGCGGCAGGGGTGCCCCTTGGCGCCCTTTCTTTTTCTTTTTGTGGCGGAGGCCATGAGCACTTTTTTGACGGCACATGATACAGGTTTGCGGGGCCTCCAGCTTCCCATCCGCACCTCGGAGGAGCTCCTAGACTCGGAGTTTGCGGATGACACTGCTGTCTATCTTCAGGGGGGTGAGGAGAACCTCCGCCGCTTCGCCTTAGCCATGGACAGGTTTTGCAGAGCTTCGGGCGCTTTGATCAACTGGCACAAGTCGTGTGGGTTGTGGGTCAGCTCTATGCCCCCCCCGACTTGGAGGCCAGTTGACGGTTTTCAGTGGCTGCCCCCCGGCACTACAGTGCGTTATTTGGGATGCTATGTGGGCATTGACATATCTCCGGAGCAGCAGATAGCCCCCCTTCTTCTGAGCATTCGGAAGAAGCTTCTGTATTGGAGTACCGCTCGTTTATCTCTGGCTGGCCGAGTAGTTGTGGCCAACCAGGTTCTGCTTGCTACTATGTGGTACATCACTTCTTGCTGGGCCTTTTCTCGGGCGTGCATTGGCCAGGTGCAGAGGCTCATCAGGAACTTTCTTTGGTCCGGTGGCGACGACGGGCGGCCCGCCAGGGCCAAGGTGGCATGGGCGGTGATCACTCAGCCGAGGGAGAGAGGCGGCCTGGGCATTGTTGATCCTATTTGCCAAAGCCGAGCATTGCTTGGCAAGCTGGTAGTTCGTGGCCTCCTGCCCGGCGCTGAGCCGTGGAAGGAGTTTCTTGTTTCCAGGATGCTCAGCCGCACCCCTTCTCTTAGCGGCCCCTGGACCCCCAGCATCAGGTGGATATTTACAGAGCAGCGATCCACAGGAGTGGGCCTTGGCTTCGAGGAGCGTTTTGCAGCTAGCCTTTTGAGGGCTTGGGCGCATCTGAGGCCGTCACTCTTCCAGACTCCCCCGGGCACCGATGAGGAGCGCCTGAGGCAGCCTTTGATCTGGAACCCCTTGATTCGTCTCCCCAGTGGCCATATGGTTGGATCGCGGTCTCACGTGTCGTGGGGCCCGCTGAGCTCTGGCCCAGCCCAGTCCCTAGACGACTTGATAGGTTTTCAGCAGCTGCCTCTTGAGGCTCAGGAGAGGAGACTCAGTGGGATGAGGGGCAGAGAGTTGATGAGACAGGACATTGAGGCGGCCATCCCCCGGGAGTGGCGGACCCCAGTACAGGACCCTCCACCTCCACAGTGGATGGGTGTCTTTACTCAGCATGAGATCCTTCTAGCGGTCTGCGGCACAGCGGAGAGAGTCACCCCACTCACTTTCGAGGTGGGAGAGGGTGGCCAGCTTCAGAGGACACGACTAGATTTGGATGGGTTCCAGGGATGTATTCTTCAGAGGGTGCGGGTGGTCGGCTTTCATCAGAGACAGTGGCATGTAGACCCCTCATCGGCCTCGATAGGGGAGGACTGTTCTTGGAGATTATGGGCTTGGGACAGCAGGCCTCTTATTCGCCTTCAGTGGGATCCAGGTGAGTGGTTTTGGCGAGATCCCTACTTGGCCCCTACCAGCCCAGGCATTCCCTTTTTTCAGTACACAACGAGGCTGGGGCGGCGGATTCAGAGACACAGGATAGCGAGCACCCCGGCGGCGGCCGAGCATTGGCGGCGACAGGGGCTCTCCCCTGCCTTTCTTAGGGACTTCTGGCAGCGCCTTTGGGCCAGCTTTCGGCCCCGGAAGGTGACGCTGTTTCTTTGGCTCACAGCGCATAGAGGACTGGCTGTGGGGCCTTGGCTAGCTTTCGGCAGTCACCCAGGGTCCTGCCCTCGGTGCGGCCATGCACAGGAGTCGCAGCGGCACTGCTTATGGGATTGCCCACAGGCACAGCAGGTCTGGCAGTGCGCTCTCAGGATGGTTTTTGCAGGCTCACCAGGTGAGATGCTGGTGACGTGGGGTGCGGTGGCTTGGGCCACGGACAGCGGCCCGGCCCCTGGATATGAGGACGTCCCTGGCAGTGCGACCATCCAGGTCTCTGACAGGGTGATGGTGGTGGTTCCGACGCCAGATTTCTCTTCGACAGCCCCTCAGGAGGGGGTCGGGCACAGATGGGAGTTGATCAGCAGCATGACGGCTTGGCACATTTGGAGAGCCCGATGCAGGGAGGCCATTGACCGCCAGGCGACTCCACCGGCGGAGGTCATACAGGCCCTCTGGGTGGACATCATTCATACCTTGAGAGGACAGGGAAACTCCAGGGCGACTCGGACCGCATGAGAGGGCGCCGCAAGGCTTTCTTCCGCACTTGGCAGCCTGGCCCTTTCCTCACCGCGAGGGGCGAGGATGTCACTTGGCACTACAGGCCTCCAGTTTGGCTTTTCTCACCTCCCACATGTACTATTAGGTAGCCCCCCCTAGAGAGCGGCCAGCCACGGCGGGGGTGGAGCTCAGGAGTTCACTGTGTTTTTATCCCTCCTTGCGAGGTGAGCTTTGTAGCCTTATGGCGTTTTCTCATTAACTAATAGAAGGATATTTTTTCAAAAAAAAAAAAAGAAGAAGGCCCAAAAAGCCTATCTTGCCAAAGAGAAGAAAGAAGAAGACTCTCCATCAAAGGCCACCCATGAGGCCCCAACCTTTGCTGTGATGATTATGATTATGCATTTTGATGGTCATGGACCTAGCCCATTCTACTCTCACATCGTTTTATTTGTTTAAGTTGAGGTACTTTTTCTATGGCATTGTAAACCAAGGTTTTGCTTTGATGTACCATCTTTCACATGGACATCTTTATTTGTGAGACAACCACTTTTGTTTGTGGTCCTCACCTTAGTCATCATAACCATTATATTGTTGAAAATACAAGTGACTAGGGTGTGTGTGGGAACAAGCTCTTGGATAGAGGCTGTAAAAGAGAAGATGTAATTGTGAAAGAACCTGTGAAAAGAATCTACTGGGAGAGAATAAAGGGTAGCATGAGAGAATTTAGGAGTGTGGAGTTATTCTGGGAGATATTCAGGGAAAAGAGAAGAGGTGGAGAGAATCAGGCAAGAGGTGGAGATATTCTGGGAAAAGAGAAGAGGTGGAGAGAATCAGGCAAGAGGTGGAGATATTCTGGGAGTGAATCATGGAGAAATCAATGGGATTTGATGCTTGATGTAAACTCTATAAATTGAGGCATAGCCCTAATGAGAATTTGCTGGTTTTTGAGTATCCATGCCTACATTAATCTATTTGTTAATTATTCACTAATTACGTCTTAATCATTTACTAATCACTTTGTTAATGATGTTGATTCTGGTGTTTGATCCACCATAGCTCATCATTATGCTCAAATTTCAACATGGTATCAGAGCCATGCCTAGAATCAATTAGGTTTATGAGCCCATTAGTTAATTAATTGAGATTAGTAGATAATTAGCAAAAAAGTCAAATTTTTAGTGAGTTTTTCACTTCCCCCTTCACCCCCAGCCAGTGGAGGATCTCTAGCACCTTGCACACATAGAATTAGGGCACAAGCTTCTAGCATATGGTAGCTAACATCTTTGGCTACAAGCACATCAAAACGGCGTAGCAAACTGCGAAGTAAATCAGGAGAAATCGACGATGAAGTCACCGCTATTTTTTTTGAGTGATTTGCAGATCTTGTGCTCATCAAATCAAATTGCTTCAATTCCTCTTAGCCTCAGGGGTTTTCAAGCATGCTCTATAAGCTGGTGAAGACAGAATTCAATTTCATCAAGTCTACAGTGAGATCCAAGCTCTTCATCAAATCTGCAGGTGACTTTGGTAAAACAGAGATTAAGCTTTCAATATTTGGTCAAATCTTGTGTTTCTTAGCTTAATCCTCTACTAGACTCATTGCTATTGATGCCTTTGAAAGCATTTGAGATCATTTGAAGTGGAAGGCACCAAATCTGGACTCCCCGCATACTCTATTGTTTGCACACAAAACAGAGCATTAATTTACTAATCAGTGATTAATCAGTGCTAATCACTATATTTTGGTACAATTGAGGATTCAAATTAACCATTAGGTATCTGATACAGATCCCTATAGCTTCAGATTGCAAATCGGAGTTGGTTTGATACTCCAACCATCCCGTACAAATTGGTTACCCTTAATTTAATGTAATTTCTGGTGATTTTATGCTGATAAAATTGTTTTGTAATCATTTATTAAACACCAGATTGAGTTGTAAAAGGGAAGACACTGCCCTTGAATCTTGAAATTGGATCAAGAGGTAAGACCCCCTTCACATCACCATGAGTTCAGCACAGGAAATAGCCAAATTTAATGGGGAACAGTTTTATACATGGTAGACAAAAACCATGTATTTGCTGATAAGGAAAAATCTGTGGGGATTAGTTGAAGGGAGAGATGAATGCCCAGAGAGAGGGGAAAATGAGTGGAAGAGTAGGAATGAAAAAGCATTGGGACTTATTTCACTCAGTTTAAATGATAAAATCATTCATCATATCATAGGGATACAGTGGGCAAAAGATGCATGGGATGAACTCAATAAATTATTTGGTACACAAGCAAAAAATTCAAAGATAAATCTGTTAATGCAATTCTACAAATTGGACATGAAGGAAAGTGAACCTTTAATCACACACTTGAACAAATATAAAAGCATCAAGCAGCAGCTGCAGCTATTGGCAAAAAGGTAGAAGATGATGAAGCATTAGCTGTACTTCTAAAGAGTGTGGACAAAGGAGATTATGAAAACATTGTAGCAACACTAAAGAATGTACCTGAATTGAAGATACACGAGATAGAAGCAGCTCTACTAGAGCAAGAGAGCAGAGGCAAAGAGAAGAAAGGGCTCGACTCAACAGCAGGAGAGGAAAAAGCATTCTTCAAAAGAGGAGGATTCTCTCGAGGACGAGGACGAGGAAGAGGCAGAGTAGGAGGGAGGACCTTCACTTGCCACAAATGTGGAAAGGAGTCGGATCATCTTTTCTGAGAGAGAGAGAGAGAGAGAGAGAGAGAGAGAGAGAGAGAGACCCCACAACCCAATGTAACCTGCCCCAACAAAGTAAAACCATCTCTAAGCCACCGATGATGTAGGCCACGTGGTAGATGTATGTGTGAGCACTTTAGTCAAGGTCGCGGGCACTTATAGTAGCCTTGGACACATAGAGAGAGAGAGTGTCAAGGACTATGGAGTTTAGGGACTTGAGGCACTGGTCGCGGGCTATCAAGTAGGCTATCAAGTAAGAGGGAAACTTGGTATAGGGTCCAGGTGTGCTAGGATTATTCACTTGAGGGGAGGTGTTGAAAATACAAGTGAATAGGGTGTGTGTGGGAACAAGCTCTTGGATAGAGGCTATAAAAGAGAAGATGTAATTGTGAAAGAACCTGTGAAAAGAATCTACTGGGAGAGAATAAAGGGTAGCATGAGAGAATTTAGGAGTGGAGTTATTCTGGGAGATATTCAGGGAAAAGAGAAGAGGTGGAGAGAATCAGGCAAGAGGTGGAGATATTCTGGGAGTGAATCATGGAGAAATCAATGGGATTTGATGCTTGATGTAAACTCTATAAATTGAGACATAGCCCTAATGAGAATTTGTTGGTTTTTGAGTATCCATGCCTACATTAATCTATTTGTTAATTATTCACTAATTACATCTTAATCATTTGCTAATCACTTTGTTAATGATGTTGATTCTAGTGTTTGATCCACCATAGCTCATCATTATGCTCAAATTTCAACATATATCTCAAGCTTTGTAGCTACCTTTGATTGTGGGAGGGCATTTAAGTCTAGGTCATCTTAGCCTTTTTTTCTTTACCCATGTTTGGTTCATGTGAGGGTGTTTTGTTAGAAATAATGCCCAAACATGTGCTAATGGACAACTCGGCATACTAAGGCTTCTTTAACCATGCCCTTATACCCATCATTTGTAAAATCCCCACCTATATTGTCTTAGCACACAAGGCAGTCTAAGCTTGTAAGCCATGATGTTGGTGTGAGGGAGGGTGTTAGAAATACACCACCATCCAAGCATGGGAACATGGGCTAGTAGTAAAGGTGTGAGCCTAGTAAAAGAATATATGGAGCTTTACTAGAAGTGAAGATGGAATACGTTTAGGAGATATTTATGGAAATATTCTAGGAGCACCGTTGGGGAGTCGATTTAGAGCTTCATCACCTAACCAATGATGTCATCAACTTGTATCCAAAGGCTATATAACTAGGCTAGATTCTAATGAAAAGCCATCCAATTGTGTGCATACTTAACATGTTTCTATCCGTGCTCATGAAATTCAGTGCTCATAGGGACTATGTATTATATAGCTTCGATGATTCAATTCTCGTGAATATTTGATTAGATGCGCGTAAACCTTGTCAGAATGAAGATTTTGATGATTTGAGGTAGTTGTGTATAGAAGCTTTATTGATCCATCTGCCAAAAAGAATTTCATGCCCATGGGGGTTTGTTTAAAAAAAATGTCCTTATTGATTGTGCTAATTCCCTTTTCAACTCGATATTGTTAAAAAATGCAGAGAACACTTGCTTTGCAAATGAGAAAATTATCCTAAATTGGGGATTCCAATTGATTCGTACTAGCCCCGTGAGCAAAATGATTGCAAGGGGTCAATACCAAGCAAAATGGGGCCTAAAGAATGCCAACAAGAATCTTCTCTTGGTTCTAACCCCATGAGAGCAACGTGTCCCAAGGGAAGTCAGTACCAAATGACAAAGGGGCTAACGCATTGCCCATAAGCCACCTATCACTTAGTACTGACCCCGTAATCCATGTTACTGCTAGGGGAGCAATACCAAGCAAAATGATGCATGTAAATGAGACTCTAGTCACTTGTGGTACTGACCCTCGTGAGAAAATTGACCGCAAAAGGGAGTCAATACCAAGCGATATGGGGCATGCAGGATGCCAACGAGGCTCGTGTCACTTGGTATTGACCCTGTGAGAAACGATCTCAAGGGGAGTCATTACCAAGCGATATGGGGCCATCATGATGCCCAACAGCCTCCTTGGTATTGACTCCCCTTGAGGAAAATAATCTCAACAAGGATCAATATTAAGGATGCCAACGACACTCATGCCGCTTGGTATTGACCCCGTGAGCAACATGACCCTAAGGGGATTCGGTACCAAGCGATATGGGCCAGTAGGATGCAAATGATCCTTCTATCACTTGGTGCATAACCTTAATGCAACATTACCCTAACAGATATTATTCGTTAAGAAAAGGTTGTTACCAGGAGATAAAGAGCTCGTGAAGTGCCTGTGAGCCCTTTATTGCACGATACTGACCTAAAGACAAACACTTATTGAAGAAGTCAAAAAATCACAAAATACCTACAAAAGGGATGGATGTAGAGGCGATGGCATTGTTTGAGTTTGGGGGGGGGGTCGATGAGGAGGCAGATGTAGTCATGAGGAAAAGGCAATAGGGCACCGTGAGATAACGTTACAAAAAGAAATCAAACACATGAAGGAGAGGAGAGGAGTGAGAGTACCTAGCATATTGACGTGTCATTCATGCATTAGACCTTGTAAATGCCACCTATGATCATCAGTACACACCACGGGAGTGGTGCTACGACCACATGGTACGAGACCACGTTGGTCTTTAACGGCCTTTATCTCCCTTGTTGGGAGCTTCATTCATTCGTGCTGAGTTCCCTGCAAACAACTGCCCTTTGCATCATTCATTCGTGTTGAGTTCCCTGCAATCGCCCTTTGCATCACCCCTCTACATTGCCATCGCCCCTCTGCATCGCCATCGCCCCTTCTTCTTCTTCTCGCGCCTATGCATCGTTGTCGCCCCTCTACAGGCATGCTTTTCTCTCTCTCTCTCTCTCTCTCTCTCTCTCTCTCTCTCTAATTAAATGCTCACAATATTCATTCTAAACACACACACACACACAACATACAGAAAGAAAAAAACTCTTCTCTGTCTCCAACAACCTTACAGAAATGAAAAATGTTATGATATTTTAATGAACCATAGCCTGCTAAACTATGATGCATGCTCATTTTTGGAGGCGTGGGATGAAACTTTAATTTGAAGGGTTTGCTCATTTTTGGAGGCGTGGGATGAAACTTTAATTTGAAGGGTTAATTCTATTATGCCGTTCTTTCCTAGTCATTACAAGGGGATATTGAAAAATTCACCCTTAAATTTTTCGATGGCCATATATATGAAGGGTAAAATAGCTTATAAATGCATGAGACCTTATAATGCCACTTATGAATAGGACACACCATATGCGTGGTGCTAAGACAACCACATGGGTCTAAAACGGCTCGATTCTCCTTGTGGACATTGAGCTTTCTGCCCATCCTAAACCCTTGGTGTTGAGCTCTCTTCCCTTTGTATCGTCCCTCTACATCACCATCACCATTGTCTAACGTGTGCCTTGCCATTGCTGTGGTGTCAAGCTCCCTTGCCATCATCGACGTCGCCATCGCCAAAGTATGTATCCTTGGAGTGCCTTATAGCTTGTTCTTACTGACCCCCTTTACTTTAATTTTGTTATCTGGGTCATTATTACAAAGCGGGGGCTCACAGACATCGTGTAATCCCCGTACCGCTTGGTATTGACCCCATGATCCATATGGCCTCGTGTTTGCTTCCATGTCTATCCTTTTGTACAGAAGGGATCAGTACCAAGCATAGGGAACTCGCATGTATCGGGTAGCCCCTAATCGCTTGATATTGACCCTCTTTTGTTTTTATCTTTTGGGATCTTCCATTTTGTTATCTGGGTCAGTACAAAGCAGTAAGAGACTTGTGGACATTGCGTAATCCCCCTGCTACTTGGTACTAACCCCATGATTCGTATGGCCTCGTGTTTTCCCCCATGTCTAACCTTTTTTACAAAAAGGGGTTAGTACCAAGCGGTAGGGAACTCATAGGCATTGCATAAGCCCCTAATCGCTTGATATTGACCCTCTTTTATTTTTTTTTCTTTTGGGATCTTCCATTTTGTTATCTGGGTCAGCACAAAGCGGTAAGGGGCTCGCGGACATTGTGCAATTCCCCTATCGCTTGGTATTGACCCCATGATCCATACGGTCTCGTGTTTATGCCCATGTCTATCCTTTTATACAGAAGGGGTCAGTACAAAGTGTTAGCCAGCAGGCAATGCGTAAGCCCCTAATCGCTTGATACTGACCCTCTTTTTATTTTTTGGGAACTTCCATTTTGTTATCTATGTCAGTACGAAGTGGTAAAGGGCTCACGGACATTGCGTAATCTCCCTACCGCTTGGTAATAACCCCATAATTCATATGGACTCATGTTTACCCCCATGTCTATCCTTTTATACTACCGAAGGTTAGTACCAAACACTAGGGAGCTTGCATAAGCATCGTAGTAGCCCCTAATTGCTTGATACTAACCCCTTTTGTATCCTTTTGATTTATGGTCAGTACCAAGCGACAAGGTGCTCTCATGCATCGCATAAGCCTCTTATCACTTGGTACTAACTCCTTGTATATTAAGCATGCTCTTCCTAATTGACTGAAATGTTTCTTTAGGCATGTCGGCTCCTAAGTTGGACATTCTCTTGGAATCTGGTGACGAGGCAGAAGAGTCTTGCGCAAAAAGTTGTCTATGTTCCTATACAATGCACATGCCCACCACCATGCTCTTGAATTGTCTATAATGTTCAATGCAGAATTTCCTTTTTTTGAGAACATTATCAAGATTTCTAGGATTGTTCTTGGTGACCGGGAGCAGGAATATGAACAGATAGTTTCTGGCAACATCGTGACGTCCGATGGTGAACAATATGTTCATCCATCTGATTTTGCAAACAACAGCAGACAAAGTCATGAAAAGAAGGCTCAACCACTATCTTGAAAAGATCCCCAACTGTGGGAGTGGAGTAGAGGAGAAATGACCATTACACTCAAAAGAAGTGTCGCCTTCTCCAATACAGTTATGGATTTCTTCGTTTTCTACATCTCCTCAACAGATTTACCAAGCAGTCAAGTGCCAATTGAGGATGATTTAGTGAAGAAGAGGTGGCTATCGATCTAGCAGAGAGGAGAGGCCGAAAAGGAAACGTTTCCCCCTAGTACATCCCTTGTCGGTGTCGATGCAATACCCATGAGCATAATCCTATTGGAAGCCAGTCCACCTAATGAGAACAAACAGGGAGACTTGTCACTTCCTTCTTTGCTTAGCTTTACTATGGTGGCAGACTAGTGTGATTATGTATTATTGACAAACATTATGCATCATTTTAATATTCATGTGAAGACTATTGCTTGGCTGCTTTAGTAAACTATAGTGAAGCAGACATGGGGTGGGTAGAGCAAGGAGTTGACAAACACCTCCTAGAGTTGATTCTGCAGTCCAGGACTCTAAGTATCTGCTTGGAAAGGATATATTAAGGGACATGTTCAATGAAGCTAGGGCATATGAAAGCCAATTGCCTTCCGAGGAGGAGGTTGCAATAATTGCAAACTGTCTTGGTTTGGCAGATATGGGCAAATATATAGCAGCTACCGTACATGAAGACATTAAATCTATGATCCCTTTGTGGACTAGAAAAATGCTTGAAGGTGATGAAAATCAACACGTAAAAGCACCAAAAACTTCTTAAGCTATTAGTATTCATTTTATGTGTATTTTGTAAACGTATTACATTGCTTGTAGGTTTTTGTATATGATGATGATTTCCTAAAGAGAGCAGGAGGCTCAAGATCATCCGATGCTAGCAGTTCAAAATCAATAGGTCATCAAAAGGATGCTGGTTTCACTGAATATATAAGACATTTGAATCATTACAAGGTGTGTACATTTTATGACACTTGCTTAATTGAATCATGATCTTACAATTTTGATGCACAAAATTGAATCATGATGCTTACAATTTTGATACACAAATCATTATATTTCATAAAGAATTCTCAAAAGACAATGCAAAATTTCCTTTATTCGCATTTAAATTACTCTCCAGGTTTTGTGGTGGATATGATGTGCCATTGAATGCTGAGAAAGTGGTGTTGGTGGAGAAACAATTTGCTTTACGGGTGTTTGGTCAGGGGCATGGGTGTCAAGGGCTAAGATGCCCCTACTACTTGTCATACATAGCCCAGGCTTTTGCATCAGGAATAAATAAACCAAACTCATTTCCTCCTTATGGTAAAAGATATCTAATGAGGTTAAGAAAGAGTCGGTGTGTTCCTCCAGAATTGTTGCCTCTAGAGGTGCAACTACCAAGAATAGATCTCCCAGCAGATGACGTTCAATAAGAAGATGAAGGAGAAAGAATACCACCAAAGAAGATGAAGCCCACCTCCTCATCAAGCCCACTTCCTCTCAACATAGATCAACTATAAAGTATGGTGTATGACTACACGATATATGCTGCAGTCATAAATAGAACAAAACCGAATGTATGTATAAATTAGACTCGAAGTATTGAGATTCTTTTTAAGTGATCTTCTTCTTCTTTGTGTGTCATTTATACTACTGTTATTTACTACTTGAGTGTCACCATCTTCACAAATCAATGATCTTCAATCCTTAGTGAAGATATCTATATTAGCCTTGCAAGTCGACGTAATTCTTTCAATCCTCATCACTACCAACAAGTGGCTACTTCAACACAGAGCAGTTCATATGACTCAATTCTTGTACTTCATGAAAATCTGCTTCTAAGAGCACTTAAATATACATAAAAACATAAAAAGCACATGGACAAAAGAAGACAGGATCAGATCCTACTCAACAACATTTCACAAGAATCCTGTCACACAAAAGGACATCATCAAAAGCCAATTACCTTAAATGATGAATGTCGCTTCAATGAATCAAATGAGGAATTGAGAATCATCATCTCATTCTGATGATTAAGTCTACGTTCCTCCAGATCCTTCTCTCTCTTCTCTCACATTATTAACATCTCTTAGTGTCCCCACTAACAAAAATCACATGTAACCTTGTCGATGATGATTGCCAAAAACAAAGTGAGCCAAGAAGAAGAAGAAGAAGAAGAAGAAAAGGGCTCACACAAATATAAAAATACAATCATTCGTAAAAACCCCCCACCCCATTTAGGAATTCCCAATACACAACTAACCTCTTCATTCATTAACTAGCTTTTCTTATTTCCTTTTGAGGAACAAAGACCATTGAACATCATTCAACATCAAAGCCATCGACAACCTTGTTCATTCTCCCCACACACAAAGGTCTTCACAACGCGATCATGCGGACGTGATCGCCATCAGGAGGGGGGATGTTAATCTAATTCTAGGATTAACAAGAGCTACCACCATTATCTTACATCAACGAGTCATGGTAGATACACCAAAGGGTCATACATTCAAGATATAAAGCAATAGTGTCCAAAGCTACAACTTGGATGGGCACCCCTAATGGTGTGATGGAGTATTTATGGGCGATTCCCGCTTCAAGAGCGTGTGGTAGCAAGTTAGGATGAAGTCCTAAGTGATGTACTTCATGGATATATTATGAGAGTAGTCATTCTAATAGCATTAGGCCTCTTATGAGCCTAAAGTCCTAAGTGATGTACTTCATGGATATATTATGAGAGTAGTCATTCTAATAGCATTAGGCCTCTTATGAGCCTAAAGTGCCCGACCGGCCATAGTTTAAGTGAGTGTGAGCATTTATGGCCATGTATATAAGTGAATTTCTCTCATAATACAACATACTCTCCCATTGTGCAATTGAGTCTTGCTCTTGCTAATCAATCTCTTTAATGCATGCTAGTGAGTGTTTGTGTGTGAGTGAAGTGAGGTGAGAGGAGGGACGAGGACCCGTAGTGCAATGTGGTGGTGTGACAACACTTGTGGGAGACGTGGTGGAATTGCTTCTCAAGGAGTTGTAGAGCTTGGAGACCTTAAGAGTTATGAGCTCTGCCATTGGAAAGATCCTCATAACATTTGCGGTTCACCAAGTAATCTCTTTTTGGATGTGTTTCAAGGAGGGTTAGGGTGAGCCATAACATAGTCACCAAGAAATTAAAACTAGGAGCAAGCAAGTCGGAAACATGACTGTGGATGAAAGATCCCTATCCCCTCTGCGCAACGAATTCTGGGGTGCTAGCAACGGAAGTAGCACTTCTTGCATGTAGGGTGGCAAAGCCTCTCACTCGGGGCCTCGCCCCACGGATATTCGGACCCACGGATATCCAGACAAGAGAATAATCCCTCAGTTCTTCCAAAACCGAACCCGAAAAAACTTCCCTCGCCTAGTAGACATAGGCGATTCCTTCGAGATATTTTTATTCTAACGTAGTCAAGAGCCTTAATAACTAACCAAACTGATTTGACCGAACCCGTAAGTCACATGGTCAGATCAAGGAAGAGACTTGCACTTGGATCATAGAGACCAACACTTTTTTCCTCATCAAGAGGCATAGCCGTTGATTCTTTTCCATAGAACAAAGACTATTCGGGATTTACTTCATCTATCGTAACATAACAAAATTGAGTCTCATTTTAGGGATCCATCAGTCCAGCCTAACCCCATCGAGTCCCATGGGTTAGCCAACCGCCCCACTATAGTGATAGGATCCATTTAGGAATTTGGTTATGTTTTGCCCCCCCAGGTACCATGGAAAAAATTCCAGGTGATGGGTTGTACCATTGACCAGGCTTTCGCCCACCATGGCTCCCCCATCCAGAGATGTACTTGGAAGTTGTCGATGGTGGTGAGGCTTTGGTGCAAATGTTCTCTAATGCATGAGTATGGGTATTTACTCATGGAGCAGCTGCTACATTAATTTAGCCAAAAGAATAGTAAGCAATAAGCTAACAGATATATAATGGCTCTATTAAAGATTATTGGAAAAGGTTAATGCGTGAGATGTCTTAATCCGTGGATGAGGCTTAAATTGTGAAAGTGCAAGTTTTGAAGCCGTGAGATGGAACTCCATGAATTGTAATTCTATGAGATGGAATTCCGTGAATTTATAGATTTTGATCCTTTTATTTTATTTTATAGGTCATCTAAGTCATGATTTGCAAGCAAACTATAACTTGGTGGCCGATGTGCTTAGTGTTGAGGCTTTCTTCTTTGAGCAAGCTTAGGGGACTTTGTTATGCGCTTGGGGACCCAAGCTTTGCTATTTCTTTGGTAGCACCCTTGTGCTTGCAACAATGTTTTTGGTACCCACACTTGTTGCATTGGTGGGGTTCTTTGAGGAACTTGCATAGGCTTTTGTGGACGGTGTTGTGGAGTACTTTTCTTTTTCCTTGGCTTACGAGTGCTGCGTTGAGACCGTCGAGGCACCCAAATTTGATTGGCACCTTCATAGTAGCCTTGAGCTATAAGTAGCTACTTCTCCACCAACATTTTGATACTATTAAGATACCTTGATTGTGGTTGTCGTGGTGGAGTTTTCGTTTGGGTTGATGTGGAAGGTTTGGGGCCCTCATTGGCTTTGGTTGGCACTGCTATTTTGAGACTCATAGGCATTGATGATGATGATGAGGTTAGAGTCTTTTGTGGAGTGCCTGTCGATGAACGAGGCCTTTGAGCATGTGGTTGTCTCCTTTGGTGAGGTTCGATGAAGATGCATAGGCTCCGGGGTCTTTCCTTTGAGTTCCTTGTTAGAGATAGATGGTTTGGTTGTGGGAACTTCTTCAAGAATAGATGTTAATTGCAAGGTTTTGGCGTTGAACTTCGTAGGTGAGGATGGGGTTGAAGGAGTAGAGACTTTATCGGAGTTGGTTGTTGATGCAGATGGTAGGTCATTGTGTAGAGGGGCTTTTGTGGAAGAGGCTTGTATCCTTTTGCATTTAGCATCATAAATATCTATTAAAGTTGGATCCTCTTCCTGGCAGTATGGTATAGTCAACTTTTTGTCGTTGACCATCATGATGACTCTATCGCTAGCAAAGCATAGTGGTGCTTGGGCAGCCAACAGACCATTTATGCCCCAATATTAAATCTGCTTCCAACACATACTCGACCACAAAAAACTTGCAAGTGAGGGGGTTAGTTTCAATATACATTGTATGTTCAAAGTACCCCAGACATTGTTGGGTGTTGGACTCACACACTCACACACACAAACCTGCACATTAGGGTTAGGTGCAGGGTAGAGAAGCTCACACACAGAAATGAGAGAGAGAGAGAGAGAGCCAAAAGTGTGGTATCCACAAAATGCAAGTCAACCCTTGCATGTGTGCCACATCCATATAATATAGAAGTACAAAATATTATATGTTAGAGTGTCCTTTCACACTTGATGTCCAAGGGGAAAAACCACATGGGAAAAAGTGCCCTTGGTTGAGCCCTATTCACACATAGCACTACCATAAGTGAGCATATGCCTACAAATCCCCCCTGTAGTGGAAGTGTGAACCTGTACAAGGTAGCAGATCACTCTCTGTATGAGAGTAAGCCCAAAGCTTTGCGGAAACAAACTTTTCTCGAGGTAAAGCCTTTGTGAATAGATCTGCAATATTATCCTGTGTAGGGCAATAATATAAACTGATCTCCCCTGCATGTAGCCTCTCTCTGACATAGTGATAATGAATCTCTATGTGCTTGGTGCGTGCATGAAATACTGGATTTCGTGCCACGGCCATAGCACTCTGGCTATCAGTGAGAATGGTGGTGGGTGTCTGCTGACACTCACGAAGATCAGCCAATAGTCTCCTCAACCATACACAATCTACTGTAGCTATAAAGACTGCCCTGTACTCAGCCTCACAAACAAGTAGATGTAGCAACAATGGGTTGCTTTTTACTCAACCAAGATATGCATGAACTGCCAAGAAAAAAACAATTCCCACTGGTGGATTGCTTGGTATCATAATCACCAGCCCAATCTGAATCACTGTATGCATAAAGCTGCAAGCTGTCCCCCCTAGGATAGAACAAACCAAGATCCAGGAGGGTACCCTTAAGATATCGAAAAATGCGTTTGACTGCTTTGTGCCTGGGCTGTGCATGAATTTGCTCAACAAAGACACTCCAAAAGATATGTCTGGCCTCGTGTTACACAAGTAAATGAGGCATCCCACTGCCTGGCTGTAAATGCCGGCCTCAAAAGGCTCTCCAATATCATGCATAGTAAGCCGTACACCTAGTTCTACCGTAGTAGAAATGGGCTTACATTCATCCATGTGAAACCTTTTTAGCAAACTTTTTATGTACTTAGTTTGCTGCATAACAATGCCATCATCTGTATGCATAAACTGTATGCCGAGATAGTAGTGTAAAGGCCCCAAATCTGACATATCAAATTCAGCTTTCAAATCAGCTTTGAAATCTGAAATTTGTGCTTTGCTTGTACCTGTAATGAGCATGTCATCTACATACAAGATGACTATGAGAATATCGGCATTGGTTTTCTTCACATACAATGTGCTTTCAGCTGGACTATTCTCATAATCTTGGCTGGTTAGATGAGCATGTATCTTATCATACCAAGCTCTTGGAGCTTGCTTTAACCTATACAATGCTTTGTGCAACCTGCATACTTTATGTTCCTCATCACCAGGAACTACAAAACCAATGGGCTTATTTACATATACTTCCTCCTGTAAATCCCCATTTAAGAATGCAGTTTTGATGTCCAATTGATGCACTTTCCATCCTTTATGGGCAGCCAATGCAATCACTCATCTTATTGTGGTCATTCTCAAAGTAGGAGCAAAAGTCTCTTCATAATCTATTCCCTTTTTCTGGGAGTAGCCTTTAGCCACAAGTCTTGCTTTGTACCTGTCAATAGTACCATCAGAGTTTCTTTTGACTTTGTACACCCACTTTGTTCCAATTACATGCTTGCCTTTAGGCAATCCCACAAGATCCCATGTATTGTTCTTCATGATAGAAGAAATTTCAGCTTGCATAGGTTGCAGCCAATGCTCATTCTCATGTGCTTCTTCATAAGAAGAAGGCTCTTCTAAATCAAAGAGACCACCCACCATTGCGAATGCAGACTCCCCACTATGTACATTCAAAGCATGGCTGGAACTAGCCCTTGTTCTACCTGTGATTGAGTGGAGCTGCAAGTTTGCTTTCTTGCAAAGTTTTCAGCAACCATCTTGGCACTGACTTGGCTGTGTCTATGGCTGTTTGCCCTTCCCTGACAAGATCTTCCACTTCTTCCATAGAAGGGGGCTGAATGGCTGGCTGGTCCACATGTTCTACAAGTGGATTTTCTTTTGTAGGGTCTGGCTGATCTGAATCCCCCCTAATTGCAATGGGTAAAAGTCCATCAAACATGTCATGTAAGCCTGTATCATTGCTTTTATACAAGCTGTACATGGGCTGTTCTGAATTTTCAGCAAATACCACATCTCTACTGACAAAAATCCTTCGTGTAGTTGGATTATAAAGACGGTATCCTTTGCTCTCATTGCTGTAGCCCACAAAAATGCATTTAATTGCTTTGTCATCTAGCTTTGTTCGGAGTTGTTCTGGCACATGTGCATATGCCAAACACCCAAATGTATGCATATGATCCACTATTGGCTTTCGGCTATACCAAGCCTCAAATGGTGTTATGGTTTTCAAAGCTTTTGTTGGACACCTGTTCAACACATGAGTTGCACACATTATAGCTTCCATCCAAAATTTGTGAGGTAACTTTTGTGCTTTCACCATGCATCTTGCCATCTCCATGAGAGATCTATTTTTCCTTTCAACTACACCATTCTGCTGCGGTGTATAAGGCACAGTACATTGGTGTTTGATGCCCTTTTGAAGCATATAATCTTTGAATGCATTTGACATGTATTCTCCACCTCTATCTGAGCGGAGTGTTTGGACTTTACATGCACACATATTTTCAGCCATTGCTACAAAGTGTCGAAAGCATGTAAACACATCTGCTTTCGCTTTCAAAGGGTAAGCCCAAGCAAACCTGGAGTAGTCATCAATGAATGTGACAAATTAAAGATGCCCCCCATGGATGGTGTCCTCATCGGACCACATACATCACTATGTATGAGCAGTAATTTACTTTCAGCTCTAATAGCTCCATCTTTGGGGAATGGTTTTCGTTGCATCTTTCCCAAAATACACCCCTCACATACATGTCTTGGTGGAGACTCAAGAGGTAGCATATTATCAACCATATGATGCTTCTGCAAAAGCATCAAACTCTGAAAATTTACATGCCCAAAACGAGCATGCCATAGCTCTGCATCATGCATAGCAGGAGTGTGGGCAGCCACTGTATTTACATCATAAGTGCGCTTGTCATAGCTGTCCATCTTATACAAGCCTTTGTATCGTGTTCCAGAAGTGACTATTTCATAACCCTTTGATGGGTCTTTTACCAAACACTTCCCATCTTCAAATTCAACCTTTAAACCTTGGTCGTTTATGATGGTGGCTGAGACGGAGAGCAGATTTTTCTTTATCCCTGGAACATACAATACATTTTTCATACATATATTGGCACCACTGGCTGCAATAAGTATGACATTACCAATTCCTTTTACTGGATGTGGTATGATCTGCACATGATACAGTGCGGCCATTTGAAGCATAAACCAAGTGCTGAAATACATCTTTGCATGAAGTGATGTGGCTCGAAGCACCACTATCAAAATACCATGATCAATTCTGTCTGTTAGATGCAATGCAAGACATATCAGTGTTTGAAGCACTTGGTGTGTCACTAGTGCATGTGACCAAAAAAGTGTACTCTTCCTGGATTACATTAGCTGATTGCTGTGCTTTGTCATCAGAAGAGTCTGCTACTGCATTGCCTGCTTCTTTCCTTTTCTCTTTTGCAATCCGCTTCCTACATTCACTGATGTAGTGTCCAGGCTTATGGCGGTAGTGACATTTGCCCTTCTTTTTGGGCTTGTTTGCATCCCCTTTGTCAGACTTTTTGGGCTTGTTTGCATCCCCTTTGTCAGACTTTTCACCACTAGAAGAGGGCTGTCCATGACCAGCCTTGCTAGACTGGTGTCCCCCATGCTTAAAGCTCTTTGCTTTACCCTTATCCTTGGCTATAAATGCCTTTTCTCCACCACGGTTGCTCGATAAGTTTGCTCTTGTTTGCTCTTCTTGCAAGAGTAAACCCACGAGCTCTTCAAAAGTGACGGGATCACCACCTCCTCTCATTGAGAGGTTGAGAGAGGTGTGAAAGCCCAAGTAGGAAGGCGGTAAAGAATGAAGAGTGTTGGTGACCATCTGTCTGTCTGGGATAACCTCATCAATGTTTAGCAATTGTTCCTGCAAATCTTTCACTTTGGTGAGATGATCTGCCATGGAGTCACCCTCTTCCATAGAAAGAAGATCCAATTACCTCTTCAAGTAGGCAACTCTTGCCTCGTTGCGTACCTGATACATTGCTTCCAATGTGTCCCATGCAAGCTTTGATGTCTTGCACGAACGAATGTGCAGAATAATAGTCCTTTTCACTGAAAGGGCTATCAATGACATGGCCTCTGCATCTCTAGAGTCCCATCTCTTCTGCTCTTGTGCGGGAGCAGGATCTACATCAGGAGCTCTTTGAGCACCTCCCCTTTGAGGCGTGGCTGGCTGTATGGTAAGTGGGCATGTGTCATCACCACACACGATGCCCCAAAGCCCTTTGGCTACCAGCAAATTACGGATCATGAAACTCCAGAGGGAGTAGTTAGAACTATCCAGCTTGTCCTCCTGGGTGAGCACACCAAATACATCTGTAGCATTCTGTGCCATGTCAACAAAATATATCTACAAGCAAACCAAGCACCAATGTGCACTGCCAGGCAACCAAATGTCCTGTGCAAATGTATGCCTGCAAACCAAAGCAAGTGTAAACCTGCACCAAATTGTCCAATTACACACAATGTGTATACATACACGACAAATCGCAGCTGTAATGCCCAATTACATGCTCCAATCAGAAAATCCCTAATTTTTATGCACTCCAATCGCTTCAATGTGCATCTAATTGGCCAATTTCCACAAAAGCCCCAAATTTTTACAAATGAAAGAGGTTCAATTTGCTGATTTTGACCTCGATTTCGAAAACCCCCAAATTGCAGGTAAAGCAAAATGCCCAATTTTTTTAATTTGTCCTGAAATTGAGAAATTCCCCAATTTGCCTGAATCCTGTACCACCTGCAAGCTTTCAAATCTTCCTGGCAAACCCCCAAAATTTGTCGAGCGGAGTGCCTGCAAACCTTATTTTGTTTACTTTGTTTAATTTTTTTGTTTGCTGAAACAAAGGTACCTGCACGTGTGGCCAGCAATGATGCACAGCTAGGAAGATGTAGTACGGAAGCACAGTCGGGAAGAGACCTGGGCGTTGGAGGGAGTCGTTGCAGGTGGAGACGTCGGAGGAGACATTGCAGGTGGAGACGTTGGAGGGAGTCGTTGCAGGTGGAGACTCAACTAGCTGCAGGCGGGTGCGCGTATCGGGCAGCAAGATGGAGGCGTGAGAGTGTCGAGGAGCTGCAGGTATCGGGGCGCTCAGGTCGGAGGGTGCAGGTAGCGCCGGGCGCTCAGGTCGGGAGCGAAAGCGGGAGCGGGCATGACGTTGTAGTCGCTGGCGGGAGCGGGCACGTGCTGTAGTCGCTGGCGGGAGCGAACGGGCGCTGTAGTCGCTGGTGGGAGCGAACGAACGGCCGGGAATGGAACGTCGATGGTGGCGGGCTCAACGGGGCGGATAGGCGACGTCGAACGTTGTCGGCCGGAACGGAACGGCGAGCAGGTCGACGTTGGGCAACGGTGACGACGACGGCAACGAAGGCCAGACGGGAGCAGAACGCCGACGTGCCTCTGGGCTACCGGATGGAGCGCTGATGGCGAGGGTGCCCGGAAGCGTGACAGAGCTGGGTGGCGCCGATGCTGGGTCGCCGATGCCGCACGGGAGGCTGGGCGGAGGTGGTGGGCTCCCCACTAGTGCCACCCGTTTCGGGTGGCCGGACAGCGGAGCAACGATGGAATCAACGGACGGATGGCGACGGAAAAACACAGCGTCAATGGAAAAACGCAGGCGACGGACAGAACGTCAGTTTTTGACGAAATTTCGCAGGATTTCTTCTAGCTGCAGATTTCCAGGACCAGCTCCTACCTCCCAGCTCTGATACCAAATGTTGGGTGTTGGACTCACACACTCACACACACAAACCTGCACATTAGGGTTAGGTGTAGGGTAGAGAAGCTCACACAGAGAAATGAGAGAGAGAGAGAGAGAGAGAGAGAGAGAGAGAGAGAGAGAGAGAGAGAGAGAGAGAGAGAGAGAGAAACACTGAAGTGTCCGATTAACTTCTCCCTGAGAAGTTTCTATCCCTTGGACTGTTTCTGTTTGGTGCACAGGAGGTGGAGGTTTTGAGTCCATTGTGGATGAAGCGGGACACTTTTTAGTATCATGGTTAAAGGTTTTACAATATACGCAATATAGAAGGATAGGTGCCTTGTATGCACAATGAGGATTGGGATGGTCATAGTGATTATACTCAACACAAGGCATCTCGTTCCTCACTTTTAGAGGCATTAAGGATGTTTAGGTTTGAAGGTTTTCATTCTCTCTTTGGGATGTTTGCTGTAAGGTTACATAAAATTCTAGGAATGTCAATTCCGAGATCAATCTTTCTTTTGCCATTGCTTCACTTGGTTTAGATGAGGAACACCTTGTTAAATTTGTAGCAATGTGATGAGCTATGGTGGATCAAATGCTAGAATCAACATCATTAGAAAAGAGATTAAATGATAATTAAGATGTGATTATTGAGCAATTAACTGATAGCTTAATGTAGGCATGAATAATCAAAAACCAACAAATTCTCATTAGGCCAATGCCTCAATTTATAGAGTTTACATCCAAGCATCTAATCCCACTGATCTCTCCTTGATTCACTCCACCTCTTTTGCTTGATTCTCTCCACCTCTTCCCAGAATATCTCCACACCTCCTAATCTTCTCATGCTACCCTTTATTCTCTCCCAATAGATACTTATCACCTTTTCACAGCTTCTCTCTCATTTACAAATTCTCTTTTACAGCCTCTTGCTAAGGGCTTGTTCTCGCACACAGTGGGGCAGTTGGGATTTCCAAAGGCTTCACATCTCTCTTCAAACATTTGAATGAATTGATCAAGATCTGTTGTTCCGTCATATTTACCCATAATTTTGGAAATTTGTACAGCCGCATTTCTGTATGAGTCACTAAGGCCGTATGTGAGTGCTCTTGTTGGAAGAGACACACTGAGTCCTTGGGCCTCCCCTCTTCCTAGACTAGTCAGTATGTCCAAGGTGTGGGCATTGAGGAAAGGGTTGGTACTTATAGGATTTACAGTAATGTTAGGCAAGGGGCCAAAGCCTGCAGTGGAATCAAAGTGACAGGGGGTGTAAAACCTGATAACACGCTTGTTATAGGCGGCATGGCCAATGGCATGGGGAGGTGAATTTGCGGCATAGCTCTCAATGCTCAAAGATGTCAGCCATTGGATTCAGTCCTTGTGTAATCCCTAGCAATCCCTCTATTGTGGCCATGTCAGAGTGCCTAAATGCTCCTTAATGAGCAATCACACTTTTTTTGTGCTTTTTATACCTTCCACAGCCCATTACAGCCTCAAGAGGCTGTAATAGCCTCAAGAGGCTTGGCATACTCTTCGTTGGATCAAACGGGTATCCGTTTGCCCTAATTAGCTTAGGCACTACGCACATGAACGACCTGAGATATTTTTTCGAAAAAAGCATATGCTAGGAACGTCCCAGATGGAAGAGGAGGTCCTAAAATCTATTTTCCATCACTGTCTCAAGACGAAAAAATTTCTCGAGAATTTTTTTCTGTTTCGCGCAGCACGTTTTTTAGGGTGTTTCAAAAGGAATTTTGAAAAACTCTATATGAGAGAGTTGTAGTATTTTTGAAGTGCTACAACTTTGTTTCCCTGAGTCGTCCATGATTTTGTCATTTAGGCTCTCAAAAGTAGCCCGAATATGGCTCGTCGTGATTTTTGCGCTAATTTTTACAATTTTTGTGGTTTTTGGGCTGTTTTTGCCTTGATTTTCGGGTTGAATTTGAGGGAGGCTAAAATGGTCGATTTTGACTTCGGAAGACCGAATCCAAAGTCGAAGAGCTTGATGTCAGCTTTTCAATGAGCCTTAGAGCACCTTCATCGAATATACGGTTTAGGAGATATGGGCCTCCAAACATGGGTGGTTTCTAGAGTTTTTTTTTTGGCTGATCTTTTTATTTTTCGTTGGAATTGCCTTTCACGGCCGGAAATTTTTGCCAGAATTGTCTTTCACCGTCGAAATATTTCGTCGAATTTGTCTTTCACGGCCGGGAATTTTCGCCGGAAGAATTGCCTTTCACCGGCCAAAAATTTTCGCGGAAATTACCTTTGACGGCTGGAAGTTTTCATCGGATTTTCCTTATGCCCGAAAATTTTCACCACAATTGCCTTTCATAGCCAGAAATTTTTGCCGGAATTGCCTTTCACGGCCAAAATTTTTCGCTAGAATTGTCTTTCATAACCGGAATTTTTTGTCGAAATTACCTTTCACAACAATCGGAATTTTTCGCCAAAATTGCCTTTAACAACTAGAAATTTTCGCCAGAATTGTCTTTCACGACTGGAAATTTTCGCTGGATTTGTCTTTCATGGTCGAAAGTTTTCACGAGAATTGTCTTTCACGGCTAGAAATTTTTACCAGAATTGCCTTTCACGATCGGAGATTTTTGCCAGATTTGTCTTTCACGGCCAGATTTGTCAAAATTGTCTTTCACGGCCAGAATTTTCGCTGAAATTGCCTTTCACGGCCGGAATTTTCACCGAAATTGTCTTTCACGGTCGGAATTTTTCGTCGAAATTTCTTTTCAACAGTCGAAATTTTTCGCCGGATTTGTCTGTCATCACAGCCAAAATTTTTCACCAGAATTGCCTTTCACGGCCGGAATTTCTCGCCAAAATTGTCTTTCACGGCTGGAATTTTTCATCGGAATTGCCTTTACGGTCGATTTTTTTAAAATTTATTTTTTTAAAAAAATAAATTTTTTTGAGTCTAGTGGGAAATACAAATTTTCCTTTTTGGGGCAGAATATTTTTTGAATTTAAAATGAAAGGAATATGGGCATTTTTCCAAAAAGATAAAAGGGAATTAAAAAAGTCAACCTTTTAATGACACCCCTTACACTCTTCATAAATGACTCCCAAAATAGACAAATTGACAACTCATGAGCATCTACTCATTGAATGCTCATTAGCCTTAACGAGTTATGTAAAAAAGTGATTAAGTATTAATCCAAGATTAATGCTTTCACTAATCTTTCTCTTTTATACTAATCAAGGACTCTAATTAACAATTAATTCACACAATTGAGCACATCATTGGATAAAGCAAGGAAATGCTAATCTTTGTGCATCAACAATTGTGTAAATTAATCCAAAATAGGGAATTAATTAGACTCTTAATTATGGTCTCCTCTTTTAAGGTAAAATTAAGCAGAGTCAAATTTCTCCAATTGATCAAAACATTAATGTGATTAGGTGTTTTGATACATCTAGATGCTCTCAAAACACTCAAAAATCCCAATTTCGACTACTCATATGATCAATTTAGACCCCAATTAACATATTTTCTAATTTTTTGGCCTCTTGAATAAGATTAATCACCCTTAATGATAAAAACCAGTCCATTAAGAGAAATTAGTCAAATTCAAGGGTTTTTTGATGGTTTTAAAAAACATTTTGAAAGATTAAGCTACTCCTAATGCTTGCTAACACTCTAATCTAAAAAATTTTAACAAAAAACACAATTAAACTAAAATTAATGATCTTAGATCTATGTTTAAACTAAAGAGAGCTAACATTCACTAAAAATTGCATTGCATTATTTGATGCAATGGATGCAAACTAAGCCTAATACAAACTATGTGCAAGCCCTAAGAACATGAAAAACCACCAAAACAACAACAAAACAACAAATTAATCTAAAAATTAAGCAAAAAGCATTCTTTTCAAAAACAAAAAAGAGAGCTATTCTACACCAAATCTCACATAAATCGCCATCAAATCCACATCTTTTTTATGGGAAACCATTAATCAAGATAATGGGCAATGGGTTATGCGATGCGTAGATTATAGGAAAAATGGTAGAAAAAGTCAAGGGATGGCACCCCGGCAGTAGTGCGCCAAAAATGTTGTGACTCACACTAACCCTCCTTGAAACACATCCAAGATTACCTGGTGAACTGCAACTGTTGTGAGGATGTTTCCAATGGCCGAGCTTGTAACCCTTAAGGTCTCCAAGCTCTACAACTCCTTGAGAAACAATTCCACCGCGTCTCTCGCAAGTATTGTCACGCCGCCGCGTTGCACTACGAGTCCTCGTCCCTCCTCTCACCACTTTTGGCAAAGCTCGGTACAAACACATTCTTGAGTCATGTAAAGTTAACACTATCCTCGGGTTTGAGGGTTTGGAACCACTTATGCGCTTTTCCTTCCAGGGTCACTAAGAAAGCATGAATCATTGTCACATCACTGACAAGTCCGCAGGTTTCGCATGTGGATTCAAAAATCTCTACATGTTGGATATAGGGTCTCCGTCCCCCCCCAGAGAATATCGAGATGAGTTTGAAAATTGTGTGGCTTCATCTGGGGGAGGGTCGGAACTCTAGAGCAGTGCCTAGTTCCCTGACCATTTCTCGGCCCATCTCTACAGCCATATTCAACTGATCCATCCTTGTGGCTGCATTAAGCTCAATGGTTGGATCCACCCTTGGTCTTTGAGGAATTTCTCCCCCCCCCTTCCTAGACCTCGTCCTCGTCTTGTGTTGGCTCTTCTAGGTATCACGGTCCATGGGATAGTCCAGCCACTGCACCTTGGAGTGGTTCGTCATTAGTTGCCTCTATGCGCCTTTGCAAAATTAAAAGTTCCATGTCTTGTAGGAACGTAGGATGATTGATCATCTGCTCAATATCTTTTTTGGTGTAAAGACGGTCCTCCACTTCACCTGTTGTTCTTGCTAGATTATCCTCTTCTTCTAGGGTAACAAACCCTTCGTCAACTTTGGACTCTTCATTTATGGGTTCTAAGTTTGGAATTTCTCCCTCACTTCTTCCCATGACTAATTCGGGCTCCTTGCCCCGTGATTGGAGTAAGTTTAAACCTCCCATCTCTTTTAGTTCAGCTCTCGTCCTTTGAGTGTCGCCCTCTTGTTTCCTTAAGCTCAACTCTCGTTCCACCCCGATCCTTCTTAGATCTAACTCTACTTCCCTTGAGGTGGGAAAGAATACTTAACCCATCGTGGTGGCTGCACTTTCCATGTCCCGTCTCATTTGAGGGGTGCTGGTGTTCAACAGCCTTGAATTTGACATTTGGATGGGCACTTCTTATCTTGAACCATGCCTGCAGACTGTGCTTCTTCGTCTCATGACTGGTTTGGAGACCAAAAAATCCTCGAGGATATCAATGATACCATTGGAAGTGGTTGGGGAGGGTGGTGTTCTCCTCTTCCCCAAACCCAAAGTACCTCGTCCCTTCTTCCATGGATTCCATGGACTCTTCACTACTAGTTTCAACGGTGGTCAGGTTCCTTAGGATACTCAAGTGAGTGCTTACTGAGTGACCTAAACCCAAACTTTTTTGATAGGAAGATCTTGGGTGATTCGATGCACTATCGTCAGGTGTAATATCGTCTTTGATGAGCTTTCCAGATCTTAAGTGCATGTATGATTTGATAAGCTATTTGATGACCCAATTTAGTATTGATCAGATTCTATCGATCTATTCCCGAGGCCGTGAGATTGCAGAGAACAGTTCACGGCATGAAGTGTCAGAAAATAGTTCACGTCGTGAACATTTTTATGCTCTTTCACGTGTTCAAAAATTTTTGCTCTTGGGGTTAGAATTCCTCGTCCTTGTTATAGGTGTCACTCCTTTCCAGACCTTCGTAGCCTTAACCTGATTATACCAAACTCGTGCGGTTGATTGGACTAAACTCGTGCGGTTGATTGGACTAAACTGTGAGTTTGCAAAAAAAAGTTCACGTCATGAAATTTAATGGGCTCACGTCATGAACAAAAAATGGTTCACGTCGTAAACGATTTTCTAAACTTTCACGTTTCTTGTTTTTGTCAGACCCCGACGTCAGAGGTGCCAGGATAAGCTTACCTATTTTTGGCAAGGTAATCCCATGATTTACGATGCTAATCGCAACGCTGATGTCGGGAGCGGCTCGCAGCGTGAAACTACAAAAAACGGTTCACGGCGTGAACATTTTTCTGCAATTTCACGTGGAAAATTCCTGCGTCAACTATTATGAATTTGGGTGCAAAATACTTATCCAATCGTTTCCAAAATGTTTGTGCCATATCTAAGGAGTGGAATACAAGTTCAAGGCACAGTCAATGGCTCCTTATTTTTTAAATTTTTATGGATTTCTTGGAAAAGAAGAAAAATAGAACACCAACCTACTCATTCACATTAATGCTTCCAATGATGCAAATATCAAAATTAACCAAAAAAACAGTGAAGCTCTATTCCAAGACCACTCCACCACACATATACACAACAAACACAACCAATTTCACATGATTTTTTATTTTCACACAATTCTTATCCATTCATTTCCTACACAATGCACTACCAAAATGCAAAGGCAATCATGAATCTTATGCAGTGGGAGCTGAAACTCCAAGAGGAAGGAAGAAACAAAGGTGTTTCCCCACCAGCAGAGCGGCACTAAAAATGTTATGGGCTACCACACCTCCAAGAGGGAACTCAATGCATTCACCTAAAGGATGAGCAATAGATCACAAACCGTCATAGGGCACTTACCAATGCTTTGAACTTGAGTCCCTTGAGGCCTCCAAGCTCACTTGTTAAGCTCCAAACCTCCAAGCTCTACCTCCACGCTGTCACCATAGAGTCGCTCACACCGTCACGTAAGGCAATCACTCTCTCTCACTCTCCCTCACAAGCATGAATCATACAAGCATAGAAGAGGTACAATGCTAGAATCCTCTCTTTCTCAATCTCTCTCAAGACATAAGGAAGAGATCTCTATAAGAGAAAAGGGGATTGTGTCTTTTCATTATGAGAAAATGCCTTATATACATTTGGCCCTTATTCACACGTGGGCACTCAAAACTTACTTAACTAGGTCTTGGGTGGCCAATATCTCATAATGTACAACTTTTATAGTGCCGTTTCATGACACTTATTAATGTCCTCAACTGGAGGAGCATGCTTGTTAATCCAAAATGGGATTAACAATATCATGTATTGTGATTGTTATGAGATTCAAAGCCAAATACTCATTGGTGCTAAATGAGAACAAATGCTCGTATGGGAATTTAGTAGATCAATACATGTGAATTTGGCCTATAATGAACAAAAGGTGTTTTAAACCTAGGCGTGGGAGCCAATATTCATATTTAAGGAAATTTAAAAAATAATAATTAAAGGTTTTTTCGTCCGGGTGATTATAGAGGTGACAAGCATCAACAGAAAATGCTTCGAGTTGGTTTATATGGTGCAACTCGCAACCCCGACCGTGTTGTGAAAAGAAGAAAGATGATCGTACTCGAGCAGGAAAGAGCATGGGCCGAGCACAACCATCGCTAGAAGGATCAAGAAATGGGACTAATAATGCAAGGTCGAGGAAGCTAGAATCGGTGAGGATAGAAACTGGCTTGGATGGGGGATCTTTGAGGAGGGGGCTTGCCATATATGTAGAGATGTTGGTGTTGTTTTGAATCAGAGGAGAGAAAGAGCCCATTTTTTAATCTCTCGTTTGAGATCTCATCTATCTAGCGTGTGTCTGTGTTGACTATCCTCCTTTCTCGACATAGCCTTTTAACTTCACTTATCTGTAGACCTATTTTTCTTCGTTCTGTAGACTACGCTGAGAGAGAAGTGTGTGAGAAAGAGAGGAAACACAGACGTGAGCTTCATCATGCATCAACATAAAAAACATAAGCAAAGCTCGGCCAGGCATTTGAAAGCCTTACTCTGAATCATTTTTTCTTCTCTCATAAGGCAAGCTCAGAGTTGGTGGGAATGTCAAGGTGGTATGATAGAGCTCCACTATCGTAGGCCACCTTCCTAATCTTTTTTAGAGCGTCTTGGTGGTCTTTGGAAGGCTCACACAAGGCGAGTTGAAAGAAGAGGTCATGAAGCTACCATCTGAGATTTTCTTGAATCTTTTCCAAGCAACTGAATGAGAACTCGAAAACCAAAAGGAGGTGAAGCTGTCCCAAGGGGTTTTTTCAAGTACTGCTGCCTATAATTATGTGTTGGTGTAAGAGAAGAATTACTTCTTTTCTTATCTATATTCTATCATTTTGAAGTACCCAACAAAGTTGTTAAGAAGAGTAATATGCTAAACTTGTCAAAATGATGGCAAGTCTGCAAGACTGATCCCAATCTTTGTATCACTTTTCTTGTGTTGTGGACACTATGTGGTGTTGTTTTGTTGTCATTATTTCTCTTTTAGAGAGTCTGGGAGATGTAAAATCCATATACCACAATCATTGTATAACTCTTTTATCACTTTGTAAAATCATTGTACCCTTGTAAAAGAGTGGGTTAAGGGGAGTTTGAGTCAGTTTTCTTGGAGGGTTGGCATGTGTTTCCCCAAGTTAGAGTGAGTTCAAAAGTGGTTCTACTTTGATTGTATGGTTTAGGTGGGTTTGAGATTAATGAGAAGACAACACAAACATCACATACTTCATCTTGTTCTTGGTGCTGGTTTGTTTAGAGATCAAGATGAATACCACGATTTTGTCTTTGGTTCTTGAACCACATATCTAGGGCCACCTTATAGGCTTGGAATGATGCGACTAACTTTTGGAAAGCAAAAGATTAAAAGCTTCTCAAATACTAAAATTAGAAGAGATTTTATTTTTAAATAGATTTTTTTTAGCTATAAGTGAGTTTTAAAGTGCTTTTCTTAAGTGCTTTTAGACAAGAACAAAAAAATAAACTAGTTCTCTCATTATTCTCTCTACCTCTCAGAATTTGTATTTAAGACTCTCCTCCAAGGGGTTTTATCTACTATACCTCAATGGGGAGGGAGGGGGAGGGCGAGGGCGGGGGGGAGACGACCCAAGGCTATTCCGAACCCTACTTTGGTATCTTCTCTCTACTCTCTCTCTTTTGTTTATTTTCATATTTTCTCAAGAATTAACACGTGAATTTGTTGGTTTTTCAAAGATAAGTGAAGTACCCGTGCCACAACCCTTACAAAGGCATGTTTCACTGCATGAGAGAGAGAAAGAGAGAGAGAGAGAGAGAGAGAGAGAGAGAGAGAGAGAGAGAGAGAGAGAGAGGAGTACCCATTCCATCTTCCCCTCCCCTTCCCCGACTCTGCCCTCGGACGTCGGTGTAAATTTGGGAACTTCTTGAATATGCAAAACTTCCCACCATGCTATATATCATTGGAAAGGTATCGAAGAATAGATTCCAAATGTCTAAAATTTTCTCACTTTTGAGTTGATTTGTAAAAATTTCACCATGAGCCTATTTTGTAGAGAGAGAATGTGTACAAATCCTTAAAGGACCCAATTTGAGTCTAAATTTCCCTTAATGTCTCTGCATTAGAGCTTCTTCTCTCACTCAATCTTCTCTCTTCTTCCTCGAGACCGGTGCTGCCCAATCCCAATCTAAGAGACAACCTCCTCCTCTTCCTCAAACCACACACACACACACACACAATGATGTCTATGCAACAACCAAAGTCGTGTGTGATGCCCTCCTATTCGTATTGGAACCAAAATCATGGCTAATTTCCTTAAGACCTCTTGTGTACAAATAAGGCTAACAAGAGCATGCAGTTAGGTTAGATAGGTAACAAGGATGCCTCCTGTTTAGACCTCAACCACAAGAGAGGCGACGAGAGATGTATACTGCTACAAAAGGGGTAGAGAAAATTAGAGACAGATTGTCAGCATACGAGAAGAGAGCCATGTGTTTGTTAAACATGCTAAAAGAGGACAATAAAAGAAGATTTATTACTAAATATAAATAAAAATTCCTATTAACCCACCTCAAAGGTTGACATTGATAATTTGATAGAAAACTTTGGCACCAGAAAGCAAAAATCTCGCAAGCTTTGTTAATAATTTAATCCAAAATAATGGGTCCCTTATTTTTTTAGGTTTGTGGCATTTAATTAATACAACCTTAGCACGTGAGTTTCTCCACCCCTCCCTCTCTTCCTCCTCTCTCTCCCTCCCTCTACTCCTTGAATGATCTCTTTGACACTTTTTATAGAGAATTGTGAGACCTTAAACAGAAAGGATTTAAGTGAATGCATGCAAATAGAAAGGATATGGGTGTGCAAATAGAAAGGGCAAGAAGGGCCATCATTTCATTGACTTTTTTTAAGAATTAATCATTACATACTAAAATGAAACCTTGGAAAAATACTCTTATTCTTGAAAAACGCAATAGAATATATATATTCAATGGAATGGAAAACAACATTTTGGTGCCCTATTATTTGTGTTATAAGTGAATTACAAACATTTTCTTTTCTCTTTAGGGCTAAGCCCAAAAAATTCAATATTATGTTACGGAGTCAGGCTCCAATGTTGCAATCACTGTGTGCATGCTGCTGAAGTTGCACCGGGTTGCAATACGATTACCCAAAACACCAATCAAGCAAGGAAATGATAGTAAAACCAAAGAAAACGCTAGAGCTATAACGAAGCATATGCTGCACAGAAAAAGTGTTTAAATGCAAGCAACAAAACTTAAGGCTGGATATTACAGAATCGTCCCTCCCTGCCTTGTCAAGGTTGGGGCATCTTGTTCTACTCTCTTTGTGTCATTAGGGAATCGAGCACTTTGAGGAGAGAGATGCTATAAAGATGCTCAATTGAGGTGGTTCATGGATTAATGTCATCTCAAAAAGCAAAACGTTTTGAATCTATGTCAATGAATTTGAGTATGCATAAGATTATGCTAGTTGCATGTTAAATAAGCTATGTGAAGGGTGAAACAAGAAATCTTTTGTATCATGGACTTATTTTTTGTAGGTTAAATAAAAAACTTTGGGTGGTCTATCCTTTTGTAATTATATATTGCTAATTAATATTTTTTGGATGTGAAGGTCAAGACTAAGCATGATATTAAAACTCCATATATCTTTTTAAGAAGTGTTATTTGTTTGCTTGACCTTTAAAAGTCATTAGTCTCTCTTATTAAACAATTATATTTATAACCTTGTGTAACAATGAATTCTACAAGTAAGGAAGCAAATTAAGAGGCTTTTGCATGGTCAACTTGAATAACATTCAATCTTCCCACCTCCCATATATGAAGAGATGTTGGTGCTGTTTTGAATCAGAGGAGAGAAATAGCCCAATTTTTAGGCTCTCATTTAAGAGATCTCATCTTTCCAGCAGCGTGTGTCTGTGTTGACTATCCTCATTTCTTGCCATAGCCTTTTAACTTCACTTATCTGCATACCTTTTTTTCTTTGTTTTGTAGACTACACTGAGAGAGAAGTGTGTGTGTGAGAGAGAGAAGTGTGTGTGAGAGAGAAAACACAGATGTGAGCCTCATCGTGCATCAAGAGGAAAAACATAAGCAAAGCTCGGCCAAGCGTTTGAAAGTCTTACTCTAAATCGCTTTTTCTTCTCATAAGGCAAGCTCAGATTTTGTGGGAGTGTCAAGGCGGTAAGAGAGAGCTCCACTATTGTAGGTGACCTTCCTAATCTTTTTTTGAGCGTCTTGGTGGTCTTTGGAAGGCTCACACAAGGTGAGTTGAAAGAAAAGGTCGTGAAGCTACCATCTGCGATTTTCTTGAAGCTTTTCCAAGCTGCTGAATGAGAAATCAAAAACCAAAAGGAGGTGAAGCTATCCTAAGGGTTTTTTTCAAGTACTGCTGCCTTTAATTGTGTGTTGGTGTAAGAGAAGAATTACTTCTTTTCTTATCTATATTCTATCATTTTGAAGTATCCAACATAGTTGTGAAGAAGAGTAATATGCTAACCTTGGCAAGTCTACAAGTATGATCCCAATCTTTGTATCACTTTTCTTGTGTTGTGGACATTATGTGGTGTTGTTTTGTTGTCATTAGTTCTTTTTTAGAGAGTGTGGAAGATTTAAAATCTATATCCACAATCATTGTATAACTCTTTTATGTGGACATTATGTGGTGTTGTTTTGTTGTCATTAGTTCTTTTTTAGAGAGTGTGGAAGATTTAAAATCTATATCCACAATCATTGTATAACTCTTTTATCACTTTGTAAAATCATGGTACCCTTGTAAGAAAGTGGGTCAAGGGTCCGTTTTCTTGGAGGGTTGGCATGTGTTGCCCCAAGTTAGAGTGAGTTCAAAAGTGGTTCTACTTTGATTGTATGGTTTGGGTGGGTTTGAGATTAGTCAGAAGACAACACAAACATCACATAATTCACCATGTTCTTGGTGCTGGTTTGTTTGGAGATCAACATGACTACCATGATTTTGTCTTTGGTTCTTGAACCACATATCCGAAATATTGTTTGCATTGGTTTCACCGTGGAGGTGTTTGGCTCCTTGAGGACTGAATATGAGTGGTTTTTGTACTGCGGAAGCTCCCCAAATGGATGGATAACGTTCACCTATCCCCACACCTACCATAGGAGGACCTACATGCTATGTTTTGTGAAGAAGAAGATCTCAATTTATCCAGTTGTAATTACAAAGTGTGGCTTGCTATCCATTATAACTTTGAAATATAAGGGACGGCAAAGAGAAGGTTTCTCCTAAGTTATCCACCAACAAGTATTATAGACCTTTCTAAATATTGGAAAAGATCAACGATGTGAATTTCAAACTAGCATTACCCGATCATTGGAGGATTAACAATGCTTTTCATGTGCGAGTCTCCTAAGAGCTTATAAGGGTACCAAACCTTTGGAACCAATGAACAAGGATCCACCGGAAGTTGAAGAGCTAGAAGTTCTTTAACCAGAGCAGATTGTCTTTCATAAGGAAAGAAGAGAATCGCATGGCAAGGTTACTAGAAAGTACCTTGTCAAGTTCAAGGAATATTCGGCTATGGATGCCAAGTGGGTGGATGAGAACTTCTTTGTGGAATATCCACCACAAGTTTTATAGGCATATCAAGAAGCTTTTTAGTTGAGGACAACTGATTAGAAGCCGAGGGGATGTCACCGGCCTTTGTATTTTGACATCCAAGGAACCAAGAACAAAGAAGAATGCTCAAGATTTACATTCCATTGCAAGGAATTGAGTATTCTAGAACTCGAGGATTGTTATCCAAGGTTGTATACAAAAGGAGCAACTCTGAGATTGAACACTAAATCTTTTATGTACAAGAGTCATGGGACTAGCCATCTCATGGAGGCATTGTTTTATCAATGAAGGAAATCGGAACTAAGTACATGGATATGAATACTGTTAGCCTACCATAGTCACACACTTACATGGATAGTAGGACTACGGTAGGAAGAACTAGTGTGAATACGAATAATTTGGTATAAGAAGCAAGAAAATGTTCTTGCATTTGTTTGTTCATTTGATTTATGATTGTGAGCATATCTGTGTATGTGTGCCAAGGGTCAGGGACACCTGGTTAAAAACCCAAGGACGAGCATGTGTGCAAGTGTTTGTGTCTTCTCAAGTGCGTGTTGATCTTGACAGAAAGAGAATCATTCTAGGAAACTCCTGCTTAAGGGAGACTCCATAGATGCAAGGGATGGGTGTATCTATCAAAGAGGTCAAACCCAAGGTCACTTTATGTAAAGGGTGAAACCCGTGAGGGCCAAATGCTCCCCAAAGCCAAGCACAAGAGAAGAGGACATTCAGCATGAAGAACCATGTGTCAAGAGCCAAAGAGAAGAGCTAGGCCCACAGCAAGGAAAAGTAGAGAAAGTAAGACCTTCTAGTTAAAGACACCTATTTAATAAATTACGAGGATGTCACCAAAGCATCAAAATACAAGTTGTTGACATGTAAAAATGCAACCCAACAAAAACAAAACAAAAAAAAAAAGGTTTGCAAAAAAAATGACCTATCTCGAATCCTGTCGTGGTATCTTCTCTCTCCTCTCTCTTTTGTTTATTTTCAAATTCTCTCAAGATTTTACACGTGAATTTGTTGTTTTTTCAAAGATAAGCTAAGTACCCATGCCACAACCCTTACGAAGGCCTGTTTCACTGCATAAGAGAGAGATATATATAGATAGATAGAGAGAGAGAGAGAGAGAGAGAGAGAGAGAGAGAGACGTACCCATTCCATCTTCCCCTCCCCTTCCCCATCTATATCCTCGGACGTCTATTGATGTTTTAGGGGGGAAAGGGGGAGAGCGGACCCAAGGCTTTTCCGACCCCTAGTGTAGTGTCCTCTCTCTACTCTCTCTCTTGTATATTTTCAAATTTTCTCAAGGAATTACACATGAATTTGTTGTTTCCTCGAAGATAAACTAAGTACCCATGCCATAGTCCTTATGAAGACATGTTTCAGTGCATGAGGTAGATACAGAGAGGCATACCCACTCCATCTCCCCCTCCCCTTTCCCGTCTCTACTCTCAAATGTCTAATGATGTTTTTCATTGTGTGTGTGTGTGTGTGTGTGTGTGTGTGTGTGTGTGTGTGTGAGAGAGAGAGAGAGAGAGAGAGAGAGGCGTACTCATTCCATCTCCCCCTCCCATTCCCCGTCTCTGCATTAGAGCTTCTTCTCTCAATCAATCTTCTCACTCTTCCCGCTCCTAGAGGAGACCGGTGCCCAACCCCAATCTAAGAGACAACCTCCTCCTCTTCCTCAAATCACCACACACACACACACACAATGCTGTCTATGCAACAACCAAACTCGTGTGTGATGCCCTCCTATTCGTATTGGAACCAGAATCATGGCTATAATTTCCTTGAGACCTCTTGCATAGAAATAAGACTAACAAGAGCATGTAGTTAGGCTAGACAGGTAATAGGAATGCCTCCCATACATACCTCAACCACAAGAGAGGCAAGGAGAGATGTATACTGTTGTAAAAGGAGGTAGACAAAATTAGAGACAGATTGTCAACATACAAGAAGAGAGTCGTCTGTTTGTTAAACATGCCAAAAGAGGACAATAAAAAAAGATTTATTACTAAATATAAATAAAAATTCCTATTAACCCACCTCAAAGGTTGACATTGATAATTTGATAGAAAACTTTGACACCAAAAAGCAAAACCCTTGCAACCTTTGTTAATAAATTAATCCAAAATATGAAACCAAAACGTTTTTGGTGCCGATATTAATTAATTTTCTATGACACCTAATAAAGTTGTTTTTTGTGGTTTGTTTGACCTTAGGACATTTGGAAAATTTTAAAGGTTGAAAGGCGTATTTTTTTTTAGAAACAAATCTTCTAGAATCCAACAAATCTTCTAAAATCCCTGTTCTACATGCGTCTTGACGGCTCCTCAACCAAATAAATCCAGGTCGATGGCTCCTCGACCTAAGGTAGGGAGAGAGAGGAGGAGACTGAGGAGGTGGCCATGGAGCATATGGCGAGAACAACGAGGAGGAGACGGAGGGGGCAGCCAACCAGTTCAGCAAGGACGAGGATGAGGAGAGGGAGGCGGCCAAATAGATGGCAAGGACGAGAGAGAGAAGGAGGAGACAAAGGGACTGGCCGTCGAGCAGATGTCGAGGATGAGGAGGAGAAAACAGTGGAGGCAGCTGTGGAGCAAATGGTGAGGAGGAGGTGAAGGATAGGGTGGCCGTGCAACAGATGAGGAGACGGAGGGGCTCCACAACGAGTACGACTACCAGGGAGACTAAGGTTTATCTTATTGCATTAAATAATGTCACGTTAGTAGCATTATTTAATGCAATACAAACCGTTTGTCCCAATATACTATTAAATATACAAACCATTTGTCTCAATATACTATTAAATATACAAACCGTTTGTCTCAATAATGGATATCTTATTTTATTAGGTATGTGGCATTTAATTAATACAACCTTAGTACATGAGTTTCCCCACCCCTCCCTTTCTTCCTCCTTCTACTCCTTGAATGAGCTCTTTGAGGCTTTTTATAGAGAACTACGAGACCTTAAACATAAAGGATTTAAGTGAATGCATGCAAATAGAAAGGATACAGGTGTACAAATAGAAAGGGCAAGAAGGGTTGTCATTTCATTGACTTTTTCAAAAATTAATCATTACATACTAAAATGAAACCTTGGACTCTTATTCTTAAAAAACTCAATAAAATATATATATTCAATGGAAATGCAAAACAACATTTTGATTTTGGTGCCATATTTACTTGTGTGTTATAAGTGAATTACAAACATTTTCTTTTCTCTTTAGGGCTAAGCCAAAAAAATTCAATATAGGCAGGCTCCAATGTTGCAATCATTGGGTGCATGCTGCTGAAGTTGCACCGGGCTGCAAGACGATTACCCAAAACACCAATCAAGCAAGGAAATGATAGTAAAACCAAAGAAAAAGCTGGGGCTATATAACGAAGCATATGCTGCACAGAAAAAGAAAGCAACGAAACTTAAGGCTGGATATTACAGAATCGTCCTTCCCTGCCTTGTCAAGGTTGGGGCATCATGGCAATCTTTCCTATCATGCCCACCATCCCCTTATGGGCGTCGACAGTTCTGCATCCAGACTTAGCAAGGAGACAAGAGTTCTGCCTACCTGACAAGCATGGATATCATCACATCCACACACCAGTTTGCCGTTGAGAGTATCTACAGCCTGAAAAGCTCCTCCTCCTTCACTTCTCTACACAGCAAATTCTTTCACAAAATGAGGCTTTCTGCGAATTAAAAAAATACCAAAATCCCATAGAGAAGTCGGGCCTCATACATGCATCGGGCGGGCTGATAGCCCAACGCGTGCGTGTACGTACATCAACTTACACGAGACACACTACACGCAGAGGGCGGTTCGATAATTCACCTTGTAAAAATCGACTGCAAGAAAGTTCGACCATCTTCCGCCAGCAGCTGCATAGCAGACCTTGAGCATGGAGGACAACATATCTGAATTATCTAGGCAAGCAGCCGTCTCATTTGGGTTTGTGGGGAAAAAGTTCTCCAAGACCAAGGATTTTGATGTGCTATTCAAGGGCGACGATTCCCCACGATTCGGGCATGATCCTGCCTTCATACCACCATCACCATCTGAAAATCCACCACATTGGCATCATAAAGAGTAACATTGTGAGTGTTAGAGAATTCTTTACAGAAAAAGGATATCGTATGATAACAGGACATACATTGATTCTCCACCACATAGTTCCACTGATATGCTATGCCTTCTGTGCTTTCCTTGGAGGAGTTCGAGGTGAAGATGACCAACCGTTGGTTCTTTGCTATCATGTCGCTAACTCCAGGCCAATCACCGCCGTCTTTGGGCATCTCTGATACTGGGAACCAGTACTTCATCAACCCCGCCGCAGTAAAGACATTTGTAAGGCCCTTATCAGCATGGACATAATCTTCAATGAAGATGGTCACGATCTCTGAGGTGTTGGCTGAAAGAAACGCCTCAATCTCTTTCAAGGTGTCAAGAGCTGGTTCCTACCAAAATAGGTGGCTGGGCATGAGATGTAATAGTGTAAGAGATTGAAACTAATCAAAGCCCCAACTTTAGTAACAATGAAGATTAAATCATCAAAAGAGCACTCGTATATGAGATGAAACTTGGAATACATACAAAGGCTGTGAAGGCATAGCACTGTCCTCCAAATGAGTGGCAAAGCCATACATCATTTTCATAATCGTACATGTCAAGCATTAATCCCCTAACTCCATGCTGCATCATTTCCACACATGAGATACAGGAAGAGGCACAATACTGAAACTTTTAGCATGAACATGGCCATGACATGAACTGGCAGACCAATCTATGAAATAGAACACCAATAATACCAAAACTCTACTCACATTTAGCTGGTCTGTGACAGTATCCTCCTGATTTTCAAATGTTTCTCTAGGTACCCCTGTGTGAGAAGGTTCTCCGACTATTGCATACGAGTTATGGGTCGTCAACCATGCATATTTGTTGAATGGTAGGGTGTTGTTCTGCAATCAATTAAAAATGAAAATTAATGCTCTTGTATAGAAAGCCACGTTGAAATTCTAAACAGTTGCCATTCGAAACAGCAGCCATGACAAGAATTCTATAAAATGCCAGATAAAGAGCATAGTTTAGTTACCAATGATAGCACATTATAAGTATTTGACCTGGTGCATCTTGTAGCATTATCACCCGCTATGGCACATGAGCTGCAGTATAAGCCAGCTGCACAATCTGAGCTTGATGAACATGATTCTAGTAGCTGCATATTGTTTCAGGTTTAGTCTCTCTCTCTCTCTCTCTCTCTCTCTCTCTCTCTCTCTCTCTCTCTCTCTCTGTGTGTGTGCGCGCGCGCACGAGCGTGCACCTGCACATGTACTCTCTGACTTGTATGTTTAAGATGAGCTACCTGATTTTATAGTTACAATACAGGCCATAAAGATTTCAACTCTACTTCATGTAGACAATAGAATGTTCATGTCCCAGAAAGGCTGCAGCACATTTGGAGGCTTTTGGATGAGAGGACCATCAACAAATGAGACCTCTCCTAATCACAAGGCTGCTTCCATTGCTCCCAATCAGATCTACTCAGACATCATAGATTTATAGATAGCCTCATTACACGCCATGTCTTGATGAAACTTTTTCACCACCACTCTTGCATACGGTTTGGCAATTCTGTGTGAGGTTTGATCTAGCAACAAAGTGCAATGTCGCAATCCATGAGATACTTCAGGCATGATCGTGCAAGGGGTAAGGATGACATATCATGAGCTCTGCTTTCTCTATCGAGCTAACCAGATCAGAGTCTAGACCATTCTTCTTCTTTCTCAATTCAATGCTGTTTCACCGGTATCCACTAAACCTTGCTTTCTTTCAAACAGGGAGCACTTTGGAAGTGCATTTACTAGCTTCATCCAATTGAGTCTAGCCCCTGAGGTCGCGTGGCATACCAAAAAGTGGATGCCAACGTGCAGTACACTACTTTTCACAGCTTAAAATGAGTAAGTCTTCTGCTTCTCCGATTCCACCATTGCCATTTATCTCTGCGTCAAGTTTAAACTTTCCAGCTCTTAAGTGTAGCCAAGTGTTGACCTGTCTAATTTGACAGTAATTTCGAGCTACTGTATGAGGCATCTGAATCAGACAATCGCAATCTAAGAGTCTTAGTACTTCCTGCCAAACTAGAGGAGAAAGGAAAAATTAATCACTGGGGAACAAAACATGGTCGCTCAATTTTAATCTAATGAAGACAGTCGTGACCCTTGTGCCAAATTGGTGGATAGTGTATTGTGTGGCTTTGTCCAGGTTATGTTAAGGCACGTGACTCCTGGGCTAAGAAGAGACGTCCAAGAATAGTTTGAGGTACAAGGTAGCTGACTTAAATCAATCTCTCTCTCTCTCTCTATCTATCTATCTATCTATCTCTCTCTCTATACACGCAAGCGCGCATCCAAATCCCCCTGAACTAAATCAAAAAGCACTTTATCACTGACTTGGAAATTTGTAATGAATACCTTCTCGAGACGCAGAAATGGAAAGCAAAAGGGCAGGCACGGTTGTAAACAGACCTGGCATTGTCCAGAGGAACAAGAATGGGCGTGTTTCAGCAAAACAAGCCAGCCCAAAAATCCACCAAAGACAACAAAAAGGTTGCATCTAGCCATGATTAGCGAGATCTACACAGAATAAAACCTGCGCAAGAGCAAGAAAATGAGTGAGAATGGACAAAGGTATCAAGCTAGATGTGCATAAATGTATTACAATGTGCTGGCAAAGTGTGAGTGCTCGCGCGCGTGCGTGTCGGCCAGAGACAGATCCCTACCTGTGTCGATAGACAAAGCAGAGTTTGGAATGCAGCAGCACAGATACAGCAGAAATCGGCTGCTTCTGATACAGTGAGAAGAGGTAAGGAGAGGCCGGATGGGCTCGAACGCGGTAACACCGCCAGGAACATTGAAAATATCAACGTACTACATAGTCTATTAGCAGGTGCCTTCCATTACCAAGTTACCAACCGTCACTGGTTACGTAGGGTAGGTGGAAACTCTACTCGGTCGGAGTGACCAGTCCATGATGAAACTTAGCGGATCGCTGATTCACTCAACAAGTCGGCTAACTTAGCGGAGCGCTTATTCACTCTTACCCGTCTCTGACGGGGTTGACACCTCTCTCTCTCTTTGGGTTTCACACTTTTTTTTTTTTGGCTCTGTCCACCCTTGCACTTTGCACTTTTTGATGACAAGTGTTAAAAGAGATTTCAGTCTTTTTTATATGTAGTATTAGTCGCCTCAGTGTGCTTCACATGTCTCCTCGAATTTCAAATTCTACCCCAACCTCCTCCTCTTTTTCCCGAACCTCTAAATTCTTGCCACGTGGTAGCTTTGTGAAACTTTTCCTTAAGATAATACTAGTTGGGAACCCGTGCTTCGATCTTTTGAGGCTTCCAAAATCAAATTCTACCCAAACCTCCTCCTCCCCTTCCCGAACCTCCAAATTCTTGCCATGTGGCAGCTTTGTGAAATTCTTCCTTATGATAATACTAGTTGGGAACCCGTGCTTCGCACATCTTTTGAGGCTTCCAAAATCAAATTGTACCCAAACCTCCTCCTCCCCTTCCCGAACTTCTAAATTCTTGCCACGTGGTAGCTTTGTGAAACTCTTCCTTAAGATAATAAGAGATAGAGATAGAGATAGAGATAGCGATAGCGATAGCGAAGAAGATATAGAAGTATAGATATAGATATAGAAGTAAACGAAATTTTTAGTGTGCATGTTCATAAATTTTTCGTGAGCATCTTAATTAATGGCACTTATGTGACATTAATTAAGAAATACATTACAATTAAAGGATCCACTAAACAATGTATTCTCTGCGACTTACATCGTATTATTCACAACTACATTATAGTTAAAGGAAACTAGTATGTGACCCGTGCGTTGCTGCAACGACAAAAAGTTTTTACTTGCATTTATGTATGTGTGAACACTTGTGTGTATATATATGTCTGTGCATGCACATGTGAGGGTTCTCAAAAAATATGTGTGCACACATGTACATTCAAGTGTGTTTGTGCATGTACATGTGAATATGTATGTGCATAAGGGCAGGCTGCGCAGTGTGGCCCCAAGGGACACTGAAGAAAAAAATCTTAAGGCACTAAAGAATGAAAAAATCCCCTATTACCACATGGCAGTAGGGGGATTTTTTTCTCTTATTTTTTAGAAATCCAAGATTTCTCTTTTCTCTCCTCTCCTTGTGCCATGTCGCAACAAAAAAGTTATCCATGGAGAATATGTAATAGATTGACGAATTTAGTCAACTTGAAATTTACATTCAACAAAGGGCTGAAACAACAAGCACTGTGTACATATACATTTATAGTTTTGAAAACTCATAAACCCAGACATTGCAACATGGTATGGACTGAAACAAACAAGAGAGTAAACCGACTTTTGACATGGACACATTTACAAGAAGCGGGCATCCTCTTTTAGCAAGCTTGTGTATTTTCGAGTTGCAAGTGACAGCAGTACAAAATCTTGACCATCAAGGATTGCTTGTTTGAAGCTGGTCATTTTTTCTTACACAGAGAAGTGTGCATTGCTGAAGTCTTCTTCTCCATCATGATCTTCACCATTAAGCACAATTGGATGTTTCCGATTGGTTCCTTCATTATATTGTTGATTGCGGGAGTCACTTCTAAAATTCTCAACTTCTCTTTCACATAGGCATGCTCAAAAAGGTTTACTAGTGTTAAGCAAACCTTATTCTTTAGATCACCTTGCCCATACAAAGCATACAGCTCACGCCCACGACTTATTTCTTTGGATTAAACATTACACAAGAACTTGAAATGGTTCTTGTGTAGATCTTACATGCAATATCCTAGTATACCTTCAAAAGTATTCATACGCTTGGCGAAGTGCTCTACACATAACTAATCCTCCTTGTGGCTTAAATAAATCCCATTGCATGTACCTCTTCATGAGCTTCCCTATACTTATCAAAGATGGTTGTTGGTAACAACCATTTGGAAGTGCAAATGATTGAGAGTGACACTCTCTAGCGCAAACAGTCCTTTGACACACTCCATGCGTATAAATTCTTCGAGCATCTCCCAATTTGACACGTCAATATCACCATTGCCAATGCCTATGGTAATTGATGCCTCAATGAGCTTGTTGTTTTCCGATGCAGGGAATTTTGGACACTGTCTCACCGATAGATCAGAGCACTACTTCTTGTTTCCAGAAGAACCTGCAAGCTAAAGTAACAACGAGACGATAGATTAGTTAGTTAAATTTTTAAACATAAGTGGATGGTGAAAAAGATACATAAAGAGAAGCCTGAAGCCAAAGTAGCATATTAGTATAGATGGACTGAATTTTTAAAAATAAGCTGATAGTGAAAGAGACACATAAAGAAGAAAATAACAACCGAAAGAACCTTCTATCAAGAAAATAATGAACGAAAGAACGTTCTATTATAGTGAGGAAGACAAATATTTTCTCTGTTTTGTGGCACACAGCGAGATATGGGAAATTCGAAAGTGAGATCTTGCAATCCTTTTAACTGCCAGAAGATTACACAGAGAGGCCGGCCAGGTAGGAGTCACTATCCTCGCTGGTGCAGACTCTGCACATGGATTTCTAGGGACTATAATTGCAGTCGCTTGTGTTTCATGTCAGAAGAGAGAAGCAAAACCATGAGCAGGGGTAGAGTTTATAATGTCTCGTAGAGGATATCTGAAAATCACGTCCAGAATGATGAGCAAATGATATTTATAACCAACATCCAAGTTTCCAGAAGTCGAACAAGCTAGGGCAACTAAACATGCAATATACATCGTGCATGCACGCACGCATAACTGGGAAAGCCATATAGAATAGCACGTCAGACAGTATATGCGTCCAATGTGAGCAGCATGTGTGCAAATCACACGGTCTGCACGATCATGTCATAACATTCCCAAAGCAGAAAAAAACAATGGCATGACAATACCTGCATGCAGCTTCAAGAAGACGAGAAACAGCCTACACCGAAAAACAAGGCAAGAACATCTCCAAGAACCTCAAACTATAGTAAACAAGGGAACACCATCGAGCCGCAAGATCACACCCGATGGGCACACACATGAATGACACATCCAAAAAAAAGAAATACGATAGGTAGCGAAAAGAGTGGCATGTGAACACGAAGAAGAAACACTGTCAGCATACCTGTCTGGACAAAGTCGTAGCAAGCTACACTGACAAGAGCAAACGAGCATCGACACGGATGAAAGGAACAAAAGAATAACAGTTTCAGCATACCTCTCCAACAATCTCTCCTGACATACAAATGAGCACCGAGATCAACAACACCATAACCACGTAGCCGACGAAGAAAAACCGACATGCGAACACGAAGAAGCACCACTATCACCAGACCTCTACAAGAAAATCGCTGCAAGCTATAGTGAAACAAAGAAACCACCACCAAGATCGCTCGAAGGTAGCGAAGCAGAATAGCGCCAAGACCTCGGGGGGTTCACTAAAAAATATGTGAATATAACACGTGGGTTCAATAGAATGACATTTTTTATGCATGTTTTTATGACAAATATATTTATAGAAGGGTTCATAATATCAACCACAAAAGGTTACATTTTTCATAGAAAAAAGGGGCGTTCTAATAATGGAAAATTCACAGATAAGGGATTTTAAATATAGGTCTTGAATGCACATGATATACACGGTTTTTATATGGTGAACCCCCTCAGGCCAAGACAACCGAAAACACGCAACATAACCACGCAGACGGTGAAGAAAAACCAGCATGCGAACAGGGAGAAGCACCACCATCACCATACCTCTATGAGAAAATCACTGCAAGCTATACTGACTGCTAATCGATAACCTACTGAGGGTTCTTTGGTTATGCGTGTAGCACACACCAGTGTAGCATTGACTAAATACATAGACAGATGCAGAAGACAAAGTATAACTTAAATCATATGAGATGAAAAGACCATCTCTACAAGAGATTAAATCGGCGCTTTTGTATTACCACGTGAAAAGAAAGAGAAGAGGCAAATATACACAGTAGATGCTTGATTGATTGAAAATTGGCTAACAACCAGCAGCCATTATTTGGATTTCCATTAGAAATTTATACTGCTAAAGGCACAATTACAAAAAGAAATTCTCGTGATGTGAGCAACGACTGAGTTACATCAATCATGGCTAAGACGAGGAGTTCGTTACAAACACCGACTGGCCATGACTAGTGTGTTCCGACATGTTCGGTTTTGTCGACTTGTCCGGCTGTCCGGCCCCAACACTTGGCACACCCGGTGGGTTGGATTCCCAATCCAACGACTCGAACCCACAAGCATACCCTTGAGCTGTCTGGTAGTGCAAATCACCCGAAGATAGGGACTAGTATGGATGCATCCTTGGCATCCTCCTTCGCATTGCGCTTGCAAGCAATTTGTAGCTGGAAGTGCTTGGGCACCTTCCTGATCCTTCACAGCTTTTGGGGACTTCTTCTTGAAGGTACCACCCTGGAGGCTCAGTCTTCCACTTCGCCCAGCTCATCGTCATTGTTGGCCAGCTGCAGCAGCAGGAGCAGCAGGTCAGATTGGATTGCTCAGACCGAATGGAGCCGGAGGTGCCATAGCTTGGACGAGTTGTGAAAGGGGTATATACTGCAGGGCATGCTGCTGTAAGAAAGGTATCCATCCTCCACTAGCCCCGAGTTTCAGGGAGATTGGCAGTGGCAACAGCACCTGCTAGGATCTGGATGTAAGCACACCCTTGGCGGATTATCTGTGTGAGGTTGTTCACTTGCCTGGTTGCCTCTTGTTGTGTGTCGGAGATCTCCGCTCGAGCAGCTAGGTCGGCTCTGAGTGCTACATTCTTTGCCTCTTCAAGGGTTGCGATGGCCTCCTCGATATCTTCATTTGTGGTTTTTCTCTTCCCTCACCAAGTCAGAGGCTTCTTGCCCAGCTTGGTCTTCAACTCATCAATGTGAGCCTGCATGTCGTTCTTATCTTTCAGGGCCTGGTTGTGTTTGTCCTTGTAGGCCATCTTCATGGTGGCCATCCAATCCTACAGCTTGTCGTAGTTCTTCTGGAGGGCCGCTGCATGTTCTTTGAGGAGCACCATGGTTGAGTCATCTGGTTGAGGAAGCTGCTCCAGATCCAGAGACCATTACCAGTTGGAGGTTTCCATGTCAACCTACTCTTCCCCAGGGCAGTCAGCGTGGCATTTTGTTCTTTATATCTTGTAAGCTTCTGCTCAAGCTGCTCCATCTTCAGCATTAGATCGTCCTGTGGGGCTGAAGAAAGTTGATCATTTAGTGGGGCCAGGCTGTGTCGGAGCTTCCCGTAGGACGAGGCTTTGCGGTTGGATTGGCGTTTTGCTCGAGGCTCCCGACTGGTTATCCTCTTCATCATCTGAGTCGTCATCGTTCTTTGGGAGGATGGAAGGGAGCTTACACTGGCCTGTGAGGAGCAGACGGAGCTGGTCCATGAGGCTATCCCATCACCTGATCAGATCTTCTTGTAAAGTGTCGGATAGCTCGGCCAATGTCTCCGTAATCAACCTGGAGTGCTGGAGGAGGGGGCGGTGTAAGACTTGATTTCGGCCTTGAGGAAGTTGACCCGAGTCCGATCCGAAAGTTCTCTGTCTTTGATATAGTCCATGAAGCTTGGAAAGACATACGTTGCTTTCAAGCCCTCCTCTTTTGCGTTTGCAACCTCCTGACGGGTGCCTTCGCCCACCTGTTTGCCGGAGGGCCGTGTTCTCTTGATGAAGCCTTTTGTCACTGTTTCCTCGAGTCAAAGTGCTCGGGCTTCTGCCTTCCTTGTCCCAAATGGTTCTTCTTCCTCGAAATAGTGAGCCAGGTACTCTGCATATCTTCTGGCCGTTGGGAGATCGATTGTTTGGGGTGGCTTGGAGGGCTCCGCTGAGTTGGAGACGACTACTGACTGGGTCGGAGCAATTTGGCCTCGTGGAGGTGCCGTCTTCTGAAAGGCCAGAAGCTCCATCAGGACCCTTTTCTTCTTTTCCTTGGAAGAGAGGAATGCTAAAACAAGCTTCCACCGTCTGAGTGACCGTCTATTTCGAGCTGGCCATCTCAGCAGGATTTGGCGCTAGTTGTTGTTCCTCCTGTGTTGCCGGGGCAGGTTGCACCTCGACTTCTGTTGGGGGATTTGCCTATGGCCTGCCGCCAAACGAGAAGAGAAATGTGAGCAGTTGCCCCACTTTGGTGTGGGTGTTGCTTTTTGCTAGGCGGCCCACTTCTTTCAGCAACTTTATGAAGCAGAGAGATGCCCAGTTGACATCTTCGCCTTTTTCAGCTTTCCTTATCTAGCCCATGGCTGTGCTGCAGATATATGTTGTGTCTTGTTTTGCAGCCACAACATCTCCAAGAACATTTTGGTACTACGCAATCTTCATGGCGTTGTGGTTGTTTGCCAGCCTATGTTCTCCGTTCACTCTCTCCCCAAAGTAGCAAACCATTACTTTGTGTCCTGCTGGGGAGAACTTTGTGAGGCCTGCACTGTGAAGCATAAGCCTTTCTGCTACCAAGCTTTCTATAAGCTGTGTCTCCACCCCTCATAGCGTGACTTAGGTGCTCCCTCTCAGCAATCTGACAACTTCTTCGGCTGTTGCAGGGTGTACTCGGATCGTGTGCCATGGCATGCTCATTAACTCTGCTAGCCCTATATTCACCAGCTATGCCTGCACACCTTCAAAGTTTGTGGCAATGTGGGTGAAGGGGTCGAAGGTCACCATGGTGCCTGCGCACCTGTGAGATACTGATGTAGGTAGAGTGCTGTGCAATGAGAAGAGGATGCAACAAGCGGGATTGTGAGAGCAGAAATGATGGCTGTGAAACCTAAATCCAAAGTTAGAATATTTGAGCAGGGTACAAAGTGTACAATAGATAAAAGCGAGAAAGTAATGGCATTCACACAACCTGAAAATAATTTTGTGCGCGCTATGCCATGCATGATTGCCACGGCGCCCTCAAGTTAGAATGATTAAAGAGAATAAAAATAAAAATTTCAACCAAATCTTTCATGATGATTTCTTGAAGCGTGCCTACATGAATTTGATGGACCTCCAGGTAGTGGATGGCTGGCGTTGACTCATTAATGAAAGGATTCTCCGACATCGGCACTTTGTACGGTCTGAGGCGGTAGCCATTCACTAGCTTCTAGAACCGTTCCCCTATGAGTTTTCTGAGTAGAAAGATTCTATCCTAGAACTTTTCTACTATCCAAAATGGTCCACTCCATCGGAGCTTTAATTTCCCTGAATGCGGACCCATCCGTGATGATTGGAACAAGAGGACCGAGTCTTTCTCTTCAAACAGCCAAAACCTGGAATGTCGGTCCACCCACTTCTTCCTCCTCTTTTGGATCATGGTTGATGACGAAGAAACTGGTAAATCGATCCTCATCCAGCTGCATGGAGTTGATCCAGACGTGGCTGTAGGGATTCCTCCAGGCTCAGTTTTTCTTCTATGGCGATCTGGAGACTAGGCACCAGGAACTTCATTGGCACCACTACTTTAGTGCCATACACCAGTTTGAACGAAGTCATCCCTGTAGAGACCTCATAGGTAGTTTGGAACGCCCATAAAGCTGAATACAACTTGTCATCCCAATCCGTGCGATTTTCATTGACCAGCTTCTTAAGAATCCGTTGCAATATTTTATTTGTGGACTCTGCTTGACCATTGGCCTGTGGGGTGTGCGCTTTTGCCACACAGGTCGTAGCTGGGGACTTGCCGAACACCGTATGTGAGCCACGAATGGCTGCAAGCATACAACCAGGGAAGCAATCTCAAACAGAATGCAAAAGGTGTGTCACTCACCGCTCAACCGCCGCCTTGAAGGATTCCCGCGTCGCAGTGAAGAAGGAGCCGCCGTCGTCGCTCTACCGCCTCTCCGCCGCCATGCCGCTACACAGTGCTCGATCGCTCTCTCTCTCTCACGCAGGAGAAGGAAACCAAGGAGATAAGGCAAGAGCACTCTTGTATTCACAACACATGAGAATGAGGGTTTTAGGGTTACATTTGACTCTTATAGGTGACTTGGCTGTTCACACATGGGCGCCCATACATGGCCGGCCGATCCTAACCCTTACCCTGCTGATATTCAAGGTGCACCTCTCATCGGCGATCACCTAATCCCCTTACCCTTAACATATGGTGCCGACAAGCCCGGCCCATGACTCAGAATATTTAAATTAATGACGTAAAACATAGTACGTCTGTCTCAATGTCCGTCATAGGTTAACATGCTCCCCTTCCTGATGTAGATTCCGTCCTCGGAAGCTATGGTATGGTAAGCTTGATAGGGTTGTTGTGGTAGACCGTCTGCAAAACAGGAAAGTAGAGTGAAAGTATGCTGGAATTCAAAAGATATAAACTGTATAAATTCAAGCATGTTAGACCACAATGGATGTTGCTATGAGAACTTAGTTTAAGGGGTCACATGAATGAGCTAGTGTAGCAAATTAACAGGAGTTTAAAATTATTGAAAGTAAATCAAGAGTTAGCAAGGTGTCAAAGGTTAATCAAGGTTTATAACTGACCTAAGCCAAGGAAAATAACCAAGCTTAATAATTAAACAGATGACCATACTGTGTCTTCTCTAAGAACAAGTTAATACCACGAGCCTAGGGACACAAGAAACATCAGAGTTATAGGAGCCTTTTGCCTTTATTTCTTTATGCACGTGACAATTTTGAAACACAATGGCGACCTTCCTAAGGCAGAACTAACATCGATCCTGGTACCATGTTTAACACAAAGCATTCTCCAAGAATCTATTAGTTCACCTTAGGCAAGGCTACCCCCTACCAACCAAGGCATCGGTCTGGAGTAGAATACTCCTCGCCTACCAAGTATCAATAAGGCGATAGGCCAACATTAAAGCACATCATAGACTTGTATTGCCATTTATTGTAGGCTTTTTTTTTTAATTTATTTCTTTTGATCTTCGCTCCTGAACTATAATTTGTCTTGCATCCTTTTGACAAAGGGGTAAAAGCTATGTCCTAGAGGTCACACACACATGGCCAGGTGTCAAATATTAAGATGGTTTGATCCTAGACCTAAGACAATCGTATTCCAAGGTTAACTAAAGATTGCATGCATTCTCAAGAATATATCCAATAAGGTTAAACTCATTAATGATTCACACTAGCACGTCAGGCAACTTCAAAAACTAAGTAGTACATTGACAATTTCCATGTGGTCATGCATAATAGTTCATGCAATTAATTGAACAGTAAAAAATTAAAGAGAGTGGGCATGGAAGAATTACACTTGTATTTTGGAGATCTCCTTGATTCGATGAGAAAAATGCCCGCAATTTGATGAGATATTTATGTATGAGTGTTGCGGCTATCTCAGGACTTGAAAGCGAACCCACCTCAAACTTTTCAACCTGTACAATCAACTAACAAGCACTATACCTCGAGAGGCACATCAGTGTGAAAATTTAAAGACTCGTTTAAGGAATCCAAACTAGAAAAAACTTGAAAACACTAACCTACTAGAAAAAACTTGAAAACACTAACCTACCTACCAGTCACCACACTACTACTTAGGATACGGTAAGAGGATGTTGTAGAGTCTTGGCTCTAGCCCTAAGGCTAAGGCTCTATCCGCATCATCCAAATAAATAAAGTCAACCTCAGTAGTGCCATGAGTTTCATCCGTCTATTCATCATTGTCAGATATTTCCTTTTCATTTTCCCATCCACATAAACTCATCAAGAATGTAACCATGCGAGGATAGTCATCTTGTGGAAAAGGAAAGCATTGGGCTATCGGGGATATTTCCTCTACGAAGTAGGGGTCAGTCATGGTCAATAGGCGAATTAGCCATTCTAATTCCTCAACATTTTCCTCTCTAGCTAGTACATCTATATGATCCCATTCAGTTTCAATTACAAGATAGCACATGTTAAATATCTGAGAAAGGTACAGATGATACCTCTCACCAAAGGTGGGAGTGGATGAAGTGTATGATGATCGTACATCTGCCATATCTGCAAACACAGATATAGCATCAGTAGGTTTGTGACAGATCAATCTAGTTCTTGATTGTATACGGATATTTCTCCTCTTTTTGTGCTCTTGCTCTTTTTACTATTTTTTGTTTTTCTTTTCTTTGTTTTTTTTTAAATGTATGAAGCTATATATATACATCCCCTTGAATTTGGCAATTACATGGTCAGGGGAGAAGGTTAAGGAGGAAGCATTAGAATGTCGAGCGTGAGTACATGCTCCCCCTTTCCTTGGGTAGATCATATTATTTGTAATGATGTTGCAGCCTCTTGGAACCAATTCGTCCAGCGGGTCATAGGTTGTGATGTGGGCAGATAGCTTTTTATGACCCTTGTGGCCACATCCAATTGTAGAGATGATAGTGTACGCTCCCATTGATGAATGGAGGAAATGGTTTCCGACGATACTATTACAAGGGGAGACGTAGACTCATCGGTTTTTTGTTGGGTGTTGACAAGAGTAGGTGTAGAGCATGTAGAAACTTCTATATGAGTGTGTTCCTGGCATGAGGAGCTAGAAGCTTCATGTGGCTCCCCCTTTCCTGAGCTAGGTGGTAATGATCGATATCGTTTGGGAATCCAAACTAACTCTGGAAGAAGTGGTGCGGAGCACTCTGTTACCTTTCTCTTACCACGGTCTTGAATTGTCGTTGGGATGGCAACAATTGGTTTGCAAGGTTTTACAGGTGATGTAGAGGGATTCAGCTTATGTTTAGGGATTCAGCTTATGTTTAGGGACCCAAATCTGGTCATTCCCCTCGTAGTATCCTTGGGCTACTAATAATTTTTTAGGGATCCATCGCGATGTTACATTGCCCTTTCTCGGGTGGGTAGCTGCTTTCCTTTTACGAGGCTTCTTGGTGTGGCTGAACGAGATTGAGCAGGGGAAGTAGCTGCTGTTAACGAAGCTTTTGGGACCCATTTGTATGTATTTTTTGGCATAGTAAGCGGAGCTTTAGAGACCACCCTGCATGTTTCCACTCTTGGCGTTAAAGCGTTAGAGGGGTGGCAAACAATCAAAGATGGTTTTGCCACTAGACTTGGTGATTTTTAGTTATCCAGCATTTTGTCCAGAGTCGATGGCTTAGGAGCGGGATTTTGAACGGTCATACTGAGTGTTGGTTCTTGCGCTGTGACTCGTGTGGTTGCCCAATCGATATTGCACTTGGTGGCCAACATCCATTTGCGCCCTAAGTTTACAGTGCCTTCCATGGTACCAGCAGGCATAACCAAAAAGCTTGAATTACGGTCCCCTTGTCATAGGCAACCGGAGTGTGCAGAATTCCTGAGACAGGGGTTTTCTTCTTGTTGATACCTTGAACTTGGATAGCACTCTTGGATAAAGGTGGTTTTCCAAGTTGACACCACACGCCATATGATAGCAAATTGTGTTGCGCTCCTGTATCCAATAATGCATTATACAGCACCTCTCCGTAAGGACTCTGTAACTCAATTGGGTATCTTAGAGGTGGGTCAGATTCCAGTGAATCCTCGTCTGCCTCCTAGAAAAATGCTTGTGTAATCCCCAAGCTGGCTTCTCGTTGGTGCGTAGCACGCTGTTGACATTCTTTGGCTTTAGCTCTCGCTTGTATTTTCTTAAGCTCAGCTTGTTCTTTAGCTGCCTTCTTTTGATGGATTGCATATAGCTCCTCTTGGCTTAGGGGGTCATAGTATCTTTTGAATTTACTCCCATTAAGGAATCCAATGGTTTCAACTCCGTCGAGAGTCTCTACTCTGATGGTACCTTGCGGGGTAATTTCACATACTCTATACGGTCCCTTTTACCAGCATATTTGAGCTTCTTCTTTTCGTTACGCACTCCATACATCAGGACTTTATCCCCAACCTTGATGTCCTTGTCCTTTAGGTGGCGATCAAACCATTTTTTCCTTCTATCCTTCTCCACAAGAGCATTGTACACAGCCAATTGTCTTTCTTCGTTTAGCCGCTCAAGGATATACAGACGCTCTGCTAAGGGATTACCATCCCAACCCTCTTGAGTAGCAACACGAAGACTAGGAATGACAAATTCCCATGGCATGACTATTTCTTGGCCATATACCATTTTGAATGGTGTGCAATTAATAGCCACGATAGGCCCATAAAGCTGTCGTAAGCTTTAGATCCCAATCCGTGCGATGAGCTTCAACTGTCTGTCAAAACAGAGATTAATGTCTTGTTTGTACTCTCGGCTTGGCCATTCGCTTGCGGATAATAAGGAGTAGATTTATGATGAGATATCATGAGATTTATGATGAGATTTATGATGAGATATCATGAAATTTGTTGTGAGCTCCTTAATCACGTCATTTATAAAATGCGTCCCATTATCGCTCACAAGTTCAAAAGGACAACCGAAGCGTGTGATTATATTTTAAAAGAGGAACTTGGCTGTTGTCCTCGCATCTGCCTTACGTGTCGCTTTCGCTTCAGCCCATTTGGTTATATAGTCAGTGGCCACCCACAATAATATAGCGAGATTGTGCGTTTCGGGCCGCTGGGCTAATTGGACCTACAAAGTCTAAACCCCACTTTTCAAATGGTTGGTTTACTTTGATCGGATGTAGGGGCATCTGATCTTTTCGCTGGGGTTTCTTGTATCTTTGGCATTCATCGCAACCCTTCACAAAGAGTGATGCATCTTGGAACATAGTGGGCCACCAATACACCGATTGTAAGATCTTTCGTGTAGTTAAGTCTCCTGAGAAGTGACCACCGGCTACGCCCATATGTGCCTCTTGCAAAATGTATAGATACTCATCCTCTCGGGCACAACGCCTAAGAACGTCATCCTTTCCTCTTTTATAAAGAGTCCCTGCTATCAAGCAATAGGGTTCGCATTCTTTGATTAGCTTTCGAGCTAGATCTTTACGAAGCTCCTTGGGTGGAAAGCCATTAACCAAAAAGTTAACAATCTTCTCACTCCATTCAGGCATTGTCTCCACCATGAACAGGGAAGTGTCCGGTAAGTCATCATCAACCCCCGTAGGAGCCTCACCATTAGGTATGCGAGACAAATGATCAGCCATAACATGTTTCTTGCCAGGTCTCACAACAACAGTGAAATCAAACTCAAGAAGAATCAATAGCCATCGTGTGATTCTTCCTGTGGAGCATGGTTTTTTACCAGATACAACAATGCTTGATGATCCACATAGAAAACAAACTTGGTGGCAAGGAGGTAATAACGAAATTTCTTTACTGCATATATCATTGCCAACCCTTCTCGCTCCGTAGTGGTGTAGTTCATCTCAGCATCGTTCAACTGGCGACTGGTAAAGCTAATGGGGTAGTCTAGCTTGTGTTCTCCAGGTTGAGTTAACACACACCCAATAGCAAAGTTTGATGCATCAATATGCACATGGAAGAGTAAATCCCAGTTAGGCATTCTCAAGATTGGAGCACTCGCCAAGGCCTTCTTTAATAGCTCATAGGCACGGTCACATTTTTCGGTCCAAATAAACTCGATGAGAAGCTTATACAATGGTCGAGCTATCTCGGCGAAGAATAGAATAAATCTTCGATAATAACCAACGTGGCCCATAAAGCGTTGGACTCCCTTATAGTTGGTGGGTGGGGGTAATTCCAGAATGACCTTGATTTTTGGACACTATATGCCCTAAGATAACTCCATGTTTAACCCAAAATTAGCATTTGAAAGGATTCAATGAGATGCGATATAATCTACACCTTTCAAATATTTTTCGTAAACACATCAAGTGCTCATCCCAAGAGGAATGAACACAAAGATCATCTAAGAAAGCTTCACAGAAGTCCCTTAGATATTCCTTAAAGGCCGTGTTTATCAATCGTTGGAATGTTGCAGGTGTATTGGTCAAGCCAAAGGCCATGACGCGAAAGGCAAACACTCCAAACTCCGTGATAAATGTTGTTTTAGCTTGGTCCTCGACTGCAATTGTGATCTGATTGTAACCCGAGTACCCATCTAAAAAGCTATATGCCTCCTTGCCTGCCACTCTTTCAAGCACATGTTCAGAATATGGCAAGGGGTAATGATCCCTTCTGGTGGCTGCATTAACCTTTTTGAGATCAATGCACACTCTGAGTTTCCCATTCTTCTTTGGTACGATGACTATCGGAGAAACCCATTCTGAGTGCTCAATAGGGTATATGAATCCACATTTTACAAGCTTTTCAATTTCCTCTTGTACAATCTTTGCGTACTTAGGATTCATTGGGTAGGGACGTTGCTGGACTGGTTTAGCAGTGCTAATCATTGGAATCGTGTGTTGCACCACCGAGGGTGGAACACCCTTCATATCATGATATGTCCAAGCAAATATGTCCTTGAATTCTTTAAGAAGCTTCGTAAGTGCATCTTCTTCCGCCTTGGTGAGGTCTTGAGCAATAAAAACTGGTTTAGACTCCTCACCCGGATCTGCTAAGTCTATCTCCTTAACTACTACAGGGCCATCGTAGACACCGCTACTCCCATTGGTAGGCGTTCGTTGGGCTTTTGTGTAGACCACTTTACGTTCCCCTATGGTAAATGATTTGAAATGCTCGGGTGCAGGGTGTAAGTCTACTGGTTCTTGTTGTGCCAGGCTTTTTTCTTTCAATTCTGCTTCCTTTTGTTGCTGAGCCAACTCTTGGTTTTGCCGCCTTCTTGCAGTACGACTTAGTTTCGGCTTCTCTTCGATTTCTAATTGGGCGACATCATGAGGTTGCGGAATACACCACATGACACTTTGGAGGTATTGTCTCCAATTACTTCCGATGAGCATCAATGGCTCCTACATAACTAAGCCATTCTGCAGTGAATCTTTCTTTGTTTATTGCAGTGCGTACATTAGCTCGATAGCGTTGGCGCTTATGTCTCGTTTTCTTCTTACCAAGTTTTTGATTTTTGTTTCTATCAGATTCGGACTCACTTGGTCGATCTTCACTTTCGGATGAACTGCAAGAGGTCACTGTCCTAGGCCTTGAGCACATTGCTTCCACATTTGGGTGAATATTTGATTCATCCCTCCCATCAGGCTCACGGTTAGTTTCTTCTTGAGATTCATACACTCAGAGTTGCATTGGTCAGAGTCTTCGCTACTTTCAGTGTCAATGGAGTCTGCCGCTTTCTCGCCATCAGGAGTCAAGTGCATAACACCTATCATGTTTATTGGCACTAACAGTGGTATATCTTGCCCCTCAGGTGTTACCCAACTTGTGCCTCTATTTTCCCATGTGTCTATGGTTGCCGCTAGGTGTACCCAATCCACGTTATCCGACTCAGTCATTCCCAGTAGGACATCCATATAAGGAGAATCTTTCCCATCATCAGTCTCTTTTTTGCATGTATAGCAATACCTTAATGGGGCGGAGTGAATAGTGGTATTCGATCATCAATGATAACCTTGCTTCCTAAAGGATGTGCACGACCATTCTCAAGATCAACTCGAATGACAGAGTCCTGGAATTGTAGGTAGACATGGTTTTTCGACCAGTCATGCACCATTTGTGCTTCCCTCATGAAAGGACGTCCTAAGATCATTTGATATGACATAGGATGCTTGGAGAAATCCATTACAATGAAGGTATGTCTTACCTTGTACCCCAGAACCTTGATCTTAAGGTCCCTTAACATTCCAATAGGTTTAGCAATAGTTCCGTTTGCCATCTTAACCACTATGTTTGTGACTTCGAGGTGAGGTCTTCCCATGGATTCCCAACAATTTTTAGTCACAATGCTCACTCCAGCACCACCATCAAGGATTCCCTTTAGAGTTAATCCCTTGGTAGTAATGGGGAGGGTGGCATTAGATTCGTCACCTTCAAAGTACTGTCCCAACTTGTTCACAGGTATTTCAACGACCGAGTCTTCATCTAGGTTGGGTTGTAGATACCAATGTTCCCCTTCATCTTGAAGCGTGTCGGGTCTATCCATATTTGCAAATTGTGGTAGCCCCGCCTTTAGTTCTCCATTGAGAAATGCCCGAAGAGCTAAGAATAGCTCAGGATCTCCGTATAACTTGGAGATGATCGTGGTTCTGATTTCAAAGGACATGAAATCCATTAACTTGGACACATTCAACGGTACTTTTCGAGACATCGCCCCTTGACTAGGGACTGGTGAAGATGGAATCACTTCCTCTTCGATGGGGTCAGGCATTCCCTCACTAAACATTCTTTCAAGCAAAAAGGGTGTTTGCCCACTTCCTGATGTCCTATCCTCACTTTCTTCCCGAATAATACTAGGTATAGCTAACGGTTTATGATTCCTGTGAGGCTGAACTTGTGTAGGAAACACTATGTTTGGAATTTTGATTTTTCTCGGGTTTGACTCCAGTTCTCTTTGTGTTTCTTCCACCAAACCCCTTAAGTGTTGCACTTGTTCAATCTCCTCAACTGGGTTTGGGTAAGTTCCAATCTTTTTCTTGAGGGTCTTTGGCCCACGTGACTTGTCTTGGGGAGTCTTAGTCAGTTTGGGTGGTCGAGAGGGCATTAACTGACTTGGTTGTGGGGCCGAGGAAGTTTCCTTTTGTTTCCCCTTATTTATGTACTCGCTTGATTCGTTGAGCTCCCGAGTGGGTTCCTCCCTTAAGGTAGTGGCTTTGGTCCCCATGGTTTCTATTGAATCGGAATCATCTTCAGGATCATTCATATACACGAGGTCGTCTCTTGTCCCTATGTTAGTCTTTGAACTAGGCTTGGAGCTCGTGGCATTAAGCGATCTCTTTCGCCGCGTTTTCTTTTTCTTTGCTTAAGCAATTGATGTAGTATTCCTCTCCTCGAGAATGTAGTTTTGATTTTGATGCATTGACCGTGTAACTACATTCGCGGGTACGACAGGTATGGTTCCTCGTGCCTGGTTGGTGACCTCAACCAAATTCAATGGCGTAATCTTGGGTGCATTAGGATTATGTGGACATTGAGCAATCAAATGATCTATGCCACAACGATTACATGTAAGTACCGGCATTCCCGATGTGCTCCCTTGATTTGGTTGCATCTGAGTAGAGATGTTCTGTAGCCTATTAGGGCACTCCGCTACACGATGCGGTCCACCACAATCGTAGCGTTGAAGAGGTAGTCTCCTCGCCAAGGTATTAAGGTTTTGCCCTCTTGTGGCGAGAGCAGCCGCTTGATATACAGGCTTGACTTGCCCAAAATGATCCTCCATGTAGTACTGGGGAATCATTTCAAATGTATCAATCCCATATGGAGCAGTGGGGTCTATCTCCTCTTCATAATCCCCACACGCACTATGTGACTCACAACCCATCTGGTTTATTGGGGTAATCCTTGGATGTAGAGGTTGTGGTCCTAGCAGCACTGGCGGTGGTAACGGAACAGACGGGACTACATTCGGATTCCTTGGAACTATGTGCTGTGACGGTTGCTCGACAGGTTGTGCAGACATCAGCGCGGGTACTTGAGGTGTGTTTGACCAGGCTAGTGGTGCCTGATTTGCCAACATTGGCTTAAGTACTAGGCAATCTTTAGATTGATGGCCATACTTACCACATGCATTGCAATTCCCATTGAATTTGACTCTGAATGTGGGACATTCACTCGTGCTATGTGGTCCTAAGCACACCGAACACCATTGTTGCTCTCTCCTTGGGTACATATGGCTATTCTGAGGAGCTCAATTATCCCTAAAGTATTCTTGGAGAGCCTTAGTAAGGTCGGTCATAGACATTTCAGATATCTTGGGCTCCTTGGCAATAGGTTTCACCTTCATTGGCTCGTGCCCAGATACTTGCAAACTAACGGATTTTGTCTCCGAAGACACCTTTTTACCTGCAATCATCAAGTTGTCTTCTAACTGGATTGCATTGGCAGTGACTGCTTTCCACGTTGTAAGACCTCTAATGACTAGGCCATTGTATATGTCCTCGTGGCGCAATCCTCGGATGAATCTATCGAGCAGTTGGTTATTATTGAAGCGCTCATCGGGAGTGCAGCGAGAATTTAGATGCTTCAATCGACTTATAAAGTCTCTCACTAACTTCCCTTCCTCGCGTTCAGCTTTTTGGAGTTGAGATGCTACTCCCCAAAGCACACCCTCACGTATGTATTCTTTCAAGAACAATCTCTTAAGAGTGGGGTAGTGAGTGCGCTCTTCAACCCTTAAGGTTCGATACCAATCTCCGGCCTTCCCACTCAAGGTTAATCCTAAGGCTTTACACTTATGCAGCTCATTGTGCTCTTCCAAGGAATCACACACGTGTTCAAAGACTTCAATGTGCTTCCTAACATCCTCGTTACCCACTGAAGTTTTGAGTGAGCTTAGCCACTTGTACTGCCTTGCTTCTAGGTTCTCTCTCAGGCATGCCCCGTATGTTTTCTGCAATGGATCGTCCGATCGTCTGAGCAAATGCTACGAGATCACCTAGGTGAGCAGGCATAGCTAGTGGAGGCACTTCTGGGATAGCCTGGCTGATAGGAGTTGGCGTTGGTCTGAGTATGTTGGCAAATGATGTAGGATATGATATGTGACTAGGCCTAGCTCCTCTTGGATAAGGGTTGTGATAAGGCGGTCGTGGAGCATATGCCATTGGCATACTAAGAGGTGTAGGAGCTACATGAGCATGAGTAGTGATAGGTACATATGGTTGATAGGCACTGGCACGCACTGTTGTATGTACTATTCCACTAGGTAGCGGCGTCGTACTAACTACAGCGATAACAGGTGCACTTTCCGTTATGCTCATCATTGGGGTAGGCATTGTGGATTCCTTAATGGAAAGTTGAGCCAAGGTTGGAAAACTAAAGTTACTGCTCGTGGGCTCAACCTGCATTGAGACTCCAGGCGAAACAACATACGAAGGGTCTATGGGACTCACCGAGGGAGTCTCCAATTGTGATAGGGTTGGTTGTTTGGCCTTGCCTGTATCCAAAAATCTCATAGGGCCAGTGGAAACTAGGTTCACTCCCCTATTTTGCCTCTCAATTTGGATAATTCTATGAATAACCTCACATATCATTTGTTGTTGCTCCTCTAGATTAGTGGCGCTAGATGTAGATCGTAGGACTTCTAACCAACCTACATGGTATGTGTAACCCGTGTATAGGTTAGAGTCTCTGTGTGTAGATCATATTCCCAATTTTGAGGCAGCTTTTAAAAAGGAGTTCTTACCGCAAAACGAGAAAGATCGGAGTTGGACAGCCTGGGACAAGTGCAAGATGGAAGGTCTTACACTTAATCAGTATGTGTCCAAATACCGTGAAGTCATTCTCAAGCTAGACGGTTTGGACGACTTTCAAAAGGTTCGTGGGTTTGTTAGAGGCCTTGATAAAGAATATCAAGCAAAGGTTAAAACCCAGTATCCTAAAACTTTGGAAGCGGCTATCCAAAGTGCCCTTATCTTTGATGACACCATGGATAAGAAGGGCATGGATAGACCGGCCAAATTCAATGGCTCGCAATTTAATGCTAATAAGCGTAAACTTGCCAGCAATTCTACTGAAAACACAAAGAAGTCTAAAGGGTCAAGTGGTCCGTTGTCTCCACAAGACTATGAACGGGCCAAGAAGGAGAAACTATGTTATCATTGCTTAGGTAGTGATCATGAGAAGAAAAATTGTCCACAGTTGCCTCGCAAGAATAAGGATAAGGTCAAGGAGAAGGTTGTACACATGGTGCAAACGCTTCCCTTGGATGCTGATCCTAAGTATTCTGCGGTAGAGGTTTCGCACACTACCGAGATGCATGAGTGTAATCTCACTGCATCTATGTGGCAAGAGACAGTTGGACCACATGATTTGGTATGTATGCATGGCTCCATTTATGGTCATCGAGTACGTATTCTCATTGACGATGGTGCCACGCACAATTTCTTGAACTATGCATTAGTTAAGAAATTAAAGTTGCCGGAGACAAAGAGTTCTCATCGTTATGTGGTGTCCACCATTCAGGGGGATGATCACGATGTGTGGGATACTCTAGTACGGCAAGTGCCTGTGTTTGTGCAAGAACACACTATGGTTCTTGACTTCCAAGTGATGAATATGTCTCGTGCGGATGTCATCTTAGGACGGGAGTGGTTGTATGGGTTAGGGTCATCACTCAAAAGGAGTTATGAACATAATACGTTTACGTTTGAGGCCAATGGTAAGCATGTTTTACTTATTGGGGAACGTGATGTACCCCCAACACCACTCATATGTAATGCCGAACTCTCTTTTTTGGAGCATAGTAATCAAATAGAAGAAGTCTATTTTTGTTATTGTGTGTCGCAAACTAGTGGGTTTGATGTGCATGATGTTTCTTCTTCAAATGAATCTTCCTCAGGGATGCCTTCTTTCTCTTTACCTTCTTCTAAAATCTCTTTAAATAATCTTAAGCAACCAGTTAATGCTTTGTCTTTGCAACAACTGTTACCAGAATTTAAAGATATTTTTCCTAATGATTTGCCAGAGGGTTTGCCACCCGAACAAGCTTTGCCTCACCGCATTGATGTCGTTCCGGGCACCAAACCAATTAGTAAGCCATCGTATAGGCTTAGTGCGACTGAAGCAGCTGAGGTGGAACGTCAGCTTGCTGACTACCTTAGTAAGGGCTTCATTCGCCATAGTGCTTCACCATGGGCATCGCCCATTCTTTTGGTGAAGAAAAAGGATGGATCCATGCGCATGTGTGTGGATTATCGCTCCTTGAATGCGGTAACAATTAAGAACAAATACCCGCTACCTAGGATAGATGAGTTGTTTGATCAACTCAAAGGTGCGAAGTATTTTTCTAAAATTGATTTACGTTCAGGATATCATCAAGTGCGTATTAACGCTGATGATATAACCAAGACTGCGTTTCGGACTCGCTTTGGACACTATGAGTTTTTGGTTATGCCGTTTGGGCTTGCTAATGCCCTGGCAACATTTATGACGCTTATGGATAGCGTACTAAGGCCGTACTTAGGCAAATTTGTCATTGTCTTTCTTGATGACATTTTGGTCTATAGTTCGACTTTAGAAGAGCATTTGGAACACTTACGAAAAGTTTTTCAATTACTACGCGAGAATGCACTTTACGCGAAAGCAAGTAAGTGCGAATTTCTCAAGGATAGCATACAATACCTAGGTCATGTAATTTCTGCAGACGGAATTGCTATGGATGCTAGTAAGGTTGATGCTATTATGCGATGGCCAACACCTCGAAGTATGGAAGAACTTCAAATCTTCTTGGGAATGGCAGGATTTTATCGCAAATATGTGAACGGTTTTGCAAAGATTGCCGCTCCCATGACTGATCAATTGAAAGGTACGGCAATTACCTTTCAATGGCGTGAGGAGCAACAATGTAGCTTTGATAAGCTTAAAGTTGCTTTGGCTACGGCTCCCATCTTGGCAATTGTGGATCCTCAAAAACCATTTGTGATTGAAATGGATGCCAGTGCTAAGGCAGTGGGTGCGGTTCTCATTCAAGATGGTCATCCTGTTGCCTATGAGAGCAAGAAGCTCAATCGTGCTCAACAAAACTACTCAGCTTACGAGCGTGAGCTCTTTGCCATCATATATGCCTTACGAAAATGGCGACATTACTTATATGGTGCGCAATTTGAGATTGTTTTTGATCACGAAAGCATAAAGTGGTTTATGAACCAAACAGATTTGCAGGGTCGAAAGGCCAGATGGGCTGAGATCCTTCAGGAGTATGATTGCAAGCTACGCTATCGCAAAGGACGTTACAATATTGTAGCTGATGCTTTGAGTCGTATGCCAAAGATTAATTCGCTATTATTCACAGAGTTGAAAAGCGAATTGTTAGAATCTTTACGAGGCAAATGCAAGCAGGATTCAACATACTTAAAGGTGTGGAATCATGTTCAAATGAGGGGTCCCTCTCACTCACACGGTAGTGTTTCCAGTTCTTCCACACATGGTTCTTCTTTATCACAAGATGAACTACAGTGATGGAAAAACTTTTCCATCGATGATGGATACTTACTCCACAAGGGGAGAGTTTGTGTTCCATTGGACTTAGACACTAGGCGCCAAATTCTTTTTGAGTGTCATGATAGTCCAAGTGCAGGTCATACGGGCATTCGCAAAACCTATGCTCTCGTAAGAAAGCATTTCTATTGGCCTGGACTTCACAAGGATGTTACTGACTATGTTCTGCAGTGTCGGAAGTGTCAAGTGAACAAAGCAGAACGTCTTAAAGCTGGCGGGTTACTGCATCCATTAGAGATTCCCAACGGAAAGTGGGAAAGTATCTCTATGGATTTTATAACGGGCTTGCCCACAACGAATCGTGGACATGATGCCATTTGGGTAATCGTGGATCGATTAACCAAGCTTTGTCGGTTTGTGCCTACTAAGAAAACAGTTACAACTCCAGAATTGGGACGCCTTTTCGTGGAGAATGTTTACCGACTTTATGGCTTACCATCCAATATTGTTAGTGATCGCAATCGCAAGTTTAACAGCCAGTTCAGTAAGCTGGGTACTATGTTGAACCTTAGTACAACTGATCATCCGCAGACAGATGGTCAGACTGAACGGGTTAATCAAGTGTTGGAAGATATGCTTAGGGCATATGTCAGCAAAAAACAATCTGATTGGGAGTCTTATTTACCTATTCTTGAGTTTGCTTATAATAGTGCAAAGCGTGTCTGGACAGGCTTTAGCCCTTTCATGTTGATGTATGGTTTTCAGCCACGTTCACCAGTGTCGGTGGGACTGGCGAATGAGAAAATCAGTCAGGTTAAGGATTTTATCCAAGACCATATGGATATGTTGCGCCTTGCACGATTAAATGTTCGTCAAGCGCAAGATCGTTACAAGAAGTTTGCGGACCAGAAACGTAGGCCACTTCACTTTCAAGAAGGTGATTGGGTGTTTCTGAAGGTACCAGAAAACTCCACCAGTTTAACAACGGGTCCCGTACCAAAATTGTCGCCTCGATTTTGTGGACCGTTTAAGATACTCAAGAAGGTGGGCCCAATAGCCTATAAACTTGAGTTACCAACACATTCCAAGGTTCATCCCATCTTTCACGTAAGCCGTTTGAGGAAACGCCTTATGGGTCATGAAAGGCCGGTGGATGATTCTTTCTTGGTAGAATATGTGGAACCCCCAATACTGCCTCATGAACCAGAAAGAGTATTGGATTACCACATGTTACGTACTCGCCACCAAGTTCGAAAACAAGCTCTTATCAAGTGGAAGGACCGTCCAGAGGAAGGCTCCACTTGGGAAAACATTAGTGTGATGAGGAAACGTTTCCCCACTTTTGTTTTCGAGGACGAAAACTCTTTTCGAAGGGGGGAGTAATGTCAGGACTATGGTCCTACGGAAGTCGAGCCCTAGCATAAGTTAATAGCTTTTGGAGTCTCGAGAGTATTATTAATGCTAGCGGGGTTCAGGGGTTAATGGGCGCTAGGGTTTGGTCGATGTGTGTACACATCGAAGTTAGCACGGCTCTTAAGTAAGATGGGCGGTCGGGCTAGGAGGTGTGGACACATGCCAGGGTTTTGGTATAAAACCCAACGAGAAATCCTAACTCGTCATTATATGGTTGGGAGGTGAACCGACTTCCACCCTCTCTTCTTCTCCACGCCTAGGCTATGGCGGCTTGAGGAAGACGCAGCCGTAGCGGAGGCGTTACAGGACCCGTCCTCTCCTCTTGGGGCATCAATTGGCGTACCAGCTACTATCTTAAGTTCGGCACTAGGGTTAGGAGCTGCCCCATCAACTATGGATTTGCTGCTTCTTCAGATCTTCCCATAGATCATATTGCATAGTTTCTTTCTCCGTTACCCTTTTCAGCCCTTCCTCTGTCCTTGGTGCCTGAGGGTTTACTATGTCCCATGTGTTCGACACTTCCCCCCCTTTGACCCGTTATTTTCTTGGTCGGGCCATCACTTTGTAGTGTGACCTCAGCTTCTTGCTGAGTTATTGGCCTTCTCCTTTCATTCTCAGTCTTCTGACGTGCTTCTTGAGCTTGCTGCTTCTCTACCCAATCGGACACCTGTGTCTGTACCTTGTGCTTCTCCTGTCATGTTACCAGTTTTTGCTTCCCTTTCTTATCCGTGGTCAGTTCTTTCCCTGCCTCTAGAGTCTCGGGTTGCATTGACCTTGTCACTTCCATGGCAGATGATTTGGCCTCCTCCATGGTCAGCCTATCCACTACCTGCTCCTCCAGAGCTATAATTTCCACGGCATTCACTGGGCTAGAGGTCGGATGCTTGAGCACTTTCCACCTCGGCTCTATGCTCGCTCTATGTTTCTTCCATATCTCAGAGTCTGATTTCCGATGATTGGCAATAAAAACAAGTGAAATTCTGAGTGGGGCGTTGTGCACCTAGGACATTTCTATAAGCAAATCCTCTTGGGCGAAATGGAGGCCTTCAGTATTGTTCCTACGAAGCCATCTGTGGGGCAGGTTGAACTGTCACCGCCACTGGGGCTTGTATCCCAGTCGGCTGAGGTAATCGCCTTCCATTGTATCGGCATGCATCCGTGTTGTGTGTGGCAGTTCTGCAGATGGCACACCAGAGCGTATTTAAGCCGCCCTCCTCGGGCACATGGCTTTGATTTTGACATCTCACACACCAAGTGCCCGATTGGACTTCTTGAGTGGTCTTCGCGACAAGTGAGCCATGACTACAGCAGATCCTTGGTCTTTCCCTGCCGTCTTGCTCTTTGCCTGTGTCTCGTGGTTTTCCTCGTCATCCTTCGATTCTTCACTGAAATTTCAGACATCAAAATCTTCCTCTTCTTCCTCATTCGAAGAATTGGAAGAGTACTTTTTGCTCTTGCTTTTGCTTTTGCCTTTGACCGATGGCACCAACACTCTTTCCGCCCTGAGTGCTAATTCCACCAATTGCTCTAGAGTCAGAGTTGTGAAATCTATACCAGCAAAACAACTGCTCTTTTTAGTTGCCTACTCAATCCCTTTATGAAGTAAGAATTGAGGATCGCTTTTGCTGGCCAATTGGCCATGTACAATCTTCGAAGGAGCTTCCAAAACTTTGAGCATAATCCTCCACTGTCAACTTCTTCTGACTCATCAGGCACAGCTTATCAAGCACATGCACGGATATCTTGTACTCTCGAAACCTTTGGAGAAATGCATCCCTGATTGTGTCATATGTCGGGAAGTGGGCATACTCATATTGAGAAACCCAGAGTGCTACACTCTTTTGTAAGGTTGGTACAAAAGTTACTTTCTTCAGGTTTTGATCAATCAGCCCGAGGACAGTCACATGCTAGGTGCTGTCAAAAAGAAGAATGTGGTCATCCACATCCTTTGAGAATTTCCCAGAGAATTTTGGATACTTCAGCATGACAACTAGGCGTGGAATCATGTTGAAGTGATGAAATTGAAGTTCAAAATTCAGAAATGCACGTGGTTGTCTGCTCTAGTAAAGTGTTTACTTGACAAGAAAAGTTGGGGCACCTTCACAGAGCATTGTCCCATGGGATGACACAGTTAACTTGGCCTTTTGCACATCAAATGAAACTTGGTAAAGCTTTTCCTAAATGTGCCAAATAAGACACACTAAGGATTTCTTTAATACTAGGCCATTATAATCAAAAGTGTGTGTGGGTTCTCCTTGCATTTATGATTTTTCAACTTCCAACGCCTAGTTAACTTGGGTGTGGAAAAAGCTTTTTATCTACCATCAATGAAACCTTTACATTTCATCAACCAGGAGAATAACACTCATTACAGAACTTTATTGCCTATGATGTTCATTATAGTAGGGTTTGAGAAAATATAGGCTCTCACTTTAACCAGGGTTGATTGAAGTCTTGAAAAATCATTCTCAAAATGGTAAGAGGAGCAGAAACACCTCCTCAAAAATTTTCAAGGTTTAGATATATTCTAATATAATTATGAAGAAAATGCTTGTTCTAAATTATTTTCCTCTTTAGTGAAAATGATTTCTCGTTACATCCTTATAAAGTAGTACATTGCATGATGAGTACATTGCTATAAATTATTCTACATTGCATATGTATAGTTTATATTCATGTAAGGTTTAATAAAATTAGTTTCTTGGACATTACATAAAGAACATAATTGCCCATGGGATAAACAAGGAGTTGGTGGATGTCTAGACATGTCTAAACAAAGCTATAGTAATGTGCATGAGCTAGATCATGATCACCAAGGGTGACCTCATAGTCCCCCTGCACCCCCCCATACACCTTGACCCAAAGCTGAAAATTAAAAAATGGAACCTATCAACTTGCAGATCTAGATGGGAAGTGGCATAAGAATAGAGTAAATGGGTTTACACTGAAGAAGTACATAGCTCGTCTTATGACCATAGTGAAAGATGAGTTATTTTGGTGCCAGTTTGCAGATGAAGATTTTTCTCAAGAAGAAGAAGAAGGAGACTTTGACATATGTACTTTATTCTTTGCTGTTGAGCATGAATGCTCTAGCAGTTTGGGCGGAGGGCAAAATATATGAGGCTGGAAAAACAAACCAAATAAACAAGTATATATGTGTAGAACCTTGGTGTTTGTGTATCAAACAATAATTATTGGTTAGCACTTAGGGTAGGTATTAAAGCATGTTTGGTCTTTAGAGTAGAGGGGGTTGTGCTTTGAAATGCATTATTACATTTTGTATTTTTATAGCATTGTGCTGGATGCATTGTGTGGGAATGTCATAGCTCAAGAGATGATGATGTATCTCGTCACGAGCTCTCCATGATTGATATGTTTTGAACCCAATAGTAGCACATTGTAATGATATCTAGGGTGTTAAACTCTGACAATGAGACTGCTTGAGACGACTGGGGGTAGTGGTTCATCATTTCAGGAGTTTATCATCAAAAAGACTATTTTTGGGGCTTCTTCTGGGCGAGAAAAGGTTTGGTAGGTTGGGTAACATTAAGGCATGACCGATATTTTGATTGGCTAGTAGTGGTAGCAAGGTCATGTATATAAAGGTATTATACAAAAGCATTTAAAGGGTTTTCACCAAGGTATTTAATAACTTAGTGGCCATCAAGCATGTGAATGAGTCGGCGGAAGAACTCGTCATCAAAATCATCTCGACCACCGAGCTGGACAGAATTAGCAGTCACATGGTGAGGGTTGTCTTTCTGAGATGTATAGTAAGCGCGTGAAGAAGTCGGCACGCAAATGGAGGAAAAACTCAGCCATCTCAGAAGATTCTAGGGCCTGGGTCGCTATAAATGAACGTGGTGGGTCAGTGATTAAGAGCTCTTGGCCGAGAATTGTGAGGAGATGCTGCTGGTTTTGCTTGAGAAAAGTAAGCATGCTCTGCAGAGTAGAGGATTAGCGTAAATAGCTTTCCTTCCTATGATACCCACTTTAATATTTACTGCCGGGTTTTGTTTTAGAGAGCCTTGAGGATGCCAAAGAAGCAAGGGTTAATGCATAACTTGAAGTTATCGGTTGCTGTTCGAATGAAGGCCCTCACTCATAAAGTAGAGCACAAGCTCCTTTATTTTACAGGGCCATGTTACCAGGCGGCAGCACTAGGCCCTGCAGTTGTGATTGACAGTGAGGGGCAAAAGCACACAGTGCACTTGAGTGTGGAGGTGATCCGAGATGCGCTCCAGCTCCCTCGCCTGGACCAGCCCTACGTGAGGCCCCAAGTTGGCCAAAGGCACTTACAGTGGCCCCACAAATAAAGATGGAGTCGAATGGGCCAACATCACCAAAGAAGAGTTAGTCATTCCAGCAAGGGCCCTACAGTTCCTTTTGACAACACGTTGGATAGATAGATTCAACAGATGCAGCATGTCCACATTGCCCAGGGTACACCAAGGAAAGATGAATTGGGCCAAATACTTACACAAGGAGCTCCATGCTGTTTGCTCCAATCCTCAAGGGAAACTCGCAAGCAGTAACACTTCTCACCAAAGTGCTCTACAATGCGGCCGGATGGGAGGAGCTTCCCAGGGTAATCCAGCTTAGTGGCTCAGATGCGATGCCCATTACTCTGCAGCCACCCCCATCCTCTCCACAACCACCACCCGCAAAGCGCCATCAACCAGACACTAAGGGCAAGGAGCCAGTTTCCCAACTACCCAGTTAGGGGCCTACACAAGAGGAGTTGGATGCTGAGGAAGAAAAACAAAAGGTTGCTGAGGAGGAGCACCAGAAGCAAGATTTCCTCTCCCAAAACCTTTATGAAATACCACCCCCAGAAAGCTTCACAGATTTCCCGCCTCACTTCATAGAGGCAGGCCCCTTGTCTCCTCACTCTTCTTATGTCAACACATTGGAGACCCTCCGCTGGGCAAGGGCAGGTAGCTTCAAGTCCAGTCAGGCTTACGCTGAGAGTGTACATGCAGCCCATGGAGCAGTGCCAGACTTTGCACTCGGATTCTCTCATCTGGCCAAGGAGCTTTTTACACAAATGACCCATTGTATTTATTAGCAATAGGAGGTCGTAACCATGTCCCAATGAGAGATGTTACTAGCCAAATCTCAGGAGAGAGAGATATCTGAAGATTTATAAACAACCAATCTCAACAACCTCCAGTTGCAAAACATGCTTGAGGAGAAGGAGCAACACCTCAGGTAGGCCATGGCCACTATCACAGAACTCCAGAGCAATAGCTCCAGCACGCTCATGAAGCCGCACAAAGGGCCCACAACGACCTAGCCCAATCCATCACAAGAGACTCGCAGCATTGAGCTAATGCTGTAGAGGAGGCAGTTAGAAAGACTCAACTTGACTTCCAGCAATACTGGGAAGTCTCGGAGGGAACACTCCGTGAGCTGGCGGATGCCTTGGATACAATAGACGCTAAAGTAGCACATCCCCGACCAACACCATCTACTCCTTCCTCCCAGCGCAACTGAACGAAAGGTGGAAGCGCTCATGGATACAGCCACAGAGCTCCCCCTACTCGCCCTCCCTCCACAAAACCCCTTCCAACTCCTCGACCTCCACTAATAAGAATCGGTATGTATTTGCATATTTGTCTTTATTGGTGGAAAAAGGGGTTTTCGAGATGGTTCAACTTGGTTTTCTTATGGTGGGACGCACACATGAGGATATTGACGCATTGTTTAGTCAGTTTTTTAAGAATCTTAGAACAAGTCAGACATTTACCTTTCCTCATCAAATGAGCAACTTTAATGAGTGCACAAGTATGAAACCAACGCCTTTTCTTCTGAAGCAGCAGGTGCCAAATTTGAAAGAGTATATGAAAGGGTACTTGCATGATGGAGCAGATAAACTAGTAGGCCATTCAAATCTTGCAGTTAAGATTTTATATGAATGATGGCATACCATTGATGCAATACAAAATACATTCCAAGTCAAGTGAGTGGTTAACTGAAAATGGAATTGAACTACATGGAATCGTAATGATGAAGGGGCACCTATGATTCCTCAAGGGGTGCCAAAGGTTTTACCTATGTATGTATACATAAGGATAACATCCAGGTTGTACAAGGCTTGAATATCTTCTTGACTTGGTGGAAAATCTTTGTTGAAAGTAAAGGAGATGGTTCAACATATGCAAAATGGATTAAACATGTCATTGAGTATTGGGAGAACATGGTTATTGCCTTGAATATTGTAAATGTGTATGAGAATGCCTTCTACAATGACTTTTGTACTAGTTGAGATTAATTATTTAAAAAATAAAACAAATTACAATACTTTAACTTTTAAACTAGTTCAAATCTTTACCTCTAGTTTATAGTAATCTTTCTCTGCCTCCCTATATAATGAGGTTCCATGCAAGTCATTGAAGAAATCATTCTCTTAATAAAAAAAGCTTCCCATTTTAAATGTAAAGAACAACATCTTCCAGCATCTCTAACTCATAACTTTATGCAAAAGAAATACTCTCAAATTTCTATAATTAATAAAAGAAAGAAGTGCCAAAATTGTGAATTTTTCCCAGAATTCCTAAATTGGTGTTTTTATGTGAAAAAGACAAATAGAGGGATCATGATGTATCATGAAAAATACAGATAGAGGTATCATGATGTTAGTCATTTTTGTGGATGACTTGATTATCATTGGTGATAGCAATTCTAACATACATGATGTCATAATACTTTTGAAGCAAAAGTTTGAGATGAAAGATTTGGGTGAGCTACGGCATTTTCTTGGAATAGAGGTAGTGAGATCATCTAAAGACATTTTTCTATTACAAAGACAGTATGGCGTAAACATATTGCTCAAGTACGTTATGGCAGGATGTAAGCCTATTTTAGTGCCATTGGAGTAGAGAATAATAAGCTTAAGGTGCCATGTCATGTTTTTCTTAAAAAAATGGACTAACAGTTAAATGTTTGCAAATCAAATCAAAATTCATCGGAGGTCGTAGATTGGGAATCTACTCTTCAAGATCTTTCCAATGATATATAACATGATGCATATTCAAGAAGTTCCTGTTGAGATTTCAAACTCAACATAAGTTGACACTCACGAGGTGCCTGCACGACCATTCGACATTTACATCACTGGCGGTTTTGATAGTTGGCACTGACATATCTTCGCCAGAGATTCTACAGCTAGAATATACCGACTAGTCCACACCTACCCACTTCTCTTAGTGTGTTTACATTATGGACCGCGTGGTACCCTATTATATGTGTTAGTCATTTTATCTTCTTTGTAGACCTCTTTTGTTGTGTGAAGAAGAAGAAGAATTTTTAGTCTCTCACCTTGTGTGTTCTAGGGTTTGTGTGTTCTCTTCTAGGGTTTGTGTGAGTGTGTGTGTGCTTGCAAGAGCTCAATCTCTCTTCTCCCCTGCATCTTTTCATGGTATCAGAGTCTGGTTCATGCTAAGGGTTGAGCGGCAACAAGCAAGAGAAGCATAGGAAGCGATACGAGGGTAAGAGCTTCATCTACTCTTCCCCCTTTGTGTTGGCTACTACGCCCTTGTCGGGAGCTCTTCGGGAGGCACTAGCAAATGAACTTTGATTGAGGAGCTTTCTTCTTGGGCACTGTGGGTAAGTTTCGATTCTTTGTAGAACTTTGTTTTTGGAATTGCAGGAAGGGCAATTGGTTGTGCAGACACTGTGTGTACTGCAAAGAGGTCTCAAAGTTGTCCCATTGGGTGTATGTATGTAAATTGAGGTCACTGGTTGTGACAGTTTGGGTGCAGTATAGTACCACTGCAAAGAATACAACAGTTTGTGTAGGTCAAACAAGAGTGCTATTTTTGGTAAATTTGTGTTGCAAATAAGATGTCGAATGATGGAATAAACCAGATTGTTGCAGAGAAGCTTGACAATAACAACGTCCATGCTTTGGAGGTTTAGATTGAAAAATTTCATGATGGGAAAAGGTTACTGGGACTACATTGCAGGTGAAAATGAGGGCCTAGGCACCAGAGATACCGGAGATTAATCCAATTACTCTACAGATGTAAAAGAATTCAAGGATTGGAATCAAGGAGCAAGGAAAGTCATGTATTGGCTTTCTATTAGTATATAGGATACCATGATTGGGCATATACAGGATGCCAAGTCACCTAAGGAGGCATGTGACACCTTGGTGAAGCTGTATGGAACCAACACCAAGGCACGAAAGATTTAGTTGAAGAATGAGCTTCATATTGTGGAGAAGAAAAATATGTCTGTGAGACTGATTATGCCTTGAAGATCAAGGGCATTGTGGAATACCTTGTATCAATCAGTGTTTCTGTTGATGATGATGATAAGTGGAAGTGTGTCTATGTGGTCTCGGGCCACAATATAAGGCGCTCAAGACGTCTATTTAAACTCAGGAGGAGAACATTCCCAACTTCACAGATTTGGTGTCAATGCTGATTTAAAGAGAAGAATTTGGGTGAAGATCAACAGTCTTCACAAAACAAAAACATTTCAGAGCAGCAGGCCTTCCACACAAATGTAAGTAGAGGACGAGGTAGAGGTCGTGGAAGTGGCCAAGGTGGTGGCCAAATAGGTAATCAAAATTATGGTTAGCAGCAACAACAATCCCAGGATTCACAACAACAACACACAGGTGGAAGAGGCTAGTTTAGAGGTAGGGGAGTCAACGAGGTCGTGGTAATTGGCAAAGGCAGCATAATGATACACGAGGCTATTTTTCTGTGTGGTAAGCCTGGACATGTGCAGATAGATTGCTATAAGAAGCAGAGTGACATGCGAAATGAAAAAGTGCATCAAAACAACTATGCATCCTCTAGTAAAAACAATGAGAATAATGAGAGGTTGTTTGTTATGCAACATGTGGTTAATGCTGTGTCTGGAAATGATGTAGCAGCATGTAAGGATGATGTATGGTATGTTGATTTAGGTGCTTCAAACCACATGACAAGTCATGGTGAGTGGTTCAAGGAAATGAAGAGTCTTGAAAGACTAGGTTTTGTTAAAATAAGGAACGACATTGCTCATCCGATTGCTAATGTTAGAGATGTGCCATTATCTATGTAGGATGGTAAGGTGAAGTACCTTGCAAATGTACTTCGTATTTTGAACATTACAAAGAATATGGTTTCAGTTGGCCAGCTGATTGAGCAGGGTTTGCGGGTCCGGTTTAACCCTAATGGCTATTACGTAGATGACTTTAAAGATAAGTGTAGGTAGGTTGCAAAAGGTAACAGAGTGGGAATAATATTTACATTGAATGTTAATATGCATGAAGTGAGTGCTGTAATGTTTGTAAATTGTTCAAGAGTTGTTGTAGATACAAACATTTGGCATAAGAGAATTGGGCATGTAAATGTGTAAAGAATAAAGTCTATGCAGATTAAAGAAATTGTGAGAGGGCTGCCTAAGTTTAAAGTTGAAGGTATGCAGAAAGTATATGAAGTATGTCAAATTGGGAAGCAAACAAAGCATGTATTTATGTGAATAGGAATGTACTAGATGTTGTGCATTCAGATGTATGGGGTCCTGCAAAGACTATGTCTATGGGTGGCTATAGGTACTATGTAACATTCATTGAACCACACGATGAAAGTGTGGTTGTATTTCATGAAGGAGAAGAGTGAAGTGTTCACTCATTTTCAAAATTTCAGAGTGATGTGGCTGAAAAATAGAAAGGAAAGCATGTGAAGTACCTAAGGTTAGATGGAGGGGGATAATACTTCTCCAATGAGTTCTATGAATTCTTGCGAAAATGACATTCAAAGACAATTTACATGTAGATACACACCGTAGCAAAATGGAGTTGCTGAGTGGAAAAACACGCACATTGTAGAGATAGCACGAGCATTAATGGCAGAGAAGAATCTGCCACATAGCTATTGGGGTGAGGTTGTGTCTACAACAATTTATATTATTATGAACATGACTCCTACTGCAGCCATACATGAAGTAACGTCAGAGGAGAAGTTTACTGGCAAGAAACTTGATTTGTTTCACTTTAAAGTTTTTGGATGTATTGCATATGTGCATGTGCTAGATGAGTTGCGTACCAAGCTGGATCCAAAGGTAGAAAAATATGTGTTTATTGGGTATTCCCTTGAGCAAAAGGGATATAGATGCTATAATCCTACTACATGTGAATTGAGGGTAAGTAGGGATATTGTATTTGATGAGATGACTAGTTGTTATGCTGTTGAAAAAGATGGTGTTGGGGCTGATGTAAGTGGAAATGTGGTTGCACAGAATGCAAGTCAGCAATTACAGTCATTGAGTGGACCAAGAGAGTCCTCATCTAGTGGTTCTATTGATAGACCATGGAGTGGCAGGCTACGTCATAATACCAGTCCTGGTGGAAAGAAAAAGATGACATGGCATGTCTTAGAGGGCCTCTTTTTAGACTTTGCTATGAGACTGGCAGAGAGATACAACTAAATGGGTATACAAATGCTAATTGGGTTGGTAGTGTCTTAGAGAGGAGATCTATTAATGACTTTATGTTTTCTTTTGGGAGTGTTGTTGTGAGTTGGGACATCAAGAAACAACTGATAATTACCTTATTGAGTACATGGGTAGAGTACAGAGATGTTGCTATGGCATCTTGTGAGGTAGCTTGCTTTTCAGAAGCTACTTGATGATATAGGTGAGCTCGTGGGGGATAGGGTCGTTGTCATTTATTATGGAGTAGTATATAACTAGCTAGCAACCCAATCTATTGTGCTACTACTAGGATGAAGCACATTGAGGTAAACTATCATTTTGTGAGGGAGAAGGTTCTAGCATAGCAGGTGATGTGGATTTGGTATATATCAGCATAGAGGATCAGGTAGCTGACATCTTCACGAAGAGATTGGGCATAGAGAAGCTCCGTAAGTTTAGAAGATTACTTGGAGTGCAATGTGCGAAGTTGAGCTCAAGGGGGAGTGTTGAGATATCAAGCTTAACTATAGTGATGTGGACATTGATGGGTGATAGCTTTCACACGTACACCACAGGTTGGGGGTTGGTCAGATTATGGGCGATATTCCACCACATAGGATGTGTGACAGCCACTTTGGTGTACTAGAGTTATGGCACAGTTATAATGCTAGCTCATGTAGTCAGGCTCACACCATGGACCAAACTTTGTGTGTTATATATAGTACAAGAATACTTTCCCTTATAGTATGGACTCTTATCTCTTTATGTAATGGTTGTAGTAGAGAAGAGAAGAGAAAATAATAAAGTTCAACTATCCATCTCTCTTGTGTGCTTGTCTACTCTTGTGCGTGTGTGTGTGTTTACTTACAAGGAGCTCAAGATCATCCTCTTTGGACCCCTGTATTCTTCTCAACCCATACCAATACAGTGTTGATACTATTAAAGTTGCCCAAGGAAGCCATGTCAAAAAAGAATCCAAGCCTACATAGCATGATTGTTATTGTAACAATGCTCAGAGCCCATAGTAGCAATATCCTAAGAGTCATGAGAAACAAGGATCCCCAACCTTGCCTCCATTAGTGTCACCACAAAAACGGAGCTTTGCACTTGAGTAGGGAGCAAAGAGGGAGAGAGATTTGCACTTGGGTAGGGAATAAAGAGGAAGAGAGCTATGGGGATCTCTCTCCCTACCTCAATGCTAATCAAGATGAAGGAGGGATGGAGGGTAAGAAGAGGAGATCAAGAAACTTCACTCAATACACTCACACATACAATCTACTACTAGCAAGCAATAAGAGATAGAGAAAACAAAGCAAGAAAACAAACCTTATGATAAGAGCACAAGAATAGACCCAATTATGATAATGGAATTATATGTATTCTCATTAGTAAAAAAAGACTTATAGACATGCCTTGTATAATGCCCAACCACCTGTGTAATGTTTTAGGGGACCAAAAACTAGAATGAGAAATTTTCCTAGGTGCTATATTTAAGTTATCGGTTGTACACATGTCATAAGCTTGGTAATCATAGATTAACATAAGTCGTAATCTAGGTGATATCCCAAAATCTATTACATAAAGTGCATCTCATGTGGATACAAAATAATGTGGCAAAAAAGGTGTAGCTAATAAGCCATTGTGGTTAGCATAACCCCTTGTCTAATTGGCAATAAAAGAAGAGCATCTACCTGATCATAATATTAGATTAGTGCATTTGAGGGTTCTTCACTTTGGTCAAGTAGCTGCTCTTCATGTTCCATGACTTTGTTTTGAAGGACCAATATTTCGTTAGCCAAGGTTTGATGCATCTTTAACATTTTGAATTTTTTAGACTTAGAGAGAGGACTCCTTCTTTTAGCTTCCTCACTTCGTCCATTTTTTGTACTTGTGGATACATGGGTATTTGTTGGTCTACCTTCACTAAATCATAATAAAAGGATTTTTGTTGTCGAATCTAGTATATTCATCATTTGAAGAGGTTTGTCACTTTTTTTTTAAAGATTGCTAGAATGATTTCACTACCAGATGGTTTTTCCCTTAACTTTGAATAGGAAGACTAAAACCTTTAAAAAACTATTTGATAAACCTCTCAAGGGCAATAACATAGGTATTGATACCAAGGTTTTTTATTCTCAAAAATCTAATAAAGATGATTCAAAGAAGTGTTTCAGGTGCGAGATTGGTCATATTGCATTGAATTGTCACAGAAATCAAAGAATATTTCAATTGGGATAAATATGATCGATGACAAGGAAGAAGAATACTCCTACTACGACAAATATTTTGACTCTTAAGGTAACACACACATTTCTTTTAACAATAAATGGTTGAGATATATAAGCCCTAAAATTTTCCCCTCCTCATTCTCACTATTCACTCTTAGAGCTCCCTCTCTCCCTAGTCCACATTAGCTTTCACATGGCTTGTCCTACCATGAGGTGGACAAGCTATTTGGTAGTAGATATTTAGTTTAAGATCTTTTTAAAGATGTCTAGGGAGTTCGTGCAATTGGGAAACCGCTTCTTATTTCTAGCTGCTCCCACACCCAGCCATGGCGGCACACATATCTATAGTCGATATGTAGCCGCTTATGGAAGGATGTCGTACCATCGCCAGATTTCCTTAAACTTTGCAAAAAATTATATGCAGCATTTGTATTAGGCCTCAAGGTAGACTATAGTACTGCTTTTCCTAGTAGTGATGTGGGCAGGTGTTGCTTAGGCAAGTAGGGTAGGCCATGACCCCCTTGGCCCTTTGAGTTATTGAGGTAGACCTGGTCTTTGTGCCACTTTTGACTGTTGAGGCTCTTGGATCGCAAATTGGGGTCGATGTATGCCTTGCTACCGAGAAGCATCGAGCATGAGGTACAATTTTTTTCACATATAGTGCCTTTATTGATCGAGGTTGGTACCTATTTTTGATTTGTTTACTTACATATACATTAATGTCTTGTGTTGTTTTTCTATGTGTCTTATTCATGTTTGCTCTTTCGTGTAGACACCTCCACATTCTACTATAGAGCCAACATCGTCAGAGGTAGTCAAGATAGACTAACTATAGAGGTGGAGCACATGCAAATAGAGATGGAGCAAATGAGAGTACCGATGGAGGAGGAGGAGGGCAGAGGCTAGGCTATATGAGGAGGTCATGAGGTGCCACATAATCGAGCATAGGGCATAGGTAGTCAAGATAGACTGACTATAGAGATGGAGAAAAAGAGAGTACTGATGGAGGAGGAGCAGGGCAGAGGCTATATAGGCTATATGAGGAGGTCATGAGGTGCCACATAATTGAGCATAGGGCATAGCACTTTCCCTGAAACAGAAATTCAAAAAGAACTTTCAAATGTGCAATTGGAATTAATTGGAAATGGGTATAAAGGACCTTAGCCTAAGAGTCTAGATTTTTAGAAATTTTTGGATTATGGTCCAATTAAGGTTCCTATGGGCCAATAGCATCAATCCATGTGTAGGGAGGAGATAAATCCATTTTGTAAAAGAAGATACCCAAAAATGAGTAAATGCTCACATAAGATGAAGAGTTGAAAATGTACAAGGTTTATTAGTAAAAAACTATGAGCAATATTAAAAATATGAGATATTTTGGGTATCCAAAAATGAGTAAATGCTCACATAAGATGAAGAGTTGAAAATGTACAAGGTTTATTAGTAAAAAACTATGAGCAATATTAAAATGATTCCATTATGACACATATGTAAGGAAGGGGAGTTCTTTAAAGGAGGTGCATATTTCACATAAGATGAAGAGTTGAAAATGTACAAGGTTTATTAGTACTGTCTGGACTGATTACTCATAGCCAAGGAGTCTATAGTGACCCTTACCTTGCCTTATATCCTCGACCTCCATTGGAAATCCTGGCTTGATGATTTGTTGCATAGGCCCCACAAATTCTATGTGAGGGAGAGTGCTCTATATGTTTTCAGCCCCTTGATGCAATAGGTGTATATGCACTAGGGTGTGTCCACCTCTCTTACATCTCCCTCCAGCTGGTGCGATGGGATAGGTGCTGAGTCTATATATTTTATGTCGATCTAGCCACTTATCGCGTTGTGAGAGGGCCTAGAGATGAAAAAAAACATGGAATGTGGGAACGCATAATGTATATAAGGTGAGAGGACATGGATCCTAGGTGGAAAAATAGTGTGGCGAACCAAGTGGATAAGAGAAGGTGTATGGAAGAACAAGGGAGCTAGTGACGCAACAATCCAGAAGGCGATGAGGCGACGACGGGCCAAAAAGGGAGAATTGAGATAATTTTTAGAAGAGTAGATAGAGACAGCCAGAGGGGGCATAAAAGAAGAGAGTAAAGAGTGAGATAAGTGAGTGACTACAATGAAGAGACTACTTGTAGATTGAAGGTCTTTTAGTATTCAATGGCTGTAGAGTGAAGTTCAGTGCAACGGAGGTGAATTCGGATAAATCATAGAAGAGTTTGTGTTGTGGACCAGAGAATCAATTGGAGGAGGTTTCCCTTTCATTTATGTGTGGCAACTTTGTTAGAGACATGATTTAGTCCAATTCTTTCTCAATTGTTGCTACTGTCCAATCAGCTACATGTTGAATTGTGTTTGTATAGGGAAGGCCTGCAGTTTGTGGTTGTAAATTCATTGTAGCTTGAATAATCGTTGGGGTCTATTAGTGGGAATATCCTCAAGATTTTAGTGTGTTCTTCTGATATGTTTGAACCCATGTCTCATGGGTGTTGAGATAGAGTCTGTCTTTGTTTTATGAAAAGAACTGAGAGTTTTAAGCTTGAATCAATGTTGTGATTGATGAGAATTTGTGATATGGACTTTGGTTTGAGTTATTTTGACTAACTTTGTTGAGTTGGATTAACTGTGGATGTATGACTAACATCCTCAGAGTCAGAGCTGACTCTTAGCTAAATCAGACACCTACTGTTAAGAGGATACGGAGTTAGCTAGGCCAGACTAGTGTCACTTACTATCAGCTTTGTGTCTAGGATGATCAGATGAAGAGCTAGAATAGTAGATATAATCTATCTGGATTGAAGAGGAGAAGTTTTGAGTTTCGTTTAATAATCAGTAGTAGTTAGATGGTTGGGTTTGTGAGTTCAGAGTCAATTGTGAGTTGTTCGCAATCAATTGAGTGTCTTTAAGTATGGATTCTTGTGTGGTTTGAGTGTTTAGAAGGTGTAGAGGTGTTAGAGGACACTAAGCAAAATAAGTCAAATATAGTTGAGTCAGCTATCAGGAATCAGTAGACAACTATTGTCAGCAACAATCAGCTCAGTTAGACCAGTCAACTGTGAATTAGCTGTGGGCAGCTGTTGTCAGCAACAATCAGCTCAGTTAGACCAGTCAACTGTGAATCAGCTGTGGGCAATAGTAGAGTCTTTGATGTCATATCTCGATGAAATTAGAGCTGCCTAAGGTTTAGGAGAGTTAGTGGACCAGAAAGAGAGAGTTTCTAAATCGATTAAGGCAACAAAGTAGGTTGGATCTATCTCAATCAGCTGAATCAGCTGAATGAGTATCCATAATTTTCAGTCAGATTGGTGTCAGTGTAGGGAGTCAGTAAAGGACTGCTGACAAGTTCAGTGAAGTTCCAAGGCAAGTATTTGAAGTTTTTTGATGTTGGAAGACATTCTAGGAGTCAAGTAGACACGTTTCTATCGTAGCTGGAGGTCAGAAGATAGAATCTGAGCTGATTGATGCCTTTGGAGCTAGGATCCTAGTGTCCCCAAGTTCTCATCCTTGTACATTTTCTTCTTGTGTGTCTGTTGGTGGTGTAGTAGAGGCCATCACCCAGCCACCACACATTCTTTGGTGCCCCCACTAAGGAGCTGAAAGTTCTTGCTCAGGGCTTTAATTAGCGAGTTGGAAACCACTTGCAGATCAACTCAAGACCCATGGCTGATTTGGCATATGATGTCTTCGTAGGTGAGAAGAGAGGAGAGGATGTCACCTAGGTCCTGAGGAGGGTTGAGTTCTCAGCATTGAGAAATAATAGGGATGTTGATGTGTATAAATCTTGGATGATAGGATTACTTCTGGAGGGAGTAGCCAGGGAATGGTATGAGGATGTGCTAACAGAGGAATAGAGGGGTAATTGGGATTATTTGAGGAATAGAGGGGTAACTGGGATTATTTGAGAAATACATTAAGGAGGAAGTATGGGAGGACTGAAAGTCTAGAGGAGCTTAGTAGGGTATACCAAGGGGAGGAAGAGGAGATTGTTGTTTTTGTAAATATATTTGAAGGAGTTTGGAGGAAAATTGTGAGGGTGTTAGGGGAAAATCATGTACCGCCTAATTTTTTAAAGAAGGATAGGTTCATAGGATTCCTGCATGGAGTTATAAAGGATAGGTTCATAGGATTCCTGCATGGAGTTATAAATGATAAGGTGGAGCTCAAAGACCCAGATACCTATGTTGAGGTAGTCAGAATGGCAACAAAACAGTGGACGAAGAAGTTGTGGAAACAAGAGTAGGCTTGGAAATAAAGGGAGTCAGGTTCGTCAGCTAGATATGACCATGGTACTTGTGGACATGTTGAGCCATTTTCGGTTCAAGTTTATGTAGAAAGAGACCGTTGTGCTGAAATTCCAAGGCCTGATGAGTTAGACAGGGGCTAGGAGGTTTTGCATCAAGAAATTCAGAGGCTGACTGAGCAAATTGGGAATCTCAACCTTGCCATGAAGGCCTTTCAAAATCAAGTCTGAAGACATGGAGAAAGACCACAAAGAAATAGAGTGGAGAACTTCTAGTGCTTTAATTGTGGGGAGAGGGTGCATATAGCTCCACAATGTACCCAGCCAAGGAGGGAGCCAGGGAGTGTATACTCAATAATTCAAAGGCTTGAAGGAAATAGAGGAATTGGCAACAGGGGAGTGAATAATGATAACCAGGGGCCAGTGTAAGGGCAAATGAAACCTCAAGGCCCTTTGGGGAGTGTACATATGCTTGAAACCATTGAAGAGGAAGAGGATGAAGCTGACATGTTAGCTAATAAGAGAACAAGGTTGCAGAGGTTTGAGTCACAAGGTGCTGGAAAGGAAACAAGGGCCAAGAAGAAAAGAGAAAAAGGGAAGACACCCATGGAGAAGCCAGAGTCCAATAAACAAGGGAGAGCTAGAGAAAGAAGGAGGAAAAAAGGTATGGATGACTTTCAGCTAGGTGAGGGGGAAACCCCTTACGATCTCCTCTCAGATGTGAAGCATAAGAAGGCAGACATTACACATGGTCAGTTTTTGCAGCAGCTGAACTCAAGCATAAGAAGACAGTGGCATAAGCTAGCTAATGTCAGACGGTGGGTCAAGGTTAAGACACCTCAGGCTAATGTAGTTCACCTAAGTAGAGTGTCTGACATTCTGCCTATAGTAGATGTCTAGATTCAAGGTAGGAAAGTAAGCAAGGTGTATATAGATGGTGGGGCTCAGGTGTGTGTTATGACAGAGGAAGCAATTCATGACTTGGGTTTGAAAGTGACAGGAAAATCCATATTCAGTGTTAGGATGGCCAACAATTCAAAAGTCAAATGCATGGGTGTGATTGAGGCCATGGAATTAAATGTACTTGGGCAAAAGGTAGTGATTGACATACATGTAATGCCAGGAGGGGCTAGGGCATATCCCAACATACTGGAAGGCCCTGGCTTATTGTAATGAGGTCTAGATAGGACTGGTACAGAGGGTGTATAGACTTGTTTATTGATAGACCCAAGGAAAAAATGATAAGATATGATCTGAAAACAAGTAAGATTTTAGAGATTGGAGAGACGTTGGAAACAGAGAGAGGAGCCGATTCAGCTTCTATTGACAGTTATGATGATTATTATATTGGTTCATTTGAAACAGATGGGGAATCAAAATTGGACCAAAGTTTATTAGAGTTGGAGGTATATATTTGTGGTGTACAGATGATTAACCATACAACAGAGTCAGCTTGTGCTCAAAGTTTATTAGAGTTGGAGGTATATATTTGTGGTGTACAGATGATTAACCATACAACAGAGTAAGCTTGTGCTCAAGTTGTGATGCCAAATGTTCCAAAGGATGAATTGTTGTAGATGTTAGAAAAAGATTTGACCAAGGAGGAAAAAGAGCAGTATGAAGAACTGTTTAACAGATACCCCAAGCTTTTTTCTAAGGATTATACTCAGATGAGGGGTACCACTAGTGTTGTTCATGAAATCAAATTGAAGGAGGGAGATAAGCCAATAGCTCAAAAATTAAGGATATTAGGGGCAATATAGAGGTAGATTTTGGAGACAGAGGTCACAAAGTTGCTACAGACTAGTTTTATTTATCCAGTTGATGTTGCTGAGTGGGTGTCTCCTATTGTTATTATTCCTAAGAAGGGTAATAAGTAGAGAATCTGTGTGGACTACAAAACACTGAATGCTGCTACAAAGAGACATCATTACCCTCTTACCTTTTAGGATGAGATTTTGGATCAGGTGGCAGGGCATGAAAGGTATTTAGTTTGTGATGGTTTTAGTGGATATTATCAGATTATAATAGCTCCTGAGGATCAAAGAAAGACTAGTTTTATTACTCCATGGGGAGTGTTTTGCTACGGAGTGATGCCTTTTGGATTGCTTAATGCCTATGCCAATTTTCAGAGTTGGGTGGACAAGATCCTTGCTCCATATTTGGGAACTTTTGTTAGAATGTTCATGGATGATTTTTGTGTATATAGTGACAGTCTATTACATGTAGAGAGGCTTGAAATTGTCTTTAAACATCTTGATGATGATGGAGCCCAGCTCAACCCAGCAAAATGCAAGATAGCAAGGGCTAGGGTAGTGCTCTTGGGACATGAGCTGAGTGAGGATGGCATAGCCCTAGACCCTTCAAAGGTAGAGAGTTTATTGTAGATGAAAAGCCCCAGGATAACCAATGAGTTAATGAGCTTTGTTTAGAAGCTTAGGTATCTATCTAGATCTTTTTGTATGTTGGTTGAGTATGTTTACCCTTTGCAAAAGGCTCGTTATAGCAGGATCCATTTAAGTGGAGTCAGGTAGAAGAGGATGCATTTGAGAGTCTCAAATGCATCCTAGAGTCTCAAAGATAAGTTGTCTACCCTGCCAACAATGATGCCCTTGTTGGATCCATTTAAGTGGAGTCAGGTAGAAGAGGATGCATTTGAGAGTCTCAAAGATAAGTTGTCTACCCTGCCAACAATGATACCCTTGTTGGATTTACTTAGTTAGCAAACTAATCACCAATAGATGTAGTGTTAGCTTGTGACAACACTAAGTTATACATCAACACATGACTAAGTTAGAGAACACTCAATGATGAACCAAAATGGTAACAAGAGCCAAAGTTCACAAAGTAACACTAAGCTTGAATTAGACACAAAGTGCATACAACAATGCTGGAGCTCTCACACACTAGAGAAGTTGTAGAGACCATGCTTTTATAGGCCTTGGGAAGGGAGGTGCCTAGATCACATCCTCTTGTCCACTTGCCCCTCTCATGCCACACCTAGATGAGGTGCCTTGAATGATAGTCAATGACCATGGGTTACAAGCTAACCCATGTTTTACACCTTAGCCCATACACTAAGCATAAATGTACCTAAACCATAGCACCTTCACCATTGTAGCACAACACCCTTAGCACCTTCAAAGCTCAACTGTGTGGAGAAGGAAGCAGCAGAGCTGCCACACTCGCCTTCTCTGTAGGCACCCTTAGCACCTTCAAAGTCGCAGAAGAAGACCACACAGGTCTACGCCATCACCAGTGACATGCATACCATCAGCATTGAATTCTCACCTGAGCAGATAGATATTGTAGCCTCTATTTTAAAAGAGTAGCACCTTGCCTCTCCCAGACGGCCTGCTGCTTGAGGCCGTGTAACAGTCGCCCAACTGCTGGTAGTATGAGAGCTCAGGACTACCAGTAGCTCAGGTCAAACTGGCAGTGGAGAGGAGACTTTGCATTAGTGATGAGAGGAGGAACATCTTCAGACAAACTTGAAGCTTCGCCTGTAAACTTCACCCGTCTCACAAAGGAGAAGGTGAAAAGAAACTTCACCTTATGCTTGGGAGTTTGTAAAACACAGTTAGCACTTCTCTCTCATTAGAGCTTTTGATAAGCTAATATGATACCACAGAATATACTATCTCACTCTCTCTTTCTCACTTAGACTTAATAGAATAATCATAAAGGTGATAATTTCCACTCTCTTGTGCAACTCATGTGAGTGAAAAAATGGAAAAATCTCTTCACAAAGTTATGTTGTTCCCTCTCTTCACAAAGTTATGTTATCTTCTCAAACAATGGAAGCTATCTCACACTTTCTCTCTTACTTGTCATTAGCATTAAGAAAATGAAGATAAATCACTCAACCATTAAGCTTACTAATGTGATCATCAACACCCACAATGGTGTTTCCCAACAAAACTCTCTCTAATTACTTTGCTACTAGTCAAAAATATAAAAGAGAAATGTTGCTAAGCACAAAACTTATTGCAAAGGTTAGCACCAAGCTATTAACAAATCTTCTCACCACTCAAGTAAGAATCCCATACTCACAAAGGTGCTCCTACTCAACTCACAAAGTAATATGCACTCCCATGGAAAAAGTAGCTCTGATACCAATTGTTGGATTTACTTAGCAAACTAATCACCAATAGTTGTAGTGTTAGCTTGTGACAACACTAAGTTATACATCAACACATGACTAAGTTAGAGAACACTCAATGATGAACCAAAATGGTGACAAGAGCCAAAGTTCACAAAATAACACTAAGCTTGAATTAGACACAAAGTGCATACGACAATGCTAGAGCTCTCACACACTAGAGAAGGTGTAGAGACCATGCTTTTATAGGCCCTGGGAAGGGAGGCGCCTAGATCACATCCACTTTCCCACTCCTCATGCCACCTAGATGAGGTGCCTTGAATGATGGTCAATGACCATGGGTTACAAGCTAACCCATGGTTTACACCTTAGCCCATACACTAAGCATAAATGTATTTAAACCATGGATACACAAAGTAATGGATGTAGATCAACATATTCTCAACAGCCCCTAGATTGGAGCCGACCCTTTTATCTGAGTCGCACTGTTGGGAAACATGTAATGGGAGTAGTACCGATGCAGAAAGGAACAAAGCATTTTCTATCTCACCTATTGCTCTGTTTTTTATGTCAGCAAAGCAATAGGTGAGATAGAAAATGCTTGGCATGAGGTTGAGCTATTGGTTTCCTGCACACAAGAGGTTTCATATAAGAATTCACAAAATTGACTCCAATGCAAATACATCCATACAATATATCATTTCTCCATAAAATTTCTCACCCTTGACATGAGGTTGCCTCAATGTGCTATTCGTACTTCCCACCAACTCATCCACGTATCCATCACTGATAGTTTTCCCTCATGAACGTGTCCATTTCTCCACCACTCACGAATCTCATTACTTTTTAAGAAAGCTGACTCCTTATTTGTTGCCAATCTCCATTCTTCACACAAGTCAATATGGTGTTGTCGACTTTCTGGCTTCACGCATTGTTTAGCATGCTTCATCAAACTTTGTTTCCAATGGAATAAGCACGTTTGCTCCCTGTCCTCCATAATGTTGTGCGGACCCCCATTGAAAACGGTCCTAACTGCACACCAATTGGACCCTGCTTCATCAGCCATAAACCCATAGAAGTGTGCGGGTGCATAACCGCATTGCTCCATTGTGCTATTCAGCATTTCCCAAAATAGTACTTGGCTTTTTGTATCCTCCTCCTTCATTTCGCATGTGGCAATTGTCAATAGCTCTTGAACACTATAAGATTTTGGAGAGAATTTTTTTCAATCAGCTATCATTCAAGGTAAATGAAAGAAAGGAAAAAATTGAAGTACGTAGTCTTACCTTGGGTCGTAAACATGACAAGCCATTGTTGACCAACCAAAAACTCGATGAGTGTGATCAAACGGAACCCAAGACTTTGACAAGTCACCTCCACTATCACACCACATGCGATTCACCAGATGCTGGTCCTCGCAAAGACATCTTAAAGACGTAACATTTGTCATCAGGGCCACCTTGTCCTGGGAAACGGCTACCTTGTATAAATGAATAGCGAGATCTTCTCTGTATAAGAAGGATGCTATCAAAGCCCTCTCCTGCTGCCATCAATTTTCTTTTCTCCTGGGATACAATGCGTCTAAACCTAAAAAACATAATTTAACAATAAAGAGAGAACCGAATGTAGAAAAATACTTCCAAATATAATTAAGTTACAGAATGAATACTCACCTCTGGTTTTCCACAAGAGGACTCAACTCCTCCAAAAAATTGCAAAGCTCATGATCCCCAATACTTGTAGGTAGCTCATCATTTTGATTCATCATGGAGGAAAATAGCATATCCTTCACAATATCCATCTGTATTTTTCGAGGACCTGCACTTCTCTAGGCTTTCAGCACTTGAGAAACAAACATTTTCACGCGCTCCAACATTGACCTTGAAGTTCCTAGCTGAACTGGATGTTCATGCAGCCCAGTGTGGAGCATCATTCTTGTAATAGTTGTGTCACGAGGCATTACGTAATACACAATACATCTACACACTTGCACACAGTGTGCAGTTTTGCGACAAAAGTGACAAACTATTTTAGATTTCTCATCCTCTGTTAGAAGTCCAATTGCAATCTTTTTTGTCAGATGTCCATGAAAGAAGGTGTTGTTATACCTTTTATTATTCAAGTAAAAAGGACAGCTGAGCCTATGGCACTCCAAAGTACCAACACAATAGCTAATACACACGGTACAACTTACAGACATGTTTGATGTTACTGGACGTGTCCATAGGTGACCATCATATTTTTGCTCCATTCCATCCATATTTCCTATTTTGCCATATGTTGGTGGAAACTCTAGGATGGAATCACCATCATAATGCCTGGACTTGGATGACTCGAGTAACTTTTTCCAACAATGAACGTAGAAGAGAAGGTTGCTCCTTCTTACGAAGAACCGAAAGTATACTCTCTGAAGCAATACATTCATCTTCAGAGATCTTATGCTTTGAACCTTTTGGATTGCTTGTGCCTTCACCTGGTTGCAAAACAGTTGCTGAGCCATTCAAATCACTCTCAGAGGAGGAGCTCGAGATATGAACATGGGTGTTTTGTGTCCCTAATTCTTTATCCACTGAACTCTCCAAATGTCGGACATCTTGGGCAATGTCATTAGCACTAGAATCAAGACTATCAGCACCACAAAGAGGACTACATTATAGCATATGTGTTTTACTTTGAGTAATATCTACGAGGTAGTTTTTATTTCCCTCCATATCATAATGAGCGATGATTTCCTGTAGGCTTCCATCGGTCCTAGTAGCTTTCACTCCAAAAAGGGCGTGTGAAGAAGGCAAAAACCCTTGTAGATATCCGTGTGACAAGCGTGTGTGACAAGCGTGGTCTGGTGGAGAAGTAGTAAAGTTTGAGATTTTTTGCTACAGCCATCAAGCTCCCACTCAAAGGTGATAGTGTGCTCCATAGGGAAGGCAATACGAAGATGCAAAAAGGACAGGAGAGACGAAAATGTGAAATGAAAATATAAAAATGAAGGAACAGGTGGAGCAATCACGATTGAGAATGAAGGAGGTTGAAATGATAAAACAAGGTGGAGCAATCACGATTGAGAATGTAGGCGGTTGAAATGATAAAACAAGGTGGAGCAATCACGATTAAGAATGATCACGATAAATTTTTTTTAATAAAAAATATACAAATATATATGTATCTACAAATATATAAAAAAATACACAAATATATTCATTTATTGATTCTAAGTATTATTTTTATAAAAGGCTTGTCTCTTTGTAAATACACACACACACATGTCTATATTTATATTATTATATTGTATATATTTTAGGCTAAGAATCCCCCGACAGGGATATATGTATTTTAGTGTGTGTATGTGTGTATTTACAAAGAGACTAGTCTTTTACTTATTTTAGGATATATAGATATATTAGACTATATATCTATTAGGACACACACACACACACCACACACATTTATTAACATCAATATATATATGTACATATTTACATAGCCTAAACTATAAAATGTATGTGTGTGCAATAAAATACATATAGCTTAATACATTTTTAGACATATATACGTGTGTGGATATATGTATCTATCTTTAGGCTAAGTATATTTTAGGCCACACACATATATGGTACATAGTTAAGGGTACATGAAGGAAAAGAGGTATTTAGGGTACATGAGTCTTTTTTGTGAGAGCCGGCGGCCGCGGCTTCGTTGGAGGTAATAGTTGTGGCTTCGTTGGAGGTGGACGAGGTGTGAGGCAGAGCCCGTTGAGGAGGTGGAGTTTGAGGAGGTGGAGGTGGTACAGGAGGCGGAGGCGGAGACGGTGCAGGAGGTGGACGAGGTGTTGAGGAGGTGGAGGCAGAGACGGTGGCGGTGCTAGAGAAGATGCCTTCATCGCCATTGCTCCAGCATGTCCACTCCCCCGGCAGAGCCGGGGGAGTGGACATGCCGGAGCAATGGCGATGGCTCTGCCGGGGGAGTGGACATGCCGGAGCAATGGCGATGGAGGTAATAGTTGCGGCGGCTTCGTTGGAGGTAATAGTTGCGACGGCTTCATTGGAGGTGGACGAGGCAGAGCCCGTTGAGGAGGTGGATGAGGTGGAGTTTGAGGAGGTGGAGGTGGTGCAGGAGGTGGAGGCGGAGACGGTGCAAGAGGTGGACGAGGTGTTGAGGAGGTGGAGTTTGAGGAGGTGGAGTTTGAGGAGGTGGAGGTGTTGAGGAGGTAAAGTTTGAGGAGGTGGAGGTGGAGACGGTGGCGACGCTGGAGAAGACGCCTCCATCACCATTGCTCCGGCATGTCCACTCCCCCGGCTCTGCCGGGGGAGTGGACATGCCGGAGCAATGGCGATGGAGGCGTGGCGGCACTCAAGGAGGCGGAGCCAGTGGAGCGAAAGGAGCCGGTGGAGGAGGTGTAGCCGGTGGAGGAGGTGGAGTTTGAGGAGGTGGAGGTGGTGCAGGAGGTGGAGGCAGAGACGGTGGAGGAGGTGGAGACGGTGGAGGAGGTGGAGGCGGAGACGGTGGAGGAGGTGGAGGAGGTGGAGGAGGCGGAGACGGTGGAGGAGGTGGAGGTGGAGGAGGCAGAGACGGTGGAGGAGGTGGAGGCGGTGGAGGCGGTGGAGGAGGTGGAGGCGGAGACGGTGGACGAGGTGGACGAGGAGCCGGTGGAGACGATGGCGGCGCTGGAGAAGACACCTCCATTGCCGTAGCTCCGGCATGTCCACTCCTAGCGCAGACCATCCCCCGGCTCTGTTGGGGGAGTGGACATGCCGGAGCTACGGCAATGGAGGTGTGGCGGTGCTCGAGGAGGCGGAGCCAGTGGAGCCGGATTCGGTGGAGGAGGTGCAGGAGGTGGAGGCGGAACCGAAGCAAATGTGGCTACATTACAAAAATATGTTTGGTAGACTTTCCATTCAAGATCTAGCCTTGTGGACAATGGCGCTCATTGTTGGGGGTTACTAGAAGGAGATGTTAGTGGTGGTGCAACCTTGGTTCATATATGTGTTAAATGTGGCTAGCTTACAAAAGCATGTTTAGTAGACTTCTAAATTAATATATATCATTAGGGATGAAGATATACATTGTTGGGCAAGGGTTAATTAAAAACATGAAACAAATTCACAAAGAGAAGATGGCAGGCACTCAGATCCCCATCCACCACTCGGAAGGTGAGGTTGAGGGGCACACCATCTATGTTCCACCTCACATTGGCCCTTGCGTCTTGGAGGTGAATTGGAGGTGAATTGGGTGCAATTCTTTGTAAGCTCTCTAGTCAATGGAGCAGCTGGCATACACAAGTTTATATCCACAGTAGGAGGTGGAGGAGGTGGCTGCGGTGGAGAAGATGGCTTTGCAATCAGTGGTTTGCACTAAAGATGGCCCTGTGTAGAGCATGCCTGGCCCCCGGCGGTAGAGTCGGGGGAACCATTAAATCTTTTCACTTTTCTCCATTGGGGCTGGTTTGGGCATGGTGGATCCAGCACAGTGGAGCCCATTAGTTGACGAAGGGTGAAGTTGTGTGCTAGCCTCTAGAGCTTTCACCATCCTGAATGTTTTCTTAAACATGTAGTAAGGTTTGTGTGTGAGGTTGATGTTTTCCTATAGACATGAAGTAGGGTTTATGTGTGAGGTTGATCATCTCTATCTTCATTCAGCTCAAACTTTTTGCTACTCATATTCAGGGCAAAAGAAAGGGAGATGGCTCCAAGAAAAGCAGGAAAACAATAGGCAAAGACTAAGAAAGGTATATGATGTGAATAGCCAAGAGTCTACTGAGATTATGTTTTAATGTTTTAGATATGCTTACTTGGGCTTGGTGTGTGTGTCTTACAGACAACAGGGGATACTCACTTAGATCTAGGTGTGTTTGTTTGAATCTTAGCGAGGAAGCTCAATCACGAACACCTGTGTCCTCACATGTACTCCTGTTAGAGAGGAAACAGAAGCGCATAATTCTCTTGGTCATGAGGAAGAAGCGCTTGTGTTGGAGAACGAAATGAGCTCACCTCCTCCAACTCACACGGAGATTCGTGAATCTAGTACTGGTCAAGGGGAGACCCATAGAAGGCGTCTTGGAAAATCTATTGAATTGGGATTGCTTGGTGATGTATTCACTAAGTTTTTTGTGCAACGCAATTCCTCTACCCCATTGGTCCCTTTATGCAGGCTGATTCCAAATGAATCCATCCGTACAGTTTCTAGCCAGCTTGAGGTGTTTCGTGATTCTTTTGACTGCCATAGTTATGTCGAAGCATCTCCTCCTTTTTTAGTGTCACACAAATAGACTTGCAAGAATGGGGACCAAACTGGAAAACAACATGACAGATTTGAGGATGAAATTAGAGGAACTGAGTGGGAGGATCTCAGTGGTAAGAAGTTTCTTGTTTGGGATGGCAATCATCGTGTGAAGGCATGGATGTCTCGAGTGCGCGAAGGTATGTTCTTTTGAATGCCATAGAGTGATTTTATGCAACATTAAAAGTAATATATTGTAATATCTTTATTTTGTTTTCTCTAGCTTGGTCTCATAGCCCCTCACGCCATGTCCGGGTCAAATGTCAATTTTTGGTTGTGGACAAGAAGCAAGAAGGAGAATTGCTATTGGCTTTGCGATCTCAAAATGAGTAAGTGATCTCTCTCTACTTAATTACAGACATTGTGAAGTCATAGTTAAGTTCTTGTCTCATTGTGACTCTTTACAACACAGATTGGTGCACACTAGTGTTACACCCACATTGTCACATGAGATCTTCATGTTTCAACGATTTGGAATGGCGTACAAATCATCCATATTGGACTACCTTGGTGAAGACGTAAGGAGGTGGGCTTTAATGGAGCTTAGTTTGGAGTGACAAAGTGGAGAGCAATGGTACAATGCTCCAGCTACAATCTTGGCACAGCTTGTGTGGAAGGTAGTGTTTGCATTTCCCATCTTTTATTAATAAACGGATTATCAATGTTTTTTAATCGTGTGAGTGATAATGAGTCCTTTTCGTTATACGTAGACACCATTTGAAAATGAGGTGAAGCAAGCTATATCATGCATTGATAAACATGCCATGGGGTTGCAAGAATATGAGACAAAATGTGAGAAAGCCAGACGTGGTGTAGAGCAAACATTTCGAGATAGAGCGTACAAGATGCCCATAATTGCAAACCCATCCAATGGTGATGCATTCTTTCAGCTCGTATATAACTATGATTGGTCCAAGAAGAGATTGGTTGCTCTGACCAAAGAAAAGCTCTACACAGTCGCCATATCTCAGATTTCAACTCAAAGGTATGTCACATGTCAATAAACCTCCCTTAACATAAACTAACCTTAACATCTAATCTCTTATGGTTTTGGTATGATTGTGAAATAGGAAGACGGAATTGCTTCAAATGCTTATGACCGGGAGGGCAAAGGACAAGGTAATTTCAGAGATGTTTGGGGATAACAAAAAGATGTTGCTGCATATGAAGAAAGAGTTGTATTGGGAAGAGCTAATAAGGGAGGCGGACTCTATTTTGGAGGGTTTATTGGTATATGATGATGTTATCTACATCCCACCATTTATGCAATGGGTGCAAGAGGAGCGAACGAAACACATACCATGGGCCTTCCATGAGGTGTGGGGAAAGATTGGAAAAGTAAAGGAAGGCCAAAAGCAACCTGAGGTGGAGAATGCCGCAAAGAGGGTTGTCTATAGGTATATATCTTCTAATGCCATTACATTTTTGTAGAAAATACATATACGCATTTAAAAAAATATTTTAGTGCTGTTTGTTTTATTTTGGATATGTAGGTGGGTGCAGCTACTCATTGGCCAAGGTCTAATGGATGAAGAGACGGAAGCAATCAAAGAATGGGTAGATCCAAATTCCTCGGAAACAATGTACCCGAAGGAATGGGTTGAGAGAGGGGTTTTTGATTGGGAATTTAAGAGATGTCCTTGGTGGTTGGACTATCCTCTAAATCATGTGCCTCCAAGTGAGGAGCTCCTAGAAAAAGGTACTTTTTTGCTTTCTACTGAATTATATGCATGTAAATGTATATGTATATGTTTATGTAAACCTTCCTACCTATACATATGTAAACTATCCATATGAATATACATATTAGATACATATACATACAGATATATACATATACAAATACATATGTATATGCATATGTATATATACATATGCATACAGAAATACATACCTACATACATACACTAAATTATATACTAAATTCCTACATACATACAAAGTTCATGTTACATTTAAGATTTGGCATGTTAGATTTTAAAGAAACATTGTTAAGTTTTGAAGTTTATTTTGGGATATTTTAGCAAATGCAAAGGAGATGCTGTCCAAATTTTTTACAAATTTGTACATACATACATACATACGTACATACATAGTTCATGTTACATTTAAGGTTTGGCATATCAAATTTTAAAGAAACGTTGTTAAGTTTTGATATATACATACCTACATACATATAAATAGATACATATACATCTACATACATATACATATACCTACATACATAAACATACACATACATATAGATAGATACATACCTACATACATATACATATGCATATGCATATACACATACACATACATGTACATATACATACACATACATGTACATATACATATACATATGCATATACACATCTACATACATATACATATACATATACATATGCATATACACATACACATACATGTACATATACATATACATAGATACATATACATCTACATACATATACATATACAAAAAGGTATGGAGATTTTTACCTTTTTACTAATTATCTTGATCTATTTCTTGAAAAATTTAAGAATTGCCAATCTGAGCTTGAAAGAGAGCCCCCAACTCAAGAAGACTCTAGAATACCTTCCCCGCAGCGGCCAACAATCTTGACCCAGTCTCCAGTAGTAGTTGGATCCTCGCGCGTGGCCCCAAAACCATCCACACCACTGTCACGAGTGCCACAATCACACCAAGAGCATACATCTACATCGTCTCAAGTGCAACGTGAGAGGCGAACAAAGAGACGTCTTGACATTATGCATGATGTTCAAGAGGGAGACCCCACAAATGAAGATCAAGAGAGAGACCCTCGAGAGCATCTTCAAGAGGGGGAGGTGTCAGGACAACGTTGTCGTGCCACGGCACGTCTATGGTGTGAAACCATGCAAGTGAGGCCATTAAATGCAAATCCAGATGCATGGATTAAGTGCCTGTGTACATATGGGATGTATGGCGTGTGGAGGGTTTTGCTTTTGAGGGCATCGCCAGGTGTACAGGTGAAATGGTTTGGTGTTGAGCTTGTTACAGGCCTGTCTGGAGTAAGGTTCACTGCTGGAAGAGTATCAGCTGCTTGATGGCTCTGGAAATGTATACGCGTCCCCAAGGATACAATGGGCAATTAAAGGTTGCATTTGAAGAAGGTGTGGAAGGCATGGGCAATTTAAAGGTTAAAGGATAGTGTTGCCTTGGAGCATAGGTGTAAAAAGGATGTTATGGTGGCCATTTTTCAAAATAAATAAATAAATAAAATAAGGATTAACGTGGCCAATCTGTGCAAAGCCACATGGAAAGCTTGGTTGGCCGCCAGCAAATATTCGAGAAGGTGGCGAAGCGCTTCGAAGATAGAGAAGAGGCGGCCTTGAAGTTGAGAGAGGGGGGGGGATGCAGAAAAAAAAGGGGGCTGGCTGAAGATAGGTGGAAGGGAGTCGAAAGGGTTGGCTGCTTTATACGCGAAGAAGACTGCCGGATGCAGGAGAGAAGTCGCCTTGTTTTTGGATTTGGTCACCTGCAGTAGCTGATACAGCGAAGCTGCTGAGAGGGAGACTTCTGAGAAAGGCCAACGGCTGTGTGGTGGTAGTTCTCTTGAGAACCCATGTGTGATGCGCCAGGAAACGCAGAAGATAAGCTGCTGGGGGTTGGTTCAACAGAAGCGAAGACAGAGGACAACTTTGGGGCGTTGGCTCGATCATGATGCTGCTGGGTATTCTTCAGAGGACAACGTTCTGTCTTGTTTTCCTTTGGTTATGTGGTCGTGAGGCAAGGTATGTGCAGGACTCTTTCGATGAAGGCTGCGCGGATCATGTGTGGGCTTGAAGAGCCACACGAGGAGCAGCGTGGGCTGTCCAGCAGCGCAGAGGAGGAAGGCTAAAAACGCAGAGCAAATATTAGGGAGGGCCTTGATTCTGCGAAGGTGGTCAGTATTGTTTTCACTGGAGGTTTATAGCTTGCAAGTGTGAGAAGCGGAAGACAGGAGAGAGGTGTTTTGTTCAGGATGTAGTACTGTAGTACTGGGGATGCTGTAGGAGCGTTTTCTGCTTTCTTTGAAGCGGACAATTTAAAGCATGCTATTAGGCAATGTGTGTGCAGACTGAGGGCATAGAAGACAAGAACAAGGACATACCTTCAGATGAAGTGATCACCTGCATGCTGAACTAGCTGGGCTGTGCCTTTTTTTTTGGTTGTTTGGAGCTTCCTGATGGAGCGTTGGTGAACACCTTTGCTGCATGCTAATGAGAGCTTGGGGAAGCATTTCTTCTCTTCATCAAGGAGGGCCATGTTGCATGTTTGGTGGTGGACCTGATTTCCGTGAGTAGTTTATGCTGATTTTGCATGTATACAGTGCCAGGAAGTAGGCGACCTCAAGAAGATTATCCCAGTCAGGAGAAATTGCTTCCAGACATTGTATGACCTGTACTAAGTGCCAGTGAAGAGCTACAGGCTTGTAAAGAGGACTGATTTCTTAGAAATAAAATGATGGTCTGAAAATTCAGTTTAAAAATGAGATTTGGTATGTAAATATTATGGTGCCAGCTTCTGCAGGTGGTGTCCCTTGAAGAGTTATGTGTTTTTGTTTCCTTGCTGGGATTTTGGAAGCTACTCTCACAGCCAGAAGTCTCGCACTTTCCCAGCGACACCGCCACGTCACGACAACGTGACATCATGGACATGACTAGTAAGAGTGCTTTCCATCGCAAATTCATTTTGAGAAGTGTGTGCTTTCGAAATGCATCTCATTTTTTGTCTTGTTTACTTGCAGGTGAGAGATGTTTTTCACACATATTGCTGGTAGACATCCACACTCTTTCGGAGGGCTCAGATAGGTAAAAAGAATAATTTCACCATATAATTAGTTTTCCAAGTTATACTTACCAAAACCAAACATCATAAATCTTTTATGTAGTGTGGAAGAATTATTGATGAAGATTCCCAAGGCTCTATCTCATAGAGGTGCTCCCTCAGATACAGTGGCTCGCCTCGTATGGGCTGACTTTCCTACAGGTTTACAGGTTGTTGATGTAGATATAGATGGGTGTCCCTCATGGAATCAAGTTTCTTCATCATTGATACGTGCCACACTCAGTTTTGTTGGTTTGTTTGTGGCTGATGAGGGTTGGTTTGTGTGTTTGAGTCTAATGGATCAACTTCCTAAAATATATTCCATGGGAAAGAAAGTTAGATTGGTCATGCATCGAACAATGTCTGTTCATGTGGAATCAAGTTATTTGTATGACAATGGAGAACGGGTAAGTCATAATCTCTCAAATATTTCCCTTTATGTATACATGTTATGTGGTATGGATATCCAAATATAATGTTTTCTCGTTATGGTAGGTGGATACATTGGCGCTTAGTATGTTCTATCGAGTAAATTGCCATGTCCCTATTATTGATCATGAGGCTGGGCAAAATGTTTCAAAGAAGTTATTCAACGCTCAACAAAATTTCATTTTTGAGAAGAATAAGAAGCATCCATTCCAACGCACGATGGTCTTGGAGCGCTACATTTGAGGTGGTGCAGAAAGATCTCCTATGTTCTTTAGGTGAGACAATTTTCATTCTGTTCATTTTCATAGCTACTTTTTCAAAATACTTAGATGCACGTTTATGATTGTATTTCATTGTAGGTGGCTAGTGGAGACCTTCTCAAGTGAAGGAGATGGTGTCTTGGAAGTTTTTGCGGGATGTGGAGGCTTGGGATGTGCATGCCAAGAGTTAAAAAGGCACTATATGGGGATAGAGAATGACATGGAGGTAGCCAAAGCATGTCTGGGAGATTTCTCATTAGGTCGGGATGACACGTAGAAGAATGCTATAATTTGTGGATCAAAAGACTTTGTAATCGAGATTGTCATGATTTGGAAGTTTAATCTTTAAAAGATTGTGTTATATATTTAAGTAAGTAAGAAAGTATGTATGTAATGGATGTATATATGTTAGTGCTGCGTAGGTAGCTCTTGTATGTATGTATGTATATGTATATGTATGAGGTGTATGAATTTAGGTAGATATATGTATATATATAATTATATCAATAAGTATGATGTGGATCAAAAGACTTTATAATCGAGATTTTCATGGTTTGGAACTTTACAGATCGATATATACATTTTTTATCTTTAAAGGATTGTTTTTTATATTTAAGTAAGTAAGAAAGTATGTATGTATGTATGTATGTATGTATGTTAGTATGTAGATAGCTCTTGCATGTATGTATGTATATGTATATTTTGTATGTGTATATGTATGAGGTGCATGAATTAAGTTACATATATGAATATATGTAATTATATCAATAAGTATGATGTGGATCAAAAGACTGAAATTTATATTGTTGATCTTTCAAAGCTTGTTATTTATATGTAAGTAAGTTCTTGGTCCTTTACAAAGCTCATAGTAAGTTCATGGTCCTTTGCAAAGCTCGGACTCCTTGTTCATTGCTCCAAAAAGCTCGGCAAAAAAAGCTCGCAAAAAAAAATCCCCCCGGTGGTGACTAAGGTGGGGTACACCTTCTTGACTGCTTTTAGCAAAACAGTCATTGCATCATCTTCATCCATTCTCGCATTCACTGATGCAAGTTGAGCCATAAGGCCCTTCAAGTGAGAGATGAAGGCTCCAATGCCGTCTCCCTCTTTGAGTTCCAAAACTGAAAAATTCAATTTTAAGTGAGATCTTGGAATTCTTACCACGAACTCCATAGAGCTTATCAAGCTCATCCCATTTCTCCTTTGCAGTCGAAAGCTGGTCCACATGGTGAATGAGAGCCTCATCAAGATGAAGCATGATGATGGCTTGTGCCCTCTCATCATCTTCAATATCTTCAGTCTTTGTTCAATCAATAACCTTAGTGACGGAGATGAATGGCCAAAAACCTTTGGACATCATCTTGTACTTGACAAGGACTTGCCAAGTGTGGAAGCCCTCTCCCGAGAACTTCTTGATTTGGGTGTTTTTCTTTGACATTGGGGTATTGAATGAGGTTATTAGAAAGTAATAGGCTGATTTATGAAGAAGAAAAAACCAGAAATTTATAATATTTAGGCTTAATAAGAAAGAGAGAGGCTTATGAGAGCGCAACAACCCTAATCAAGTCAAGGATGTTGCATAAATATGAGATTAAGATGGTAAATATATGGTTTAGCATTTAGGGTTTGTGCCCAACCATGAATACTGATTTAGAGAGCTTAATTAGTGTTAAGGAACACTTTCTTTGGTGATTAAAATCACCATTAGTGTTGAGGAACACTTTCTTTGGTGATTAAAATCACCATTAGTGTTTAGCAACACTATTAGTGCTTAAAAGCACATGATTAGTATCTAATGATACTTGTGTTGGTGATTAGATTCACCATTAGCATTCACGAACACACTTAGTGTTTAAAAACACTCTTAAGAGGCTCTCCTTTGCTGGATTAATAGCATGATTAGTGTTAATCAACACTTGTTGGTGTTTATAAATACTTTTGACAAAAACTTGAGCAAGCTTCCATGGAAAAAACTGTAGCCGCTTGGTTTTTTTCTTCCCACGGCTGATTCATGCCTCCATTGTAGCTGAAAATCGAGCTGTAGATAGGGGAGAGGGTGGGCTTCAAAAGCCCTGAGACAATGTTGCCTAGCTTTGATGTTAATACCTTTCTTTTTGTAATGTCCATCCCATAGTGGCCTCCGCATCCTTCTTCATGACAAGCTTTTAGGCAATCTTGAATTTCATCCTGACATAAAACCCCTCTCAAAATACCATCCGTTCCCTTATAACAAAATATGTCACCAATCAATACATATCTCATAGCTCCTCTGACAATTACCTTCCTTTTTGAATCATACAATCCTCTTCTTGCAAAACCTATCAGAAGGACATGCTCCTCTTCATAAAGGGATACTCTGCCCTGATACACTAGTCTTTGGACTATCACAACATGTAAATCCTTGGAGAAAACCTGCTCTGCTAACTCATGTTATCTTCCCTGGATACATGCTATATTTGAAAGGCAATTTAGGAGCTTCCTCACCTTAAAAAACCGTGTCTTCATCTCATCTTTGTTAACTTTCCAAGTACCTTGTACCTGCCTTATAAACAAGTAGAGAGTCACCATTTATAACCAGTCTTTTCACCTTCCTCTGTCTACACTCTTCAAGACCCAAACTAAGGCTGCAATACTTAGCCTCATTGTTGCTTTTAACTCGAATCTCCTAGCTACCAGACCATAGCTCTTGACCTTGTTTGCTTAAGAAAACAAACCCAGCAACCCCTTTACCAAGACTTCTTTTAAAATCCCCGTTCAAAGAACAAAGTCCCATCTACATCCTGCAATTCTTCACACAAACTGTGATCAGGAACCACTTGCTTTTCAATATCCTTAATGGGTTTGGGCTTCACCTATACCTCTTTATAGGTTAGCATGTTTGCCATATAGGCCCTCACACTATTCTCCTTAATAAATCTCATTTCAAACTCCTACAATGTCATGATCCACTTCTATACTTTGAGTTGTCACCACGAGGATATTTCATCACATAAGGTAGAAGATTACAGGAGGTGAGAACAATAAAAGTTCTATAAATCAGATAAGGCTTCAATCTCTTTGTGACATATACAAGTGTCATTTAGCACAAACCCCTCGAACAAACTTATCTGAAAGTGTACATGAATGGGAGTTGGCTTGCTGGTGAAGGATACAAGGAAAAGGTTAGCTTGTATGATGCGTGCATTTCAGATATGGCAAACACTTTACTACAAAGTGCAAAGCAATATGCATATCAAATGGGGAAGCACAAAGGTGAGGGACCAAGCTTGAGCAAGTTGCTGGACAGGGTGGCAGCAAAGTCAAGACTGACACCACCACAAGTGGCTCGCATGGTCCATGAAACAGTAGCTATGTATGAGGAATCAAGACCTCTACATGGAGATAAGGAGACTATTCAACGGAAGAGGGTGAGGACAACCGAAGTAGACCAATGCTCACATCGTCCAGGTTATGTCATGCAGAGCAGACATCGTCAAAACTGGGGAACAGCAAGAAGAGTAAGTTTTGGAGATAGATCTAGAACAAACAATCTAGAACAAACAGTGCAGCAAGTCCCGCTTCAAGGGGAGGACCAAAAATTCCAATGACTGGAGGAAACAAAGATGTCGGACATGAAGAGCCTAAACAACATTATGGCACAATGAGCGGAGGACAAATGCATGTAAAGGAAGAGGCTGTTGGACGCACAATGTGGGCCATTAGACGAACCCCATTGAACTCAAAAGTCAAATGTTTGGGAGGTATTGATGGAAGACTTAAGTGCAACTCATACATATAGGGAAGCTCTATTGGAGTTGTTGCCCCTAGCTTCTACTCAGAGTGACGACATCCTGGTCCGAGAGGGCCAAAGGCTCAAATGATGTGGTTTTGTCCTTCAGATGTTTCACACACATGGCATGTAGATCCAAACATAATATACAAGCCATCATACCTAGATATGTGGAAAGTGGATGTTGGGACCAACATAACCAGCCAAGAGGTAGAGAAATTAGTAAAGGCAGGGTTCAAGTTAGATGTTACTCATGAAGAGCCTTTTGTGTCGGGGGTGGGAGAAACGTCCACACAAGCAGCGGGCAACAAAGAAAGTGACAAGAGGCCACATGATGCTACACAGAATACAAAGAGATCAACCAAGTGGAGGCATTGGATTTCCAAAGAAGCAGAAAAGAGGATTGGTAGTGTTGAGGCCATGACAGCGAGATAGTCCTTAATGAGAGTGCAATGCAGCCGTCCCCCTACTCTATTTTTCATTTGGCATGTGAGCGTGGAGAGGACTATTTTATACACATCAAGGTACAACCTTGGTGTACATGTCCTGATTTCATGCAAAGAGAATCTAGAGGAAAGTCTTACGTTGCATGTAAGCATATCTATTTTGTCTTCTTGCGAGTTTTGGGATTACATAAGAATAAGGATATGGTAATGCATCAACCGACACTATCACCAGAGGAAGTGGACAATATACTATCACGTCCTCGAAGCAAAAGATAGATAGAGGGATCATGCTATTAGTCATCTATGTGGATGACTTAATTTTCAGTGGGTGATAGTGATGTTGACATACAGGATGTCAGGAGGCTTTTGAAGCAAAAGTTCGAGATAAAGGATTTGGGTGAGCTGCGATATTTTTTGGGCATAGAGGTGGTGAGATCACCTCATGGCATTTTGTTATTGGAGAGGGAATATAGCTTGGACATGTTGTCCAAGTATGGTATGACAGACTGTAAACCTATTTGAGTGCCATTGGTCAGACTTGAGTTATGCTATTGGACTTCTGAGTCATTTTATGCAGGCCCCTAGGAAGCCACACTTGTATGCGGTTAGACAGATTGTGAGTCAAAGAAAGTCCATAGTTGATTATGGACTTTTCTATGAGGCTCGTATAGAGATATAACTACATGGGTACACAGATGCTGATTGGGCTGGTAGTGTTTTAGACAGGAGAGCTACCACTTGTTTTATGTTCTAATTTGGGAGTGCTGCGGTGAGTTGGAGCAGTAAGAAGTAGCCAACAATTGCCTTGTCGAGTACAGAGGCAGAGTATAGGGATGCTGCTATGGCAGCTTGTGAGGTAGCTTGGTTTCAGAAGCTACTTGGTGATATGGGTGAGCCTGTTGTCATTTATTATGACAACATGAGTAGCATATAGTTGGCCCACTAACCCAGTATACCATGCTAGAATGAAGCACATTGAGGTGCACTGTTACTTTGTGAGGGAGAAGGTTCAAGCAGGTGATGTAGATCTGGTATATATCATCACAGAGGATTAAGTGGCTGACATCTTTACAAAGGAATTGGGCACAGAGAAGCTCCACAGGTTTAGGAGCTTGGATTGAAGTGTGTGGAGTTGAGCTCGAGGGGGAGTGTTGAGATATCGAGCTCAACTAGTGCTATGGTGAACATTGATGACCCGAGTGACAGCTTCTGCACACTAGTGGATGACAGGCTATGTGACAGCCACTTTGGAGTACTAGAGTTATGGCATAGTTATAGCGCCAGCTTGTATAGTTGGGCTCAGACTATAGACCTACCACTTTGTATGTTGTAGGAGAGAACTTTCCCTTTATGTATGTACTCTTATCTTTTAGTTATATGGTTGTAGAAAAGAGAAGAAGATAGATCTCTCTTGTGTCTTGCACTCTCTTTTGTGTGTGTGTGTTTGATTGCAAGGGCACTCAACCTCTCTCCCCCCCCACATTCTCTTTATTATGGGGCCTTAGAGAGCCCCCCTTGTCAATTGGGCCTTAGAGAGCCCCCTATCAATTGGGCCTTTCCAACACACATGCAACCAAATGTGGTCGGATGGTAGAAAAACTTTGCAAGAGTGTATGTGTGGACCCCACCCTCACTCTTTCAAAGTTTGGTTACCATTAGACTACATTTGGTTGCAATGTGCATGCCAAAGGCCGAGTTTTCAATGTGTTGTGGCCCTAGAGAGTCCCTTGAAAATTGGGCCTTTCCAATGCACATTGCAACTAAATGTGGTCCGCAAACTTTGTAAAAGTGATGGCACTCGTGCAAATTTTGGTCATCATCAAACCACATTTGTTTGTAATGTGCGTACCAAAGGTCTAATTTTCAATGTGTTGTGGTCTAAGGGAGCCCTTTGAAAATTGGGCCTTTGGCATGCACATTGCAACCAAGAGTGGTCTGATGGTGACACCAAACTTTACAAGAGTATATATGTAGACTTCACCCTTACTCTAAAAAATTTTGGTCCTCATCGGACCACGTTTGGTTGCAATGTGCATGCCAAAGGTCCAATTTTCAATGTGTCATGGCCTTAGAGAGCCCTGTGAAAATTGGGACTTTCCAACGCATATTGTAACCAAATGTGGTTTGATGTTGTGACCAAACTTTGCAAGAGTGTATATGTGGGCCCCACCCTTACTCTTGCAAAGTTGGGTCTCATCATTGGACCACATTTGGTTGTAATGTGCATTGGAAAGGCCCAATTTTCAACGTGTTGTGGCCTTAGAGAGCCCCGTGAAAATTGGGCACATTGCAACCAAATGTAGCCCAATGGTGAACAAACTTTGCAAGAGTGTATATGTGGACCCCACCCTCACCCTCACAAAGTTTGGTCACCATAGAACCACATTTTCATGTAATGTGCATTGGAAGGGCCCAATTTTGAATGTGTTGGCCTTATAGAGCCCCATTAGAATTGGGCCTTTGGCATACACATTGCAACCAAATGTGGTCCGATGGTGACTAAACTTTGCGAGAGTAAGGGTGGTGTCCACATATACACTCTTGAAAAGTTTGGTCACCATTGGACCACATTTGGTTGCAATGTGTGTTGGTCCAATTTTCAAGGGACACAACACATTGAAAATTAGGTCTTTCTAATGCACATTGGAACCAAATGTGGTTCGATGGTGACTAAACTTTTCAAGAGTGTATATATAAACCCCACCCTCACTCATGAAAATTTTGGTTACCATCCATCAAATGTGATTCGATGGTGAATTTTAAGAGTGTATATGTGGACCCCCACATTTGGTTGCAATAATTTTCAATGTGTTGTGACCTTAGAGAGCCCCCTGAAAATTAGGCCTTTCCAATGCATATTGCAAGCAAAAGTAATGACCAAACTTTGCAAGAGTGTATATGTGGACCCCACCCTCACTCTTACAAAGTTTGGTCATCATCGGACCACATTTGGTTTTAATATGTGTTGGAAAGGCCCAATGTTTAATGTGTTGTGGCCTTAGAGAGCCCCTTGAAAATTGGGGCTTTGGCACACACATTGTAACCAAATGTGGTTCGATGGTGACCAAACTTCACAAGAGTAAGGGTGGGCCCATATATACACTCTTGCAAAGTTTGGTCACAATCGGACCACATTTGGTTGCACTGTGCATGCCAAAGGTCCAATTTTCAATGTGTTGTGGCCTTAGAGAGCCTCGTAAAAATTCAACCTTTCTAATCACATTGCAACCAAATGTGATCTGATGGTGAACAAACTTTGCAAGAGTGCACATATGGACCCACCCTCACTCTTGTAAAGTTTGGTCACCATCGGTGTGCATTGTGCGTGGCAAAGGCTCAATTTTCAATGTGTTCTGGCCTTAGAGAGCCCCTTGAAAATTGGGCCTTTCAACTGCACATTGCAACCAAATGTAGTCTCATGGTGTGATCAAACTTTAAAAGAGTGTATATATGGACCCCACCCTCACTCTTGCAAAGTTTGGTCGCCATCGGATCATATTTGGTTGCAATATGCGTGCCAAAGGCCCAATTTTCAATGTGTTGTGGCCTTGAGAGCCCCCTGAAAATTGGACCTTTCTAATGTATATTACAATCAAATATGGTTCCATGGTGAGAAAACTTTACAAGAGTGTATATGTGGACCCCACCCTCACTCTTAAGAATTTTGGTCACCATCGTACCACATTTGGTTACAATGTGTATGTCAAAGACCCAATTTCAGGGGACTCTACAAATTAAAAATAGGGCCTTTCCAATGCACATTATAACTAAATGTGGTACGATGGTGACCAATCTTTGTAGGAGTCAGGGTGGGATCCACATATACACTCTTGCAAACTTTGGTCATCATCCTTGGACCACATTTAGTTGCAATGTTCATGCCAAAGGCCCAATTTTCAAGGGGCTCTCTAATGTTAGAACACATTGAAAACTGGGCCTTTGGCATGCACATTACACACAAATGTGGTCCGATGGTGACCAAACTTTACAAAAGTGAGGGTGGGTCCATGTATACACTCTTTTAAAGTTTGGTCTCACCATCGGGCCACATTTGGTTGTAATGTGCGCTGGAAAGGCCCAACACCACACCTGCTATGCATCTCTAAATCTCTCTACATCATGCCAAAGCTGGTGACACCATAAAGCGAGCTTCATGCATGGACCAGAACCATCATGCTTCCCCTTTCCATGGCCAGTCTCAAAAAATCTCCAAATGACCTATCTGTTGCCAATCTTCGAGTGCCACCTGTAAAGCTAATAGAACTGTCTCGAAGACTTGAACTGAGCACTACATCCGTCGACGAACCAAATCGAGTGCTCATGCCATGTGACTCCACGATCCATCATAAATGCATTATGAAGGGAGAAATAATGTTTTACAAAATGTGCATCATGCAAGCGATCATCACTAATGTAAAAATGGTACTCCTTGATAATGATACGAGCCTCAGCGGTGCTGGTGTGAGATCCCTCTACCCCCTCCGCGCACCGGATTTCTAGTTGCTAGCAGCGGAAGTAGCTTCCTCTTGTGCGGGGCAGGGTTTCCCACTCGGGGCCTCGCCCTCGAATGTCTGGGCATGAGACTAATCTAGTGGTCATTCCGAAACCGCAACTGGGAAAATTTTCCTTGCCCGAAAAATGGGGACGATTCCACCTTTTTGATTTTCTTAACGAATTTTCTAACGGGGTCAAGAGACTAAACTATCCTTCACCTGATTAAAACAGATAGAAGGAAAACTATCACTGACTTAATTTGAAGAAATCAACGCTTTTTCCTAACCGAAATCAGGCACAGACGTTGATCTAATCATTTGAAAAAATCAATGCTTTTTTCCTAACTGAAATCAGGCACAGTCGTTGATCTACTCATTTGAGAAATTCTTCAAGGTTTATTTAACTACTTGAATTCTAAGCGTATTCCTATTATTTCAATTTAATTATTAAAATTTCACTGATTCCAACCTAACCCCATCTGGCGGCCCATGGGTTTAGCCACCACCCAACCACTGGAATTGGTAGAACCAAACAATTACTCACCCACCCATAATTGAATGCCTTTCTTAACTTTTGCTTTCGAATACAGATACGCACACACTCCTCTTTAAAACTTTAACATATAAAATAATCCATTGACAAACAGTTATTGGTTACAGCTGAATTAACTCAAAAATTACATCCAGTCCCTTGTTTCTTAAAAACGAGTATCACTCTGGACTCTCCGTTGAGACTAACTGGTCAGCAAACAATGAGACCCAGTAACACATTACAATAATCATTTTGTCCATCATACATATCTTCCATGACATACGCATGGGTGTCCTAGGCACTGCGAGCCCATGCATCGCCTGGTTAGAACCCTCTAGGATCCTCCTTAGGTGTCCTGGCACTTCACTCAGGTACCGCTTCGTCGGCCCTCGCCCATCATACCGGAAGTGCACCATTTTTCAACCATATCGAGGCTGGTCAAGTCCTGGGCAGGCTTTGCTGCGTGAGCCGTTCTTTGAACACTCCCTGCCGCCAGTTGTTGCAACCGAACTTCCCTTAGAAAAACATATACCAAATGCTCCCTCCAGCATTTTGGCATAAGACAGTCCTTTAAGAAAACTGGGTTTCTATGCAAGTTTTCATTTTGATTTTCTTTTGAATACAAGGAGTATTTCTTGAATCAGTATCCCCAAAACTTCTTGATCGGAATTCTGAATTTCATACTAGAATTCCTCGAATTCCATAACCTTGATCCACAGATCAATTCGAAGGGTCTCAAACTTAGTTTCAGATTTGGTGAGCGTTTTGAGAGTATTTTTCTAAACTGGTCACACCTTCTTTCCTTGAAACTGACAAAAGAGTTTGGTCTTGGTCATAGATTGATTCAAGGTTCAAGTTGGATAAGATTTTTCCTGAACTATCTTTCTCAAAAAGGTTTGATAATTCAGTTACTATTTTACTGAATTTCTTTCTTTGAATATTCACTTAACTGATTTCTAAATTAGTTACAAATTCCAATGAGGAATAAGTTAATCATATATTTGAATATTTCGATCTTGATAGATTTCATGAATTTTCTTTTTATAATCCATGTGAATATAAAACGATAGAAATTTCTCTCTTAGAGTATTTAATTATTCATTTATCAAATACTCATAAAATTTAAACATAGAATTTAAGAGAATTCTAATTTTGATATAAACATTCTTTATGCATCTATTTACGCATAAAAATTAACTTCAATGAGAATAACACTTTTATAAAAAAATCCTTTTATACATCTATTTATACATAAAATCAAATTTAATAGAAATAACACTTTTAAAATAAAAAGAATTTCTTTATGCATCTATTTATGCATAAAAATCAATTTTTATAAGAATAACGCTTTTATAATAAAAAATTTCCTTTATGCATCTTTCTATGCATAAAAATCAAATTTAATAAGAATAACACTTTTATAATAAAAAAATTCCTTTATGCATCTTTCTATGCATAAAAATCAATTTTAATAAGAATAACACTTTTGTAATAAAAAAATTTTCCTTTATGCATCTTTCTATGCATAAAAATCAAATTTAATAAGAATAACACTTTTGTAATAAATTTTTTATCTTTATGCATCTTTCTATGCATAGAAATCAAATTTAATAAGAATAACACTTTTGTAATAAAAAAAATTCCTTTATGCATCTTTCTATGCATAAAAATCAATTTTAATAGGAATAACACTTTTGTAATAAAAAAATTTCCTTTATGCATCTTTCTATGCATAGAAATCAAATTTAATAAGAATAACACTTTAGTAATAGAGAAATTTCCTTTATGCATCTTTCTATGCATAAAAATCAATTTTAATAGGAATAACACTTTTTTAATAAAAAAATTTCCTTTATGCATCTTTCTATGCATAGAAATTAAATTTAATAAGAATAACACTTTAGTAATAAAGAAATTTCCTTTATGCATCTTTCTATGCATAAAAATCAATTTTAATAAGAATAACACTTTTGTAATAAATTTTTTTCCTTTTATGCTTCTTTCTATGCATAAAAATTAATTTAATAAGAATAACACTTATATAATAAAAAATTTTCATTATGCATCTTTTTATGCATAGAAATCAATTTTAATAAGAATAACACTTTTGTAATTTTAAAAAAAAATCCTTTATGCACCTTTCTATGCATAAAAATCAAATTTAATAATTAATATCAGTGATATCCATGCATATTCATAGGTGAATATGTATATGGAGTAATTAGAATATTTCTTTTAGATGCAAAAATGGTGAGAATTACTCTTTTGGAATAACATAAAAACAAACTTTCTTTTCCACAAAATTCTAGAAAATTTTGCCATAACCTCCTTTGTATGGCTGACCATTTCTCTTTTTTATCATTCTTTATTTGACTTAAATTAACCCAATTAGATTTAGAGAACTCTAATCTATACAATTTTCTAAATTCAAGAGAGTAAACAATAAGAAGAGTTTAATTAATCCCTTAGTTAATCTTTCTAAGATTAAGAAAGACTGGAATGTAAAGAAAAGAAGGGGGTGGCCTTTTCTTCAAAGGCATAGCATTTGAATTTAATTCAATCAACTGTAAAACAGAAAAATCAAGAAAACCATAGATTTAAAATTTGTAAATAAGTAAGAAAATTAGCTTACATGGAGCTTGTAAGCTCTCCTTTGGCTTGAGGATTGAGGGTTCTACTCTTGTTTGAAGCAAGAGTGGCCACCAATTCACTTTGGAGAGGGCCCAAAAACAATTGAATTATTAAGAAATTCAATGTAGATGGCTCAAGACAGGAGTAGAGTAATAGTGCATAAACACCATTAAGCTTTTACATAGGGGGAGGCTTCTATTTATAGGAAAAAGTGAGCCTCTAACCAAGCAAACTGATTCTAGAATATTCTAGATCAGTTTGGTCAATTTTGACCATTTTTGGATGAGTTTAGCTTACTTCTTGGATCTAGTTTCGAAATAGGAGAGAGGAGAGATGAAATATCTCATTTTATTGATTAAAAATTGGGCGTAATGATGAGAAAAAAGATGCCTACTTCATGACGGGAGATTAGACCACACTTAAACAAGTGTAAAATAAATTATCATGGAAAAGTGTCAAAAGTGAAACACACTTTGAATGCAGATTATAGCCATCAAAAGAAATTAAGGAACATGTCCAAAAAGAATGGCTAAACAATGGTAAAAAACCATGAAAATATCGTTTAGAATTAATCCAAACAAACTACTAATACAAGGTACAATGGTATTAATAATATGCGAATAACCCACATCTATCTAATGTCAGCATGAGAAAATGTACTTCAATATTAAACAACCCTCGAAAATAATAAATTCTTGAGAAAAAGAATTATCATGATTTTTTTCTAATTTTATATTACCTCAAAATATGATAATTTTGAATTCCACCAAACCTATCTTATGGCATTCCAAACATATATTTTTACAGAAAATTTTTAGCAGTTTAGTTTTGTCAAAATACCATTGATATTTTAAAAATATCAATTTTTGGGTTTTCTAAAAAATAATTTCTAAAAAAATTCTAATTTTTTCTGAGAATCCCATCGTTCATGAAATTTTCAATTTTGCCCGACAATTCTCAAATCCAATGAAAATTTATAATTTTTATGAATTTTCTAATTTTTTTGTATCAAAAAATATATTTTTAAAGGAATTTGAATGGTCATGGGTGCCCGAATGGACACACCACATGCCAAACACCAACCCCACATTTTCCAAAAATTTAAAATAACCTTTGTCTAATTTTCGAGAATTTTTAAAAAATTTAATTTACCTTGAACGCATTTAGAATACGAACGGTCAAAAAATTTCGGAATCCCAACGGTTTTCCCAGAATACGGAAAGCCAATAGTTTCGAAAAAATGAAAAGACAAAAAAAATCAGAATGTGAAAGGTCAAAAGTTTTCGGAATCCGAAAGGTCAAAAGATTTTCCGGAATTCGGAAAGCCAAAAGGCTTCGGGAAAGCCAAGAGATTCCAAGAAAATAATTTCAGAAATTTTCAGAGAAAGTTTTTTTCTCAAAATTCATATTTTCCTCTCTCTTTTTTAGCTTTTTTCCAAGCTTTGAAAAGCTATTTTTTAATGCACATTATGTATGCATATACTAGGAGGCTAATCGACATTAGGCTTGTGAGCATGGGAACAAGCTCTAGTAGAGCATGGGTTAGGACTAACCTTAAATGGTTAAGGTTAGGGTCAGGCATCCAAGGGTCACACATGGTAAATGGAGAGTCAAGAGTCACTTGAGGGCCCTCCTATATAATAAGGGCATGGGGCACACTCAAGGGAGGCCAAGGCTATGTTATCTTGAGGCTTAGGCTATGGTCTCTTGATGTTATCGTGAGGCTAGGTTATGATATGATGTACTTCATTATAATTCATGTGTGCATCCCTTGGGCTCGGGGGTGGTCGGGTGGATGAGTTTATGCCTGATTTATGCATGTTTATGCATAACAATTATCTAGAGAGATCTTAGGGTTTTAACACCTAGACACAATGGTACAAGGTTTTCTACGACAGACAGGCAGGAGATTGCATCTCTCTGCATGCTTAGTTCAGCATACCTACCCGATGTTGCCACCCAAGAACTTGAACAGGCTGTTAGAACAAAGCCATCTGGGAGTACACGCTCCCATAAAACGCACAGGTATGAGGGATTCCCTAGGCCAGAACCATATGCCTTTCCCGATAATTCAGATATTTATTGGTTGAAGTATGTGGGAAGCGCATGACCACTTCAATGAAATGTGGAAAAAGGAGTTTGCTAATAGCTCTCTTTTGGTCCACTCCACCATCCCATAGCCAGCAGAACCCACTGAACCCAAACCAATCCTAGAAAAGCATTTCTACTCCACGTGCAAAGCACGTAACAAGAAGCTAGCACTTGTAGAAAAGGAAGCCAAAAGGCCGGTTAACAAAGAGAGTGCTAAAGCTGAAGAAACTAGACAGGTGCCTAAGCATTTCAAGACCTTCCAGATGGACGACCAATTTGTTCAATATGATTCGGCTCAAAGGTCTAACAATGGGCAACCTAGGACCTCATATGATGGTCTAGCCAAGATCAAGGAGATAAACCTAACAGGCCCGGGTGAAGACCCAAGGCCTGTATTTACACCTCTCTAAGGAAGAAGAGACCAAGCTCATCCCTCTACTAACTGAGTTCTAGGAAAGTACGATGTAAGATTCCTCTCTCCATCCTTTGATGATGAAAAGATGTAAGAACCTCCCCTTTAGTCTCTTGTATCATCCCCCCCCTTCAGAAATGGAAAAAGATCTTGTTTGGCCCTGTTTTGGTCTAGAGAGAGAAATTATTCTAGAGAGAGATAATATAGTTTTGAAATATTTTTTGGATAAGTATTTTCTTCCAGTCAATAGGAAGTGATCCCCTGAAATAGAAGTTTAAAAAGAGTTTTCCAATGTGCATTAGAAATTAATTGAAATGTGCACTGGACACCTTAGCCTAAGGGTACCTATTTTCAGAAAATTATGGATTAAGGTCCAAAGAGTGTTCTAATGGGCCTATAGGATTAATCCAAGTGTTTGAATAAGAAAAATGCAAGAATAAAAGAAAATCTCCCAAAAATGAGTAAATTCTCACATAAGATGAAGAGTTGACTAGTACTGGCACTTAATAGTAAAAAAATGGAAAATTTGACACCTCAAGAGGGTGAGTGGAGCTCATGAAGGAGGCACCTAGAATCTCCATCATTACTCTAATTTTTTAATTAAAAAAATGAGATATTTCATCTCACCTCTTTCAAACTAGATCAGAAAAGTAGGCCTAACTGGTCCAAATTGGATCAAACTGAAGCTGGAAGCCTTTAGATCCTAGTTGGACTTGGTTGGTGGCCTCCTTCACCTATAAATAGATCCCCATTCCTTTGTATTTTCATCTTAGAGTAATTCCATGCTAATGTAATTTTCATTTTAGTGTATTTTCATCTTCCCTCTTCGTTGCCTTTCCATTGTGAAGCTTTGGTGCTTCACTAAACCTCTTCTTCTCTTGAATATTAACCTCTTCTTCTCTTGAAGATTACCCTCTTCCCTTGGTGGCCAAGCCTCTTCCTTGAGGGCTACACAACTTTTGCAAGGTAAAGAATCAAGCAAACCAAGGGTAAGCCTAAACAATGAAGTTATTCTCTCTTTTTGGTGCAATCTTCTTCCTAACCTCCCTCATGCTTAGGAAGCATTTTATTTTATGGGTTTCCTCTTAAAACCATGATTTTCTTGATTTATGATGAATTAATGTTTATGTTGAAGCTTACGTTTATGCATAAACTAATTTTTATGTTAAAAGTGTAATTTTTAACATTCTCAATTCATAGAAATTGTGGGTAGGGTATGGCAAAATTTTATTATTAGAAAATGAAGGTTAATAAATTTTACTCAAAGTGGAATTTTGAGCATTCTCATTTCATAGAAAATGCGAGGAAACTATGGCAAAATTTTATCATTAGAAAATGAAGGTTTATTTATAAATTAAATTTTATGCTAAAAGAGGAACTTTGAGTATTCTCATTTTATCAAAAATGTGGGGAAGCTATGGTAGAATTTTTATCATTAGGAAATGAAATTACGCATAATAAATTTTATGCTAAAAGTGGAGTTTGGAGCATTATTCATTTACTAGAAAAATAAACAAGGTTATGCACAAATTCTCTAGATTCATTTAATTTATGAGAATTATGAAAATGACTATGAATATAATTAATTTAGATAAAAATGAATTAGTATGTGTGCATAAATGTTTATGCGGCACTGAACAAGAAAATATGGGTATAATTGATTTTTTAAATCCCATGAGGTCGTATGCATAAATCTTTTATTCAAAAAGAAGAATATTGAGCATATTTTATTTTGGGAGAATTGAGATAAGAATGTGAAAATATTCATAGGAATGCATCGAGAAAACATGGAAAAATTTTAATCAGAAAGAGGAATTATGAACAAATTTAACTTTTGGAATTATAAAGTATACAAGAAATGGAATCTTAAGTACATTCTGAATGAGAAAAGGATTTCCCAAAAAAAGACTAGAAACATGCGTAGTTGGATGAACATAAATAATTGGGGCTGACTTATTCTTAGATTCCCTGGGAAAGGAATCTCGAATTCTTGAAAGGATCGAGGATCCAAAAGTGAATGAAAATTTAGACTTAATTGAATTAAGTCGAGAAAAAGTTACCTTTAACTGAGCCAAGTAATTGGCCGAGACTTAGAAAGTTATGTCAGTATAAAAAGTAGAGTAACTATACTTTTAACCTGGTTGATTGTGGAGGAACAAAAATTCCGATTACTAGATCAAGGAAAGTTGATAATCAAACCTAATTCTCTGAAAGCGAAAAGAGACCATCTTGTTTGTGGAAATTGGATTGATGTGTGGAATGTGTGGATTGATATGGTTTATGTGGATTGATGTGGTCGATGTGGATTGATGTGTGGGTTGATGTGAATTGATGTGGATTGATGTGTGGGATGTGTGGAATGATGTGGAGTGATGAGAAGTGATGTGTGGGATGATGTGTGGAATGATGCAGAGTGATGGGAAGTGATATGTGGGATGTGTGGAATGATGTGGAGTGATGAGAAGTGATGTGTGGGATGTGTGGAATGATGTGGAGTGATGAGAAGTGATGTGTGGGATGTGTGGAGTGATGTGGATTGATGTGATTGATGTGGATTGATGTGTGGATTGATGTGGTTAATGTGGATTGATGTGAAGTGATGTGTGGGATGTCAAAGAGGTCGTGGAAATTGGCAAAGGCAGTATAATGATACACGTGGATGCTTTTATTGTGGTAAGCTGGATCCAAAAGCTGAAAAATGTGTGTTTATTGGGTGTTCCCTTGAGCAAGAGGGATAGAGGTGTTATAACCCTGCTACACGTGAGTTGAGGGTAAGCAGGGATGTTGTTTTTGATGAGATGAGCAGCTGGTATGCTGCTAAAAAGGAAGCTGTTGGGGCTGATGTGAGTGGAAATGTGGTTGCACAGAATACAAGTCAGCAATCACAGTCTTTGAGTGGACCAGGAGAGTCCTCATCTAGTGGTTCAGTTGATAGATGATGGAGTGGCAGGCTGCATCATAATACCAGTCCTGCAAATGTGATTAGTACATCACATAAAGGCAAAGAGAAAGTGATTGAGCCCCTTAGTATGCCTGACATTTCTGCAGGGCATTCTCATGTTGATGGAGAGTCTAGTGGCTCAGAGATGAGCCTTGATGAGGATCTTGGGATACCAGCTATGAGAACACCTGGTGTAAAGAAGGCTATGGAAGCCATGAATACAAAGCTGCGAAGATCTAGGAGAGGGAAGAATCCTGTGCAGAGGTTTACCAATGATGGTTATGTGGCACATCACTATGCATACATGGCAAAAGTTGTACAGGTTATAGAGCCCACATGCATTGATGAGGCTATTGGAAATGTGTGTTGGGAGAAAGCTATGGATGAGGAGATAGATGCACTATATGGAAATGAGACTTGGGATTTAGTGCAATTGCCTGAAGGCAAGAAAGCCATTGGATGCAAGTGGGTGTACAAGGTAAAATGTAACAGTGATGGAAGCATAAGCAAGTACAAGGCTAGATTGGTAGCCAAAGGATATGTGCAGACATATGGCATTGATTATGAGGAAACTTTTAGCCCAGTTGCCAAGATGGCAACAGTGAGAGTTGTGATAGCAGTGGCTACATCAAAGCAATGGTCTTTACATCAGATGGATGTAAAGAATGCATTCTTGCATGGGGATTTGCAGGAAGAGGTGTATATGTTGCAGCCACCTAGTTATGAAGATGTGAGTCACCCCCCTGAGCATGTTTGCAGGTTGAAGAAAGCCTTGTATGGCTTAAAACAAGCACCAAGAGCATGGTCTGACAAGATTTCTGAATATCTTGTCACTATTGCTTTAAGATGAAGGATCTGGGAAAGCTCAGATATTTCTTGGGCATTGAGGTGATTAGGTCACCACATGGTATTGGATTACTGCAGAGACAGTATGGCTTGGACATGTTGTCCAAGTATGGTATGACAAGCTGTAAGCCTATCTCAGTGCCATTGGATCAGAATGGCAAGTTGAGTGTAGATTCAGGAGAGATTTTGGAGGATCCTACTATGTATAGGCACATAGTAGGAAGCTTGATCTACATGACAATCACCAGGCCAGATTTGAGCTATGCTGTTGGGTTGGTGAGTCAGTTTATGTAGGTTCCTCGGAAGCCGCATCTAGATGCATTGAGATGCATACTGAGGTATGTGAGGTCTACTTTGCATTGTGGACTATTTTATGAAACAACCAATGACATTTTTGTCCTGTGATAATGCAACCAAATCCCATGTTTCATTATGAATCAATGTGTCCATCTCAACATCCATTGCCTTCTCCCATACATGCTTCCCAATAGCTTCTGTATAGCATGTAGGTTCCACATGCTTCACCAAAGAGGTCATATATGCATAATGCATAGCAAAATTATGATATGTCAACTTGTCAACTGGATATCTAAACCTTTGGGATCTCCGCAATGCATGCGGATCACTCTGAACACCTGTCACTCTAGCATGTGGAGGCACATATCTATCCTGTCTTGCACTAGGTGTGCGTAAAACGGGTATGCCAAGTTCCTTATCCAAACTCTCTGAACTTGACGACTCATAACCTGTAATTCCAATTCCTTCAACCTTCTTTTTCCCTTTATCCATAGCACTACTGCTACCCACTGCTCACACTCTCATGCCTCAAGCATCCTGACCATGGATGTATAGTGCTACTCTCAGACTCTACTAGCCCAAACATAGAAATAGAACTTGCTTGTGGCAAGTTCACATGCACATCAGCATCAAGTGAATCAATGACACCCTCATCCTTTGCTTTGTACCAACTAGCAAGTTCATCAAACACCACATCTCCTGAGATAACCACTTGCCTAGTTTGTGGATTGTAACATTTGTATGCCTTGCGATCCTGTGCATAACCAACAAACACACACTTTTCTGCTTTTGAAATCCTCAACAAAGCAACCATGCTCGTTGTGAAACGAACCTATAATCCCTGTTCCACCATTTGACCAACTGAGGCCAGATTTTTTGTAATATAAGGCACATACAAGACATCTGCCATAGATTTTGTTTCACCATTGTGCATAACCAATGGTACACTTCCAACATGTGTAATGGCATGTTGATCATCTCCTGTCTCCACATAGCCTTTCACATCCATAGGCTTCATATGCTCAAACCATTTACCATGACAAGTCATATGGTTTGATGCTCCAGAGTCCATATACCAAGTGTTATCATTTTCACCATTCGACATCATAGATCCCACATGTTTCATGGCAAACAAGTGATTTGCGCTGCCATCATTACTACTTGATGCATAATTTCCACCACCATGTTGTGCATAATGTCCACCATGTTGTGCTCTACCCCCTCTCAAATCATTTTGTTTGCGAAAACAATCACGTGCTATATGACCAAATTTCCCACAGTAATGGCATTCCACATTTTGCATAGATGTTTGTTGGCCTTGCCAACCTCCTCTACCACGAGGATTACCTCTGCCTCTCTGAGGTGTATATCCACGACCACCTCTAGCACCATATGTAGGCTGAAAATTCTGTTGTGGTGACCTGTCCTGCCATCCACGACCATTACCATGGCCATGTGATGCAAATCTCCCCCTGCCTCTAAATCCTCTTTGTGAATAGAAATCCTGATTTCTACCATTATCATCATGGCTAGTAGATGCATCATGAAAGGAATCACTGAGTTTGATTTCCTCAACAAGCAAGAGTGAAACCAACTCATCAAAATCTGGTAAACCTGTACTTCGAACCAAGATGGATGTATCAAAAGACTTATACTCCTTGCCAAGACCACGCAAGGTAATGTCTACCAAATGATCATCAGGCATGGGGGCATTGATTGTTGCCAATACATCTGCATACTTCTTTATCTCTTGTACATAATCATGGATGCTCCTTCTATTCCGTTTCACATTATGAATCTGTTGTCACAACAACTGAGACTTGCGAGCACTAGCGTCTGTATCAAACAGCTTTACTAATGTATCCCATGCATCCTTGGGATTCTCAGCATCATGTATATGTATGAGTATAGCATCCGAGATACATATAGACAGATAATGCAAAACTTTGTATGCTCTTTTTGACCATTGCTTATGAGCTATAACCTGCTGTTGTGTAGGTTGTTGGGGTAGTTTCGGCTCTGGCTCCGCACCTGTAATAAGGTTCCAAAAACCTTTTCCTTTTAGAAAACTTTTGATCCTGTACTTCCATGCCTGGAAGTTCTTCCTATCCAATTTTTCCAATTTTTTGTATAGGGTTATCTGACATATTTGTTCAATGCAAATGCATCTTTTGCACACGTCCAAATCTGTAAGCGAGCCTTCCTTAGCTCAATCACACTCCTATAAGTGTTCCAGATACTCCAAAGTACACAATGAACTTCACTTTTGATGTAGAAAATCAAACTGATTGCATCCAAAATGAACTGGCTTACGCAGTCCAAGGTACCCTATTTTGGCACGCTTTCCAAGGCTTCAAATTACAATGTAGTGGTTCAATTAAGTGTGGATAACTTGCATTGACACCTAAAAAAGCTCAATGTTGCATATAAACACCAACCAAGGTGCGTACATATCAATTTTGTCAAACCCCCTTCTCTGTTTTGAGAAAAACTAGAAAAACCAGAAAAACCAGTAAAACCAGTAGTAGAATTGCTCTAATTTCTTCAATGCTTGTCCAAATTGAGAGACCAGGCATTCATTAGCTTAGCAATGATGTCCACTAACTCCATGTAAAAGGAATTAGGCCAATTATTTAAGATGAGAGAGTAATTAGTCAATTAATCACACTCTGTTTCACTAATGACAGTAGACAGCCTGTTTAATCAGCTCATTTCCAACTCCATAAGGCATAATTGCTCCAACCAATCATGCATGTACCACACAATTGCTAAGCCAATTTATTGTTGATTTTATTGTCAATTGATAGCATATAATGTTGCCTAAACTCCAAGGCAAGTGTACAATCCATCAATTGTATGATTTTTACAAAAAACTAGGGTTAATTTCATCCACCAAGTAACTCTTTTTCTCTGTTTTGTGAGAGCTTCAAAACCAGTAATTTTCAATCACTCAAATGCATCATATTTGCTCCAAATTTAGTGTAGGGCTTGCACATGAGTTGCCAATACATTCATCCATGTCACATACATGTTTCTTTGCCAGATTTGCATCTATTTTCACCATACATCACCGCTTCCAAGATCCAATGGAAAGCTTCCAAAAAACTAGAATTTTCTTTTACTTTAGGCAACCCTAATTTGCCTTGTTTGTGCTTGAATCACCTGCAATCCACTCAAGGGTGTTTAGTAGACCTTACCCGGTAGGCCAAGCTCTCAGATTTGATAGAAATCGGTGTGCTCCAAGCTTCACAGCATCAATGGCAAGCTTCACAGCTTTTCTTCACAGCTTCTTCTCCCTCTTCTCTCACTCACTCATAAACCCTAATAGAGAGCACCAGGCTCTGATACCATGATGAAAAACAGGTAGAGGGAGAGGAGACACACACACAGGAGCAAACCCTAATGTATATTGCAAACCCTAACCATAGAGGGAAGCCATCTATCTTCTCACACAATGCATAAAGCCATAATCCATAATACACAACTCACACTATTGTGTTGTGTCCACACTCTACTAACCCTAGCTAATGTCCACACACTATGACCAGCTGGACGCGGTCATTTATGTCTCACACATGCTACTACCTAACATGCCAGCACATAGCACAGCTGGCACACACTGACATCGAGCTTGAATCTCAACACCTTGCCTCTCCATTGTGAAGCTTTGGTGCTTCACTAAACCTCTTCTTCTCTTGAAGATTACCCTCTTACCTTGGTGGCCAAGCCTCTTTCTTGAGGGCTACACAACTTTTGCAAGGTAAAGAATCAAGCAAACCAAGGGTAAGCCTAGACAATGAAGTTTATCCTCTCTTTTTGGTGTTAATCATCTTCCTAACCCCTCCCTCATGCCTGGGAAGCATTTTATTTTATGGGTTTCCTCTTAAAACCATGCTTTTCTTGATTTATGATGAATTAATGTTTATGTTTAAGCTTAGGTTTATGCATAAACTAATTTTTATGTTAAAATGTAATTTTGAACATTCTCAATTCATAGAAAATGCGGGGAAGTTATGGCAAAATTTTATTATTAGAAAATGAAGGTTTATGCATAATAAATTTTATTCTAAAAGTGGAATTTTGAGCATTCTCATTTCATGGAAAATGCGGGGAAACTATGGTAAAATTTTATCATTAGAAAATGAAGGTTTATTTATAAATTAAATTTTATGTTAAAAGAGGAACTTTGAGTATTCTCATTTTATAAAAAAATGTGGGAAAATTATGGTAAAATTTTTATCATTAGGAAATGAAATTACGCATAATAAATTTTATGCTAAAAGTAGAGTTTTGAGCATTATTCATTTACTAGAAAAATAAAGAAGGTTATCCCATAAATTCTCTAGATTCATTTAATTTATGAGAATTATGGAAATGATTATGAATATAATTCATTTAGATAAAAATGAATTAGTATGTGTGCGTAAAATGTTTATGCTGAAAGAGGAAATATGGGTATAATTGATTTTTTAAATCCCATGAGGTCGTATGCATGAATCTTTTATTCAAAAAGAAGAATATTGAGCATATTTTATTTTGGGAGACTTGAGATAAGAATGTGAAAACGTTCATAGGAATGCATCGAGAAAACATGGATAATTTTTAATCAGAAAGAGGAATTATGAACACATTTAACTTTTGGAATTATGAAGTATACGAGAAATGAAATCTTAAATACATTCTGAACGGGAAAAGGTTTTCCCAGAAAAAGACCAGAAACATGCATAGGTGGATGAACATATATAATTGTGACTGACTTATCCCTAGATTCCCTGGGAAAGGAATTTGCAATTCTTGAAAGGATCGAGGATCCAAAGTGAACGAATCTAGAAAAAGTTACCTTTAACTGAACCAAGTAATTGGCCGAGACTTAGAAAGTTCTGCCAGTATAAAAAATAGAGTAATTGTACTTTTTAACCTGGTTGATTGTGGAACAAAAATTTCGATAACTAGATCAAGGAAAGTTGATAAATCAAACCTGATTCGCTCAAAGTGAAAAGAAACCATCTTGCTTGTGAAAATTGGATTGATGTGTGGAATGTGTGGATTGATATGATTGATGTGTGGATTGATGTGGTCGATGTAGATTGATGTGTGGGTTGATGTGGATTGATGTGATCGATGTGGATTAATATGTGGGATGTGTGGAATGATGTGGAGTGATGAGAAAGATGTGTGGAACGATGTGGAGTGATGAGAAAGATGTGTGGAATGATGCGGAGTGATGAGAAGTGATATGTGGAATGATGTGGAGTGATGAGAAGTGATGTGTGGGATGTGTGGAATGATGTGGAGTGATGAGAAGTGATGTGTGGGATGTGTGGAATGATGTGGAGTGATGAGAGAAGTGATGTGTGAGATGTGTGGAGTGATGTGGAGTGATGTGGACTGATGTGGATTGATGTGGATTGATGTGGTTGATGTGGATTGATGTGTGAGATGTGGATTGATGTGAAGTGATGTGTGGGATGTGGATTGATGTGGATGATTGGTGTGGTGAATGAATGTGGAAATGATGTGGGATGATGTGAATGAATGTGGTAATGATGTGGGATGATGTGAATGAATGTGGAATAATGTGGATAATGTGAATGATGTGAATGAATGTGGAATAATGTGGATAATGTGAATAATGTGAATGAATGTGGAATAATGTGGATAATGTGAATGAATGTGGAAATGATGTGTGGTGATGTGTAGCAATGTGAGGAATGATGTGGGTGATGTGTGGAATAATGTGGAGTGATGTGTGGAAGGATGTGGAATGTGTGGAATGATGTGGAGTGATGTGTAGCGATGTGAGGAATGATGTCGGGTGATGTGAATTGATGTGGAGTGATGTTGAATGACGTGGAATAATGTCGAAAGATAAGGTGATGATGAGAAATGATGAGGAATGATGTGAAGTAATGAGAAATGATGAGGAATAATGTGAAATGATGGAAAGATAAGAATTTTGTTTGGAAACTGTATTTGCATATGAAACCTATTTTTTAAAGATTTTTTTACGTCAAGAATGCTGGGGAAGCATTTTGACTATCTTATGGAATGAGGTCGTGGGGACTTAAGTGGAAATGTTGCAACAGCTCGGACGGAGAGTCAAAGAAGGACATCTCGCATGGCAAGATCGGCGGAGGTCTTGACCAGCCTCGGTTTGGTTAAAATGGTGAGCTTCCAGTACGGTGGATGAGGGGCCAAGGAAGCGGCCTATGAGTGAAGTGTTAGGTTATCTGTGAAGGAGCCTAGAGGGTGCTGACCATATGGTGCTCAAGCTCTGGGTCACCCAGCATACCCATGTGTGCATCGAGAAAGAAAATGAGTTGGAGTTGTTTTTTGAACATGGGCATGGATTTGGTTGATTGGCCTTACTGGTCTTCAACAGACGAGTCCTTGGCTCTTTTAAATAGCTCTTATTGGTTGATCTAGTTGATCTTCAATAGAGAGTCCATATGGATTTTATGAGATTATACTCCTAGGTACTATGGGCTAGGAACCCCTGAGTGAGCAGGTGGTGAGCGTTCTGGTTGCCAATGATGCCATAGGTACACTAAGGAAGGAGTGAATGGAATATGGATTTTATGGAAAACTCTTGATTATATTCCTGGGTACTATGGGCTAGGAACTATTGAAAAGGCCCCTGAGTGAAGTACTAGGTGAGTCTAGAGGGATTGACCAGGTGGTGAGCATTCTGGTCTGAGGATGCCATAGGTACGGCGAGGAAGGAATGATTGGAAATTGGACTTGGAACTTGAATACTGAGGATTATGATGGAAGCACTCTGGTTTTATTGCAATGCTATTTTGGAAATAGTTGAATGTAAGAAAAGGTAGTTTCATATCGGGTGCGTAAGTGGTGTGTCTATTTAACCTTTGCATGAGTGCCGGCTAGGGGGCTCTTTAGGAAATGGCAACCTTGCTTGCTTTCCAAACTGGCAAGTATCACACACATGCATATTCCCATCATACTTGAATCTAGGCAGCCCACTAACAATGCCTCTTGCTTGCATGTTCTTTAACCTTTGTATGTTCACATGTCCAATCCTTTTATGCCACATGTTAATGTCTTGTACCACATTTCGGCTTTTAGAGAACATGGCTGATTTCAATTCAAGAATCCCAACATCCAACTTAAATAACCTACCTTCTTTCTTGCCCTTGGCAATGACTCTACATCCATTTTTGAAATCCTCAACGAAGCAACCATGCTCGTTGAAACGAACCTGTAAACCTTGTTCAACCATTTGACCAACTGAGGCATGGATACTTGATAGTGGTCGAAGCATAAGAGTTGCATGAGCAAGTATATGCTTTTGATAGTGATCACTTGGGGCATTATATCATGATTGGATATTGGGCAAGTGCTTATGAATTTTGATTGTGATTTGGGACAAATTGCGAGGAGAATATGGTAAAATTTTTGTGATTTTCCTACATTCTACAGTGGGTATAGAAGTGCAATTCAGTCCCAATCCGTTCAATATCTCTCAAGGGTCTTTGGAAGCCTTAAAAGGGCATCTTAAGGCAAACCTAACTAGCTATCAAGTGGTTGATTCGGACCCCATCTCAAGGTACAAAGGAGACAGTTTTATCAGGCTGAAAACCTTAATTTAGTCAAAAACAGTGCGGATTGAATTGAAGGTGTTTACATAGCTTAAAAACAATAGCTAAGAGCCTCCAAATGAGCCAAGACGTTCCCAATTCCGTTACCATTTGGATGGTCAACATCTTATAGTTTACTTTCAGCTAAAAGTCAAAATAGAGAGGTATAGGGTGCTCAAAGTGGTGATCTAGAGTGATAGAAGTGTTCTTCTCATCTCGAGACGAACGTGGCAAGCCTTTGATCATTTGATTCCGACATCGGTAGCACCAAAAACGCTAATTTGGTACCATGGGTGACCGTGAACAAGATGGAATGCCTTTATATGACATGAGTGATCACATGGTGAATGAGGGCATGTCAGGGCACACAAGTGGAAGTGCACAAGTTTATTTGGAGCAAATTACTTTGGATATGCTAAAGGTTACTATCACCGAAGCTATGAAGGATGCACAGAGGGATATTTTCTTTTAGAATAGTGAGCTTTTGAGGCAAAACAATGAGCATATGCGGCAAAGCAATGTTCTCATGGAGCAAATTTTCAATGCTATGAATGAGGGCTTCAAGAAGCTTGGTGATGGGATAAATGAAGTGCAAAGGTGTGTGAAAAATATTGACACTTCTCTTGATAAGACAAGAGGCTGGTCACAACCACAAAGGTCATTTCCAAATCCATCATCTTATGGGCTTAGTTGGCATGGAAATGTTGTATTTGAGGTGGGAACCTCCAATGGGAACACTCAAAATATGAAGACAACACTTCAAAAGAACCCAAAAGATGTTTCTCGTGTTGAATCACCATTGTCAAAGCCCTATGGAAAGGAAGAAAAGGATAGGCAAGACTTGATGGAGTCAAAACAAAGGGAAATAGCCATAATTTCCAATGATGATGATGATAAAGATAGGTATGCATGGTTGTATGATGAGGTCATACACTCCAAATTATCAAAGTCCTAAAAAAAGGATGAATTTGTGGATCGTATGATTTCTAATCCTATTGGAAGTTTATGGTTCAAGCATACTGAATCATGTGTAGAAGCTTTTCTCTCGTTTGGTGGGGAAGGAGTCACTTGTATACATCTCAAGGAATGGATTCGCAATTGGGATGCCTACTTTTGTGCATTTCCATGCAATGAGGGGGACAAAGTGAAGCAAGTGGCATGCAAATTTGGAGGCAAAGCTAGACAATGGTGACTGTAAGTAATGCATAAGTACAAGTGGGATTGGGTGAATCTAGCCTATGAAGTAGTCCAAAACTTTGTGGCTACTCAAGAGCAATGGAGCTTTAGGGAAAAATGCATGCCACTATTACATGTGGATTAATTGCCTAAGTATGTCGACGAGGAATATTATTACCTTTCCTTCTTTGTGCCTAACATTGAGGAGAAAGAGATCATAGGTGGATTTGTGCAAAAAATTAGGCGCAAGGAGTTTATGCAAGTGGTCCAATGCATCATGGATATTGACAATGACATTGCTCTTAATGAGATCATGATGTTAGTGGAGCTCTTCTACGAGCCTACCCCGTCTATATATAGGCTTTCTACTAGGAGTTCACTTCAGTCCACATCTCTTATTGGAAGCCATTACTATGGGGACAATTCAAGTGATGAAGGTGATGCTAATGATTTATGTCAAGTGGCTTCAATGCATGTATGGATGGCTAAAAATGAACCAGTGGACAGCCAATGAAGATGCAAGTGATGATGGGGAAGATGAAGAGAAAATTCATGGATCTCTTCTTGAGGAGAAGTGTATGGATAAAGATGGATGCAATGAGACTCTCCTTGATGAAGGAGACAACTCTTACGAAGATATGCATGGTGTTGCATTGCATGAGGAATTTGTGGTTGTTGTGGCACATGATGTGGACTCACAAAATGATGGTGTGGATGAAAGTAATAATGTGGTTGATTGTGATCCTTACGATGACATTTATGAGAAAAATACTTTGGGTAATGATGATGATGATGCTTTGGTTTATAGAAGTGATTCATGGGTGGACTTTGATGGCAGATCATTGGTTGGTGATGACACTTCCAACCATGATGTTTCATATCCATTTGATCCTAATATACATGGAAAGATGCTTGATGTGGATTCATTTCCATATGACAACATGCATTGCCACTTGAAGCGGATGAGTTTTCTTTTGAATCGGGCATTTCTGGAAGTCAGCCTTATTGATGGGGACTTGGTGTGGGACACCTATTACCTTATGCTTGAGTCTTCATGAAATGAGTATAGCTGTATGGTGTCTTTGGATAGCTATATGCATGAAAAGGATGATGGCATGAAAGGTGTCATTGCTGCAAATTTACTGTATGGACAATCATGGCCATTGGTGTACTTCACCAATCATCAATCAAAGCTCAACAAGACCATGGGCTTATGGACATCATAGGGGGCAGTCCATATGTACGTCAAATAAGTGGACAGCTCTATGTGGAGTTCTCTTGTGTGAGGCACTTTTGGAGTTGCAACAAATGTACTTTCGCATTCATGAGAGAAGTCAAGAAGATTCCCAACAGCCCGTACATTGCTCCATACATGGTCTCAAGGATAAAACCTCTGGGTGGGGATGGTTTGTAATGAAGGGGGCTTGGAATTAGATTGAAAGGAAGCCCATGGGCATGGATATGGCCGGGCAAGTATGGAGGCCCAACATAAATGAGTGTGAAAAGGTGGGCAAGTATATAAGTGAATATTGAAACTAGGGGCATTACTCACTTTTCTTGGAGCTCCATGCTTCTATGGCTATGGTGGTACTCCCTTGAGTACATGTGGTACTCCCTCATGGTACTCCATTATGAGTGCAATCTTTCTCTCTTTCTCTCACCATTATTACATAGTTTAAGTGAGTGTGAACACTTATGGCCATGTATATAAGTGAATATCTCTCATAATACAAGAACACTCCCATTGTGCAATAGAGTCTTGCTCTTGCTAATCTCTCTCTAATCCATGCTAGTGAGTGTATGTGAGTGAAGTGAGGTGAGAGGAGGGATAAGTACATATAGTGCAACGTGGTGGTGTGACAACGCTCATGGGGGAGGCATGGTGGAATTGCTTCTCAAGGAGTTATGGAGCTTGGAGACCTCAAGGGTTACGAGCTCGGCCATAAGAAAGATCCCTATGATGGTTTTTTCTTGCTAGGTAATCTTCTTGTTGGATGTGTTTCGAAGGGGGTTTGGGTGAGCCATAACAGCCTTGCATGTGATTGCATGGCATTGCATGCCAATGCATATGATTGCATGTCATTACCGTGCAAGTGATTCCATGTTGATTCCAGACCTTTTCTTATGTATTTTCATGCCCTTGCATGTGATTTCATGCCTATTCATGTGATTGCATGCCCTTATTACTCTTTGCATGCAGTTGCATACGCTTCATATCATTAAAGATTCATGAAACTCAAAATTTAAAATTTTCACTTTCCAACAACAATGAATAGTACAATTGCACAATCATGCATATAAGATAATTTCATTCTAGGAAAGATATTACATCATCCTTGCATACTATTTCATAAAAACAATGAACAATCATACATACAAGATAATTTTATTCTAGAAAAGATATTATATCCGGCTTCCAAACAATAAACAATGTAAAATTGACAATGTGAATAACATTCATAATTATAATTAAAATATTATTTTATTCTAAAAAAGTTATTACATTATCCTTATATAATGTTTCCTAAAGACAACATGACATAACTACATAAGTAGATGCAAGATGGCAGGAGAAAGTTCAAACGGTTCCTACACCTAAGTGCTTTTAAGGGCTACTCTATTCTTTAGCGCTTCTCTTAGGGGCTCCTCCTTTTCTTCACCAATATATCCGTAACTCCGAGTACCAATGGTAGCTCCAATATTCATGTTCCATGCATGTAGATCTCCTGAGTCGATGGGCTTATCCACTAGAAGCTTGTCCCAAAGATTATAGACCTTTATTGTAATTTTGAGATGCTCTTGCACATCTCTACTCGACTTCTTGCCCAAATTCTTGCAAATAGCTTCAAGGATATCCTTGAGAGTAGAGTTTGGGGCATTTGATGAAGGCATGATGAGTTAGATAAAGATAAATAATTAGGGAGAGAGGGATGGGGTGAGAATGAGAGTGGGTGAGGTAAAGAATGATGGTACTGTGAGAGAGAGAGACTAGGAGAGAAGGATAAATAGGGAAGGGAGAGAATGATAGTGGGAGAGAGGGAGATAATGAGAGATGGGAGTGAGGGTGAGAGTAAGAGCCATGGGAGGATAAATAGGGAAGGGAGAGAATGATAGTGGGAGAGAGGGAGATAATGAGAGATGGGAGTGAGGGTGAGAGTAAGAGCCATGGGGTCATATATATAGATAGAACATGCTAAAAACAAAAAGTGATTTGCATGGATAATTCTTAAAGTTAAGAAAGTAATTACATGGATAAATGCTATATTTAGAAAACGTAATTGCATGGATAAATGCTATATTTAGGAAAAAATATTCTAACCATTGATAATATATAAAATGGAGATGTTGACATCAACATTTAAAGAAAAGTAAATATATAAAATGAAGATATTCCAACCATTGACATTAACCAAAAAAATGTATTTGTCATTTCCATTTAAAGCATTATAATACAATCATATCTATTGTCCTAGAAAGATATAGAAAAGCGAAAAAAAAATACCTGCATAGAGAGTTGATAATGACATGATATTAAGGACATTATATACTAACAATATCAAGGACATTATATACTTTTATGTGAGTTTAACACTATGTAGGTCTTTCTCATGTAAATTTATGAGAAAATAGATATTCTAAAAAATAGTCTTCTCATTAATGTTGTCATTATATACTAGCAATATCAAGGACATTACTTACTTTTATGTGAGTTTAATGTTATGTAGGTATTTCTTATGTAAATTTGTGAGAAAATAGACATTCTTAAAAAATTGTCTTCTCATTAATATTGTCATCAATTTAGATACTGACTAAAAGAGCTCCCTTTCAGATTGTTCGGCTACTACTAAACATTCTAATTAGGTCCTCCTTTTTTAGAGTGGGTTGATGTATAAACATATTATGGTTTTTAGATTGTTCACCTGCTCAACATTTTGATTAGGTGTTCCTTTTTTAGAGTGGACTGATGTATAAATATATTACGGTTTGCATCTAGCCCAAAACTATACAAATATACAAAATATAGATTCTTGCATGCATAATATAATCTACCAGCCCCAACCCTAATTTGAAAATCTAAACATGTGCATGTGGATTATTTCCCATAACCACCTTGTATTTTTCACTACGCAGTAGTGATTCCTTGGTCTTAATTACAAACACTTTCATCTGTCCGACGTCTTAATGACCAAATGCTTGAAGAAAGTAGTTATATTTGAAATTGTTAAATCTCAATTACAAACACTTTCATCTGTTCGGCGTCTTAATGACCAAATGCTTGAAGAAAGTAGTTATATTTGAAATTGTTAAATCTATCCACTTAGCCGCCATATCTGATATGCCACTTCTATAGCTTGTTGATCGATGGGCTATATCATTTTCTTCTTAGTGTAATCCCTTTTGTAACACTATTGGGCCGGATAACCGCTAGAACGGAAAGCCGCAAAACTAGAATGCCGCTAGAACATCAGAGACGACACACTTAATGCTATGGTCCAGTCGATTACATAGGTCATTATTTTTGTAAATCAACCATGCTCATAGCACGAGGGTATCTTTGTACCACTTTGTAAACTGCGCATTAAGTAGTATAAAGATGTAATCATAACTCTATACACAGGTTACTTTTCTTTTAGCCGGGGTGGTGCTAGTCAAATTGTGTCCATTCAGTATTCATTTGTGTATATCCATCTTGTCTACCATTTTTTCTATAAATCTACCTTTTAAGTCTTTTGTGTTCTTTGTTTACGTTGCAATATAGATCATACGCACGAGTCGGTCAGTCTTGTATACCTATTTACACTGCATAATCTCTTGTAAACCGATGCGCTATTTCTACATCTTTTTGTGTATGCTCTGTATCAGAATGATGTATTGCTATGCGCCTAACCAAAGACACTCAGTAGGTTGATTAGGTTACAATCACTCGACAACACTTTGGCGACCATGATGCATCTTGCTGCTTATTTCATTTGCTACTTTATTTACTTTGTGTTCAAATCAATTTCCTTTGTGTTCGAATCAATCCTTCATGTTAGCACGTGAACTGCAATACTTGGCGCGGCGGCTCGAAGCTTGGGAACTCCATTTTTCTTGATCCGTCTCCGAATCATCATAAGGAGAAGAACCAAAAGAAGAACCGGTAACTCTGTCACCATAACCACCACTATTAATACTAGCACCCCCACCACCGCCTCCCCATCTTCTACATTACAACATGCTTCAGCGACTAGCTATCACGGTGAAGTATCACTAGCTATCACGGTGAAGTATCCAAAATTCTCCAATAAATCCTCGGAGGATTTGGATTCTCACATCCTTCTCTTTGTTGATAGTGCATGGTGCACGAACTTCCTCGGGCCGATGGATCAAAACCTCAAGAAAGCCACTTTTGTCTCAACCTTACAAAAAAGTGTCTCTCTCTAGGTTGCTCAGTACAAGTATGCTCATTTCCCAACATACGATGCATTCACAGATGCCTTTCTTCAAATATTGTGGGAAGATAAAACCTCCATGCATGTTCTTGATAAGCTTTGCTAGATGAACCAAAAAACCTCACGGTCGAGGACTAGCCGCCAAGTTTCGGAAGCTTCTCCAAAGACTAGATGCACCAATTGGTTGGCGGCGGCAAAAATAATCAATTCCTATTTCATGAAGGGATTATGCAAGCAGCTAAAAAGGGCAGCTGGTGCTGATCTTGCAACAATGACTTTGGAAGGAGTAGAACAAGATGCGGATGAAGGTGTCCGATTGGGTGGAAAAGCAGTAGGCCTGACAGCAAGCGCAGTGGAAAAAGGAGCCAGAAATACCCAGACCAATTTGTCGGCAAGAAGCCGAAGTTACTCTACACCTGATGAACCCAGTCCAACAAACCCCAAATCAAGGAGGCAAAGTAACCTCACCCTGACCAAAGAGGAAACCCATAGAAAGGTGTGGAGACACTAGAGTTGGAGAAAGGTGCGGAGACACCAAGGCCAGAGAAGGGTTTGAAGGAACCAAAGCAGGAAGAAAATTGAATCAAGCTCACAAAAGGAGGAACGTTATCGTATGATGTGTGGGAATATATGAAGCAGCAGCCGATCCATATGTCAGTGGAACAGCTCCTCACATTAGTGCCAAACTTCAAAGAGCATTTGGCACGCCGCCTGATGCCCCAAGAGAAGAGGACGACACCCTCACAGCCTCTCAAATCCATGCACATTGAGCAAACAGAAACTCCGCTGAAGGAAGCCTTGATTTATGATGAAGCCATCCCAATGATCCAAGCCAATCTGGCTAGAGTGGACATAGCAGAAGTACTTTGCTAGATGGCGGATCAGGAGTCAACATCTTGTCTGATATGACATGCCAAATGCTTGGATTGAGTAGCTAGGATTCAACCCTGTTCGCGGGAAAAATGGCAAATCAGCAGCAAAGTACAGTCGCTCAAGTTAATCTGGGCTCACACTAGAAGTCTTTGGATTCACTTTCCAGATTGCAGAAGTGGTGCTCTACATGGAGGACATAAAAGACGCCTACCAGATGCTACTAGGAAGACCATGGCTCAGGCAGGCATGAATTAAGCATGAATTAAGCAAGATTGGGATGCAGAGATAGAATAACCATCCGGAGAGGAAAGAAGAAAGTCAGGCTTTCAGTAGCCAACCGTAGGATAATGGATAATCTTTCTTGGTTGAAAGTAGCTGAAGGAGTCATGGTGGAAGGATTGGACCTAGATGAAGAGGAGGAGTATCTCTAGTAGAACGCAAATCTGATCAACTTGTTTGAGGTTGATGTGGTTTGTATCATGGAGAGGTACCGACCACCCTATCATCACAAGAATGAAGTTTCTAGCACAATCCGCTGAGTGAAGGGGAATTTCTTGATGAGGCTGAAGTTTTTTATGAAGGCTTAGCCAATGATGGTAGTGTCCGGAGTCTCCAACAAATTGTTACAACAGAGAAAGACTTTGAAAGGGACCTGAAGCAATCCAAATGGGTCTGGGAAGATGAACTGATCGAGATGAATCTGGGTACAAATGCTGACCCAAAGATGGTCAGAGATAGCACCAAGCTAGACACTACATTCCGGGAAGAGGTTCGGGTATTTCTCACATCCTTCAAGGATGTTTTTGCTTGGAGCTACACTAAGATGAAAGGAACTACCAGCATCCGATCAATCTGAGGGAAGATGCAGTCCCTATTCCGCAACAAAGATACCGGATGAATCCCAACTATGCAAAATGGGTCAAGGAGGAACTAGACAAACTGATGCACGTCAGATTCACATATCCGATTGATCTGCCGACGTGGTTGTCCCTGATCGTGATCATCCCCAAGAAGAATCAGAAACTTATGGTCTATGTGGATTACACGAAGATTAATGCCACTACAATCTTAGACCTCCTACCTTTTTCGTTCACAGATTCCCTACTAGATGTAGTAGCCAGCCACAAGATGTAATAATTTTTGGATGGCTTGAGTGCCTACAATCACATCCAAATTGCATTGAAAGATTGGGAAAATACGGCTTTCATCACCAAATGGGGTGCCTTCACATCCAATGTAATGACATTCGGACTCAAGAGTGCTCCGCCAACATTCTAGTGGATGGCTTAGGGAATTTTTGTCAAGCATTTGACAAGGTTTATGCAAGTGTTCATTGAAGACTTCACTGTCATCCGGAAATTGTACCAACACCTGACGCACTTGGAGATGTGCTTGTCAAATGCCGAGGTTCCAGATTGAGCCTAAATCCCGCAAAATGTGCATTTTTCATCCAAAGCGGTATGCTCCTTGGCCACATAGTATCTCAAGAAGGCATTGTAGTAGACCCAGCCAAGGTGGAGGTGATTTGGAAAGCTCTAATCTCGACTAGTGTGAAGGAGCTGAGAAGGTTCTTGGGGCAAGTCAGATGGCATAGCCGAATGCTCTGATATCTAGCACACATTGTAGTCCCATTGAACTAGAAGATGGCACACATAAAAATGCCATTGAACCAGAGCTAAAGCAAGCCAATCTAGAATGGACGTAAGAATGCGACATTGCATTCAGGTGACTCAAGCTGATGCTATCCAAAGCTCCTATAGTCCAAGCACCTAATTGGGAATTTACATTCCATGTATTTGTGGATGCATTAGACATGGCAACAGGGAGTGTCATGATGTAGGGGGCCAAAAAAAGTGGTTCCAACCTGTCTACTACACTAGTTGGAGATTATCAGATGATGAGCAAAATTACTCCACCACTCATAGGGAGGCACTTGCATGATCTACTCAATCAGCAAGCTTTGCCACTATCTGTTGGGCAACAAGTTCACCTTTCATGTGGATCATTCCACCTTGCTCTATCTTGTTGATAAGCAGAGCTTGGTAGGCAAGATAGCTCGGTGGTGATGAAAAACTAGGTAGAGAGAGAGGAGACACACACACAGGAGCAAACCCTAACCATAGAGGGAAGCCATGTCCCTTCTCACACAATGCATAAAGCCATAATCCATAAACTACAACACACTACATGTGTTGTGTCCACACATAGCTAACCCTAGCTAATGTCCACACACTATGACTAGCAGGATGCGGTCATTTATGTCTCACGCTTGTTACTACCTAACATGCCAGCACATAGTGGAACTGGCACAAGTTGACATCAAGCTTGAATCTCAACAGCCCCTCTCAAGCTCATGATGTACTGCCATAGATGAAGATGTAGATAAGCTTGGGCTATCAAAGCTCTCAACACTCCCCCTCAAGCTCATCCCATGTACTCCCAACATAGTACAGAAGTACTCAAACTACTCCCTACTAAGTGGCTTTGTAAAGATGTCGGCCACCTGCCTTCAGTCTTCACATACTACAAATCCACTATACCAACCAACACTTTCTCTCTGACAAAATGATAGTGGACCTCTATATGTTTGGTCCGCGCATGAAAATGAATGACAACCTTGCCATCAATAGGCTCACCCAAATCAGCCCAAGAGACTCTTTAACCATACTCCTTCACATGCAGCAATGGCTGCACCCCTGTATTCAGCCTCTGTACTAGATAAAGCAACAATAGGTTGCTTCTTGCTGCTCCAACTCACCACCCACTGCACTTCCAAATGTAAAGGCATAACCACTAGTAGCAGACCTCATGTCATACAAGCTACCTTCCCAATCTGCGTTTGTGTAGCCGTGTACATCCAAGCCTTTACCATGTTCATAAAGAAGACCATAATGTGCAGTGGTCTTTACATAGCATATAATGCATCTCACTGCATCCAAATGAGGTTTTCTGGGGCTTTGCATAAATTGGCTTACTAGTCCCATAGCATAACTGAGATCCGGGCATGTGATAGTTATGCAAATAAGACTACCAATATACATAGATGGATCATCCAACTCTTCACCAAAATCAGCCCGCAGCTTCACATTCTCCTCCAAAGGTGTACTCATTAACTTACACCCTGTCATCCCATATTTTGCCAACATATCCAATGCATATTGGCGTTGCACTAACCATGTCCCTGCATGGTCTTTGATCACTTCAATCCCAAGAAAATATCTCAATTCACCCAGGTCTTTCATATCAAACTGCCCACTCAATGCCTTCTTGACATGCATAACATTTATAGCATGATCTCCTGTGACAATCAAGTCATCCACATAGATGACAAGCAAGACAATCCCATGATCTGTTTTCTTCACATAGAGTGAAGAATCTGCTGAAGAAACCTGAAATCTAAGGGAGATAAGATATTGGCTTATCTTATCACTCCAAGCACGCGGTGCTTGCTTCAAACCATATAATGCTTTCTTTAATCTGCATACATGAGTGGGGTACCTCGGGTGTACATATCCTTCTGCCTGTGCCATATAAACTTCCTCTTGTAAATCACCATTTAGAAATGCATTTTTCACATCCATTTGATGCATTTCCCAACCATTTGTTGCAGCCATAGCAATGACTGCTCTCACTATTCCCACCTTTGCAACTGGACTAAATGTTTCATCATAGTCCAAGCCTTGGGTTTGTGCATAACCCTTAGCTACCAACCACGCTTTTATGGTGCTCAATGGAACCATCTCATTTGCATTTCACCTTATAAACCCATTTGCAAACCAATCACATTTTTGCCTTGTATTGGTAAGCCAACCAAATCCCAAGTTTCATTTACGGACCAATGCAACCATCTCAACATCCATTGCCTTCTCCCATACATGCTTCCCAATAGCTTCTGTATAGCATGTAGATTCCACATGCTTCACCAAAGAGGTCATATATGCGTAATGCATAGCAAAGTCACGATATGTCATCCTGTCAACTGGATACCTGACCCTTTGGGACCTCTATAATGCATGCAGATGACTCTGAACACCTGTCACTCTAGCATGTGGAGGCACATATCTACCCAAGCCACCAATGTGTTGAGTTTTGCAAAAGACACCGGCTCCAATTTCATCAACAATGGGCCTCTATTCTCTGTTTTTGTGAGGGCTTCAAAACAGTGAATTTTCAATCACTCCATTGCATCAAACTTGCTGCAAATTCATTATAGGGCTTGCACATGAGTTGCCAATACATTCCCATTTGCCAGATACATGATTCTTTGTCAGATTTGCATCCATTTGCCTCATACATTCACCACACTCCAGCTTCAATGGAGAGCTTGCAAAATAGAATTTTTCTTTGCTTTGGGCAACTCAAATATGATGTTGTTTGTGTTTTTGCACCTGCAATCCACTCAAGGGTGCTTAGTATTCCTTACCCGGTAGGCTAAGCTCTCAGATTTGGTAAAAATTGGTGTGCTCCAAGCTTCACAGCTCCAATGGCAAGCTCCATAGCTTTTCTTCACAGCTTCTTCTCCCTCTTCTCTCACTGACTCATAAACCCTAATAGAGAGCACCAAGCTCTGATACCATGACATTGAGAAAAACAGGTAGAGGGAGAGGAGACACACACACACAGGAGCAAACCCTAATAGATTAAGCAAACCCTAACCATAGAGGGAAGCCATGTCCCTTCTCACACAATGCATAAAGCCATAATCCATGAACTACAACACACTACATGTGTTGTGTCCACACACAGCTAACCCTAGCTAATGTCCACACACTATGACGACCAGCTGGACGCGGTCATTTATGTCTCACACATGTTACTACCTAACATGCCAGCACATAGTGCAACTGGCACAAGCTGACATCGAGCTTGAATCTCAACAGGTGGATGCTGATCCTTCAGGAGTGTGAGTTTAGTATTGTGCATACCGCAAGAACAAGCCATACAGTGGACTGCCTATCTCGCCTAGAGTCTGGTGAAGCCCCAATCGGAGTAGCAGATGATTTACCAACTACGGAGCTGTTTACAACACAAGTAGTCATGTCGATACCTCAACCTGGTATGATGGAGTGTTGGCATTTGTGGCCATAGGTCTAACGGAGGATAACCTTTCTCGAGATCTGAGAAAGAGGATAGATGTCCGAAGCCGGTCTTTCCAAGTAATAGCCGCACATCTATACAAGAAGGGCATTGATCAGATCCTCCGGAGGTGCATTCCACCTCATAAACAAGACGCTATCCTCTAAGAAGCTCATCAAGGGATCCGCGCGGTGGTCACTTTGTAGGGAAAGTAATAGGAAGGAAGATCCTCCAAGCCGGCCTCTCGTGGCAATTTGTACTCGTCGGAGATGCCTACAAATGGGCCAAACAATGTGATAAGTGCCAATAACTCAACCAACCAACTGATAGAGACCGGATGCCTCACAATCTAATCCTCCCACTAGAACCATTTCAAAAATAGGGCCTTGACTTCGTGGGCCCATTCAAGCCGCCAGCCCGATTTACCAGTAACAAATACATTCTGGTGGCAACAAACTAGCACCAAGTGGGTGGAAGCTAGAGCCCTCAGGGATAATATGGCCAAGTCCACCAGCAAATTCCTTTATGAGATGATCATCAACAGGTTTGGCTGCCTGATAGAGCTGATCAGTGGTGTGACCAAGGCAAACACTTTGTGAATGATGTCATTCGGCAACAACTGGTTACTCAGTACCTAATCATCCATAAGAAATCCATGGTCTATTATCCACAGGCCAACGGTCAGGCAGAGTCCCCCAACAAAATATTGCACGGATCCTCAAGAAGCTAATCAATGAGAATCGCTTTGATTTGGATGAGAAGCTATACTCGACACTATGGGCATTCCGCAGGGCCTATAAGGTCTCCACAAGGATGACTCCGTTCAAACTGGTATATGGCATTGAAGCAGTCATGCCAATGGAGTTCCTGGTGCTGAGCCTTCAGATCGCTAGCCGAAAAACTAAGCCCCAAGGAATTCCTACAACATCGCTTGGATCAGCTCCTCCAACTGGATGAAGATAGATTCAAGAGCTTCTTCGTGACTATAGTGATCCAAAAGCAAAGAAAGATCCATTCCCGATTTTGGGTGGTTGTTCAAAGAAGAAGTTCTAGTCCTACTGTTCCAGTCTCATGGATGGGTCCGCATCCAGGAAAGCTAAAGCTAAGGTGGGCTGGACTCTTCTAGATTGTATAAAAATTCTCTGATGGAACATTCCTACTCGGGATGCTCATAAGGCAGTGCTTCCAAAATCCGGTGAATGGCTACTACCTGAGACCATACAATGGGCTGATGCCACCTAATCTATTCATTTTTGAGGCGGCGCCACTAATCCACTACATGAGAATCAATCACATTAATATGGGCACACTTCCAACAAGAACAATCATCATAGATTCACCTAGAAAATCGAACGATTTGATACCCCTTAATGGTTGCGTGGTAATCATGCATGCAACAACCCACCATAACTATTTTTAGATTATCGTGCACTACCATTAATCTTTTCGTGGTATCTATCTTTTGCATGCATCCCATCTTCTCATGCAGAACCCTTGAAGCAACAACCCTGCACTTGTGCCTAGCTATTCACAAACCTTCACCTCACTTGCAATAGTCACTTCTCTCTCTTCGCACACACAGCACCTTCTCTTCTAACAGCCATGGTGACTGTTGGGCCTTTCAATAGCATAGCCACGGATAGTGTTGATGTGCAACAGCGGCTAGGAATCACCCACCTTGCAGACTTCCTCAACATGCCCTAGCACACGATCCGTGTCCATCCTAAAGCTGATGACCTGGTGAGGCAGCTACGCGTAGGCATGACCATCAACCTACGCAGCATTGAGACAACACTCACAGAGGCTTTGGTGCGAGCGCCTGAAGCTGGCCCTCCACGACCTGATAGATATCGCACCGGCCAAGCATGAGTAAATGTCAAGCACTTCAGCCCATACCAGTGGGCGAACACAAGTTGGGCAACCGTAAGAATGCCACCACCATTCTCTGTTTATAGGATGTTCCTGGAAACCTTATGGCTGCTGAACAAGATGCAATACATCTTGGCAGCAGCCATGGGATGGATTGGCAAGGCCAAAAAAGGTGAGGATATTAGCTAGGCCACCCTCTGCTTCGCCAAGCTGCAAAAGGAAGCCACCCGCCTCTAGAAGAGCAACACCCACACCAAGGTGGGCCAATTGCTCGGCTTTTGGCTTCCCTCACCATGGTCAGCTCCCTCTAGGCATTCGCCACCTAGTCTCTCAGGGTGTTGTTCTCCTGCTGGAGTCGATTGATGGTGCCTTGTTGGTGGAGCATCTGGGCCTCAGCTTGTTGGCATGCCGAATGAATCCTCGCTGGAAGCACTAGGCTAGGTACCCAGCATACCGTCTGGCCGTGGGAATGTCGATGGGTAAGTGGGGGGAACCCCACTGGGCTGCTGGAGACTACGACTGGGGCTGTCAAGGGTCTATCCGCGCTGGTTTGGTGGTGGAAGCTCCATCAGGATGTGCTGCTTCTTTTATTTTGAAATCTGGGAGGCCAAAACCAACTTTTGCACTTAAATTGGGACGTAATGACCATGGATTGTTGGCTGCGTCTCATCTCGGTGTAGAGGATGAGGGGGTTCTCTCTGAACTGGCCACCTCGATTGGGTTTTTGGTAGATTGGACCTCCAGCTGTGGTTTTGGAGGGTTTTGCACTTCGAGAGGCTGGGGTGGGTTTGGTACTTCGATGGCCTAGGGTGGTTGCTGTATGGGCCTAGCGCCGAATGAGAACATCACTATGAAAGCTGTCACACTTCATTGGCTTCCTAGACACCCTCAAAGACCAAGTCATCAAAGAAAAATTGCAGGTCAGCTTCATGGATGCCCAGCTCAAGGCACACACCAACCCCTCCCCCAATACCATCCAAATCGACACCGAAGTCTTGGTCGAATGCTTCGACACTCTACAAGACAATCTGAGTCATCTCTGGGATTAGATCATGGATGAGCTCTGCCTACTCCTCACCGACCAATGCAAGCAACCAGCAATCCGGCCAAAGGAGGATGCCGACTCGGATGATGAAGGGGACGCTTAATCCAGAGTGTTGAGCCAAATGCCTGCCCCACAACACTCAGTTGTATCAAGAGTCATGATAGCTTCAACCCAGTCCCTACCCCCAAAAGCATCAACCTCGACCGCCCACCCCATGACAACCTCTTCTTGAAGATGGACCAATTGGAGCAAGAGCTCGCTCACTACAAAGAGCATAATGCCAAACTGACTACCCTGGGCAAGGGCCTATCCAAGAGCCCGAGCCAATCCCGGAGGAGCCAAATTGACATGCAAAACCTGCAGTTGGCGATGGTGTCATACTTTGGGGGAGCCACCTTCATGGAAGACTTGGCCATGGCCCTCCTAAAAGACCATGTGGCAGCCCTCCAGAAGAACTACGATGAGCTACAAGATAAGATGGCTGCCATGAAGATGGCCTACAAAGACCATCACCAACGGGCCACGGAGGACAGGGGGAAGATGCAAGCTCGCATCGACAAGCTCAAAACCAAGGTCGCAGAGGGAAGAATCCCAATGATATGCACAAAGACATCCAGCTGGCCATCGCCAGCATTGAAGAGGCCAAGAATGTGACCCTTCATGCCGAACTCACCTATGCGTGAATTAAGATCACAGGGCTGCAACAAGCAACAATCCGACAACAATAGGGAAACCTCACACAAACCATTTGCCAGGCCTGTTACTACATGCAGATCCTCACTGCCATTATGGCAACAAACCTACCCAAACCCCGAGCCTAGGCCTGGAGTAACATAACCGAATAATTGTTTGGCTAATGAGAAATTTCACGCCACAGAGGTGGACTGTAGCACTCCCTAAACTATCAGCCCCTCCTCCACCTTGCCACCCCTCCACCCAGCCCGAACAATCTAAACCCAGCTGCTCCTGGAACAAATGATGATGAGATGGGCGGAGTCAAAGACTAAAGCTTCTAGACTTGAGGGATCAATGTCTCAGAAATATTTGGGAGTAAGGAAAAAGGGAAACCCCAAAGCCAAACACATAGAAGAAGGAAAGAACAAGGAACCCCAAGGAAAAAATGCTAGGGAGTGATGATATAGTGCGTCTAAGTCACTGACAGCAATGGAATATGTTGGGTGTGTCAAAAAGCATGCACAAATCCCTCCTACTACAATGATGTATAATGAGATGACGAATCACTTATATATGTATCACAAAATCACAGTTTTAAAATGAGATGACGAATCACTTATATATGTATCACAAAATCACAGTTTTAAAATGTATTATGTTGTAGAGACGAGATTTGTTATTCAAGCATATATCGACAGTGTGTATATTACAGCTTAGATAGATGAGCAAGACAATGGATAATGTGAAAATTAGGTGTGTGTAGCACTTTATTTCAAATACTAGCAAAGCTCAAAATGTTCTTAGCAATAGACAGAGAAAGAAAGCCTTATCTCCTAATAGATGCCAACATTGCTGATATCGTAGATGTGCATAGAAGATGACAATGTTGTGCTGATACCTTAGATGCACGGACAGCAAACGGCTCCTCTCTCTTTGTGTTCTCTGTGTGCAGGTGGTTGCGCTGGCATCAACAACAGAGTCGCTTCTCTCTCCGTCGAAGGTGCGCTAGCATCAGCAACAACATAGCCGTCTATGCCTTGTCCACCTGCCTCATCTACAGCCGCCTGTTCCCACTGCTCTTGCTGCTCTCACTCAATGGTAGCTAGGAACAGCAAACACTTCTTTTTATTTGTGTATGGCAGCAAGGAAACAGCAAGACCACCCCGCTTCTTCTTCTTCTTTTTGTATGTGGTGCTCATAGCTTCAAGGCTGGCCTTGCTGTTTGCTTCTACGTGAGTGTGCAAGCGATCTTGCTATCGATCAGCAAGTTTTCATGCAGTCTGCAACACGATCAAGGGTTGGCGACTATGGTTCTTCTTGTTCACAGCTATGAAGGCTTCTTCTACACAAACGTGCTGACGGTTCTATTGCTGGGACAACAGTTCTTCTAACGGCTTCAAAGCGGTCTTCAGCATGTTCTTCTATGTAGGTTGTTGGCGGCGATTCTTCTTGTTGACGGTTTCTACGTGAATCTCTTCAACCCCTGTTGTGACGGCCATGGTGCTCATGATGACTGGTTCTTATGTGTGATCTTGTTGTTGTGAACGTGCTTCTTCTACGCTCTACTCAAGGCGATTCTTCTATTGGCTACTATGCTCTCAACCTCTGAAAAGGGTCGTGGCAAGTTTTTGAAATGGCGCAACCCTGCTGTCTTCTATACACACGAATGTGCATGGCCATTCGTGCTACTGAGTTGGCGCCTTTTCATTTCTCTCAAGATAGTCGTTTTTTATTTTCAAAGGTTTTTTTTATTATTTTCATTAGATGGGCAATAATGATGTGAACAATGCGTATGGGTGCGAAAAACATGCAACAATCAAGGATGTACCCAAGAATGTCAGGGTTAGGATTCCTAGGAAGTGCAATCAGGAGGAGCATGCTTGTAAGGATCTATACTCCTATGTCACTATTTGATGTGTCTGTCACACCACTAGGTTCAGGAGTCTAGACACTAAGGTTGCAAAGGAGGATTTACTAGTATGCCTATCGTACTAACAACAAGCAACACTAAGGGTTCAAGTAGTCGGATTGGGAATCCGACCCATCGAACGTTCTAGGTGTTGGGCCAAACAACCGTTGACCGGACAACTGGACAGCCGCCAAGCCAAAATGCCACCGGAATGTTAGAGCCGTTGCACTTAATGCTATGGTCCAACTGGTTAATTAGGTCATTATTTCTATAAATCAACCATCCTTAGAGCACGAGGGTATTTTGTACCACTATGTAACTGTGCATTAGAACACAAGGGAATTTTTGTACCACTATGTAACTGTGCATTAAGAAGTATAAAGATGTAATCAGAACTCTGTACGCAGGCCGCTTTTCTTTTGGCCAGGGTGGTGCTAATTGAACTGTGTTCAATCTGTATTCATTTGTGTATATCCGTCTTGTCCGACCATTTTTTCTGTAAATCTTTCTTTTAAGTTTTATGTGTTCTTTGTTTACGTTGCAATCTGGATCATACGCACGAGTCAGTCAGTCTTGTATACCCGTTTCCACTGCGCAATCGCTTGGATACATTGTTTCTATGTCTTTCTATGTATGCTCTGTATCAAACTGGTGTATTGTTGCATGCATAACTAGAGACACTCAGTAGGTTGATCGGGTAGCTCACCCGACAAGAAACACAAATCCTCCGGCCTCTAATTCTCGGATCTCATCTAAAATAAGGTTTGTACCTCTTCCAACTAGCCATACAACTACGGTTTTTGTAGGTGATTGACAAATAGTATTACATACTCTCCATGTGTGATACACGCTATTGTCACAAAACCGCATGAACTAACGCCTCTACCCTCCTGAACACTCTCTCATACCATAGAAAGATGGAGTTGGTGGAACACCTCACCCATAGTTTTTTGATGTTCTTCTTACACTTTTCATTTTGGCCACCTAATCATCCTTGGTAGGTGACCTTATTGTTTAGAGATGTTTAACGTACACCCCACATTGAGTCTTGTATATCATTCTCAACAAGTTCTTGCACCTCATCTTCAATTTTCAAATCCTTCTTCATTGTGCTGACCACCTTATGTAGTTATAGGAACAAGGGGTGGAAAGTTTAACCTCCTAACCTTTCTTGCACGGCTAGTTTTCTGTGACATACTTCGGACAATGTGATGAGTTGTCATCCTCAAGGCTTATAATTATTGGTTTTTGATGTTGATTAGTTGTAATATTATCACCAATATAGTTTAACTGCACATGCATTGATGTGCCAGCAGTCCACTACTTCTCCCATCAATCTGCTAGTGCTTGACAAGTTTAAAGCTTTTGATGATCTAGCCTTCTCTATTAACTTTGTTATTGTAGGGTCTGCTCCATGATATTTTCCTTTCATGAAGGCATTACAAGAGGGAATTAACGAGATTTGAAATAGCAACATCATATAAATTGATGGTTTCCTTGAATCTCTCTCTTGCTAACCAACTTGCATGTTTGTTTCAGCTAGATTGGTGGTTGGCATGTGTGACAAAGCGGCATCATCCACATCCTATAACGAAAGATTAAGTTAACATATAAGGATCCAAAGTGTAAGGTCTAACAAAAGATTAACATATAAGAATCCAAAGTGCAAGGTCTATGTTTTGAAAACTCATAAATTCATCATCTCCAAGAATAGAACTTGTGCAACTGTGTCTTCTTCTTTCATTTCTCAAGAGGAAGCAATTGTCAAAAGCTCTTGCAAGTTGCATGCCATCGTATAATAGTTGTGAGAGTTGTAAAGAAGCTAACAAATTTTAGGAGTTCTACAAGACCATAGTGTACCTTGGATTATACACATATGTAGCCCCATTGTTGTCCATCCTTATACATGCCTAACGTGATCAAAGCAAACCCAAGCCTCCATTTCTTGTTTGACACATACGGTTCACTAAGTCTAAACCCGATGTGGGCCCTATGGTTGATATTTTAAATACATAGCACCTCTCCAACTCATCCAAATCTTGGCCTGGAAAATGACTACCATGGAAAAACTCAAAAGCACACTGTCTAGAGTACTAGACTCACACCTTACACTATACCATTGATTCTAGAAGCACATACCATCCTTCTAAATCTACAAGAGAATGGGAAAACTTAAAAATTTATTTAAAATCGTGTTAAGAATCACAATCAAATGTATATGGAGTTAAACTTACCTTTGACATTGAACCAGGGGATGCATGTGTTACAATAATTGTGACAAGTCCATCTTGCCAATATTTGATCCATCCCTCATATTCTTTCTAACAATTGCATCCAATATTAGTTGTTTTGTGATATCCATTTGAATCTTCCTTGGACCACTTGTAGCAACCCTCTGACATTGCCTACTATTGCACAAGTATTCTTATCTTTTGCAATGCTTACCTTGATGTGCCTCTTAACACCTCATGTAAATGTTCCCCTTGATGTATCATCGATCTACTCATATTATGTAGGTCATTGGGCTTACAATAGTACACTATAGCATTGATGTGTTCAAGAGAAACTTTCTTTATAGCCCTATCCGACATACACCACCATGAGGGAAGGCTAATCAAAGCACCAAAAAACCAGCAGCAACACGACCAGTAGCCAGCAACTACCTCAATTGACACCCCCTGATCCTCAGCTGCACTTATAAGCACTTCAATACTCTTCAAAACTCTCCCTACCTCCCAATTTCCTGTTCCAAACCATCCTCCCAAGTTGACACAAGGCCCTTTTCACAGATTCAGTTGTCTTTAAAACAATCTTTTAATGAAACCATAGTGTCACTGATCATAATCTCCCAAAATATCCGGTTGAATTCTAATTTTCAATCAGTCTTTCATCGGTGTACCTATGGCATCATTGGCAACGAGAACGCTCACCACTTGTCCACTCAAGGACCTTTTCAATAGTTCCTAGCTCATAGTACCCGAAAATATATTCACTTATAAAAATCCAGATGGACTCTCCATTGAAGATCAGCTAGATCAACCAATAGATCCATATAAAAGAGCCATGGACTCATCCGTTTTGAGGACCAGCAAGGTCAATCAACTAGATCCATGCCCGAGTTCAGAAAACAATTCTAACACCTTGTTCCATTTTCTTCCTCGACACGCACTTGGGTATCTTCGGCGACCCAGAGTAGCCCAAGCATCGTATGGTTAGCACCCTCTAGGATCCTTCGCAAGTCACCTAGCGCTTTACTCATAGGCCGCTTTCTTGGTCCCTCATCCACCATACCGGAAGCTCACCATTTAAATCGAACCAAGGCTGGTCAAGACCTCGGCCGACCTTGCTACGCGAGATGTCCTCCGTTGACTCTCCGTCAGCTGTTGCAACTTTATCACTTAAGTTTCACGACCTCATTCACAAGATGGTCAAAATGCTTCCCCAACATTCTTGACATAAAACAGTCATTTAAAAACAGGTCATAAATATAGTTTCTAATGAACTCTCATCTTTCCACATTATTTCTCGTTATTCCACATTCTTCTACATCAATTCACATTGCTTAATCCACATTCAATTATATGTATTCCCATCGTCCTTCATCCATTCTCATACAATCACATTATATTACATCCCATCACATCTATCCTCATCATATCTCATCCATTCTCGTCTACCCATATCCACATCACATCACATCACATCCATTCACATAACATCACATCCATTCACATCACATCTCATCCATTCACAACTACCCCGATCCACATCACATCACATCTCATCCATTCACATCTATCCCGATTCACATCACATCTCATTCATTCACATCTATCCCGATTCACATCACATCCATTTCACATCACATCACATCCATTCACATTACATCTCATCCATTCACATCTATTTACATCACATCCATTCACATCACATCTCATCCATTCACATCTATCCCGATTCACATCACATCTCATTCATTCACATCTATCCCGTTTCACATCACATCCATTTCACATCACATCTTATCCATTCACATCACATCGCATCCATTCACATCCATTCACATCACATCGCATCCATTCACATCCATTCACATCACATCTCATCCATTCACATCTATCCCGATTCACATCACATCACATCACATCACATCCATTCACATCTACCCCGATCCACATCACATCACATCTATTCACATCACATCTCATCCATTCACATCACATCCATTTCACATCACATCTCATCCATTCACATCAATTTACATCATGTCACATTCACATTCATTCACATCCCATCGCGTCTATTCACATGCATCACATTCATTGCATCCCCATCCCATCACATACATTCTATTTCCATTACATCACGTCCATGTTTATCCACATCACATCTCATTCATTCCCTCCACATTACATCACGTCCACATCTATCCACATCATATCTCATTCATTCTATCCACATTACCTCACATCCACATCATATCTCATTCATTCTATCCACATTACCTCACATCCACATCTCATCACATCCATACACATCCCATCTCATTCATCCACATCCCATCTCATTCATCCACATCCATCCAGTCATCCACATGCACGTCTATCCACATCCATCCATTCATTCACATTCACATCTATCACTTCACATCTTATTCTCATCCATTTACATCACATCACACCCATACATATCATCAAATCTCATCCACATCTTTTCACATTCACATTCACATCCACATCCATTTACATCACATCACATATCCTTTCACATATCCTCACATCTCATTCACATATCCACATCCATTTACATCACCTCACATCCCATCCACATTCATTTACATCACACCACATCTTATCACATCCACTCACATCTTATCACATCCACTCACATCTTATTCACATTTAGTAACATTTTCTATTTTTGATACCGATGGGACTTTTCTAAATTTCTGCCAATTGCTTGGCCTAGTTCAAGATACTTTTTCTCGACGGACATTTTCATATTCTTTCTCAAATTTCTCAAGTGAAATATATTCAATATTCTTCTTTTGAGTAAAAGATTCATGGGATTTACAAAAATCAATTCTACCCATATTTTCCAAAAAAAAAAAATAATGCTCAAAATTCCACTTTTGATAAATACTCATAATTTGAATTATGCCAAAAATTCCTCTTTTTTCATTTAATTTCTTGGATCTCAAATATCATGGGAATTCCTCTTTTTGCATTTAATTGATTGAATTCCAAATGTCATGGGAATTCCTCTTTTATCATAAAATAAATTTATCTAAAATTCCTCTTTTCTTTAATAAAAATATCCATTGTTTCAAATATGTCAAGAATTCCATTTTTACCATTTAAATGATTAAATTCCAAATGTCATGGGATTTTCTCTTTTATCATTTAAATTTTCTCATACATAAAATAAATTTATCTAAAATTTCTCTTTAAATAAAAATATTCGTTATTTTAATATACCAAAATTTCTCTTTTTCCATTTAATTACATGGATTTCCATTATCATGGAAATTTCTCTTTTTTCATAAAATAAAATTACCAAAAATCTCTTTTCTTTAATTAATTAGTTATGCATAAACACTAAAAATTAGTTTTCCATGAATGTGATGAAAATCATTCTTTTACCATAGGATGACCAATCCTAAAAATGGTAGGAAGTCCTCTTTTCACATTATGCATAAAAATGAGCTATGTATTAATTTCTATAAGTTTTACCACTGCTATTACTTGATAATTTTTAATATTTCTAGAAAGAATAAGACTTTGTAATACAATTATGATAGAATAAGTATCCTTAGACTTAAATACAATTTATGGAATTAAATCATAAGTTTACCATAATTTTATTAGCATAAAAACATAAAAAGCCATTTTCTTAACCTCTAGATTAACAAGCTTAGAGATTGATTTTAAATTAATAATTTATCAATGAGAAGCATTCATTTGCTTAAGAATTAGTCATAGGAATGACTATTCTTTTGGGAGAGAGAGATATATATAAAAAGCACCCTAATTAAGCATAAAGATTAACTTTTTTGTGATTAATCATTAAAACTCTTAGAGAAAGCTTGATTTGCATTAAAAACAACTAAATAGAAACTTCTCAAGCTTGAGAGGGGTTGAGAAGTGAAATCATTGAGAATATTAATGAAAACTATGAAATTACTTCTTACCTCTAGATTTGGCTTGCTTCTTTATCTTAGAAGGAAGCCCCCAACCAATCAATTGGTTTAGTATGTTGAGAAGAAAGCTCCAAGGATTGTTAAAGAGTGAGAGAAGCTCCAAGTTCTCCAAAAGTAGAGGATTTTTAAGGGATAATAGAAAATATCATTATTTTAATGTAATACTGGCATGGTATAGCTCAAAGATGAGAATACAAAAGAATGAGGGTCTATTTATAGGTGAGGGAGGCCACTAACTAAGTCCAACTAAGTTCTAGAATTTTTCAGCTTCAGTTTGGCTGAATTTGGACAAGAATTGGACCAGTTTAGCTCCAGGAGAGAGGAGAGATAAAAATATCACAATGTTTTTGAATTAAAAACTCATCCACATGTGTGAAATATGTGCCTACCTCAAAGGTCTCCCCCTCCTTACCAAGGTGTCAAAAATTTATCATTTCTCCAAAATATCTCATTTTTTTAGTAATATCTCTTAATTTTTAACTAATAAACCTTGTACTCAGTCAACTCTTTATCTTATGTGAGCATTTACTCTTTTTCGGGTATTTTTTTTAATTCTTTGGATTTATCTCATCCCAACACTTGGATTAATCCTGTTGGCCCATAGGAATCTTTATTGGACCATAATCCAGAAATTTTCCCTTAGGCTAAGGTCCCTTAAATATCATTTTGTATTGATTCCTAATGCACATTGGAAAGTTCATTTTGAACTTCTGTTTCAGGGAAAACTATTTTAGACACTAGGAGGATTTTTATATCCAAAGATATCTCAATTTTGGATTACCTCTCTCTAGACATTTTCTCTCTCTATGCCAAAACAGGGTAAAACAAGATCTTTCTTCTATTTCAGAGAGGGGAATCATTACAAGAACATAAGGGGAGGTTCTTACACCTTTACACCTCAAAAGCTGGAGGGAGAAATCTTACATCCTACCCCACTTAAAAAATGTGAGATGTCCTCATCTCGCAGTTGGAGGACAACTCTTTCCCTTAATATCCAGCTAATTCTAGGGTTCCGTATAGTCTAGTCAACCCAACAGAATCTTGGGATAAAGATCTCTTCTACAAGAAGAACATATAGAACTCATTATTAGATAACAATTCATTCAGAACATATCATTCATATCCTTAACACAATAATGGTCCATCAGACCGGAAATTTCATTTGAACATTCCTCCACGAGAATTTTAGTTATGCAGGTTATCCCTTAATTTGAGCCACTGGGTCAAAGGTCAAACAGCAGCAATCTGTTAGCACAATCCACTAATCTTGTAGTGATTTGCTGAAGTCATTATCGCCATTCCAGTTATTAATATCATTACTGGGATTCGTTCCATTCATCCTCATTGTTGTGGCTTTGTTCAACTTATCTTCTTTCAACCAGAATTCAGGAATCATCATCTTTCAATGAGAATCCAAATCAACTCATCAATTCTGAACCAGAATTCAAAAATCATATCAACCAGCATTCGAATTCATCATCTGGATAGCATTTTTGCTTATAACTTCAAGGTCTTAGATTTACTCGTATATATTGTCAGTAAAGAGCTACAGCTATACCCACGGTATATACGGGTAGTCATGGTCCTTGGAATTATAAGGTAAATACCATCATATCTGAGCCTCAGGTAAGTCAAGGATTCCATACAATTGCCGTACTTCTATCTGAAGACCCAATTACCAATTTATGAATTTTTATTTTGAATATCAATTTGTATGAATTTCATCACACTATTATAATCTTTTACTGGTACTTCATAAATTTTTAACATTTCTTGCTTCTCGGTTGATCCACTTTAGCCAATTCGCTCTGATACCAGCAGGCAGCTGAAAGATCCATGTCCCCGTGTGAATGTCATCAGTTGTTTCACGTCTTGGGATGCTTCCAACAACAAAAGCAAAGCTTCTACTTTTGTAGTGTGGACCCCACCCTTACTCTTTCAAAGTTTCGTCACCATTAGACTTCATTTGGTTGCAATGTTCCCAGTTTTCAATGTGTTGTGGGCCGTGGCCCTAGAGAGTCAATTGAAAATTGGGCCCTTCCAACGCACATTGCAACAAAATGTGATTCGATATCGGGTGACCAAACTTTATGAGGGTTAGGGTGGAGTCCACATATACACTCTTGCAACGTTTGGTCACCATTGGACCACATTTGGTTGCAATGTGCGCAATTTTCAGGGGGGGCTCTCTAAGGCCACAGCACATTGAAAATTGGGCCTTTCCAACGCACATTACAACCAAATGTGGTCCAATGATGAGACCCAACTTTTCAAGAGTGAGGTTGGGGTCCACATATGAAAAGATGCAGGAGGGGAGAAGACAGCTTGAGCTCTTGTAAGCACACACACACTCACAAAACCCTAAAAGAGAACACACAAGGTGAGAGGCTGACAATCTTCTTCTTCTAGAAAGATAAGAGTACACACAATATGAAAAGATACTCAACCAAATACATACTAGGGTTCTCTATAGTGTGAACCCAACTAAATGAGCTAGCGCTATAACTATGCCAGTCTCTAGAATGGCTGTCACACAGCCTGTCATCCCACTGGCCGCATATCACCCTCACTAGATGAGCTCGATATCTCAACACTCCCCCTCGAGCTCAACTCCATCTCATGTACACCAAGCGAAGCCCTGAATCTGCAAAGCTTCTCTGTACCCAATGCTTGGGTGACGATGTCAGCGACCTGATCCTGTGTGCTGACATAAACAAGGTCAACGTCTCCTGCCAAAACCTTCTCTCTGACAAAATGGTAGTGGACCTCTATATGCTTCGTGCAAGAATGAAAAATTGGGTTCCTGGCCAATTGTATACTGCTCATGTTGTCACAGAAAATGACAACTTGTCTATCCACTGATAGACCCAAATCTGCAAGTAGCTTTCTCAACCAAGCTACCTCACATGCTGCCATAGCAGCACCTCTGTACTCGGCCTCTGTATGGATAGAGCAACCGTAGGCTGCTTCTTGCTGCTCCAAGTCACACAACAACACTCCCCAAAGAAAACATGAAGCCACTAGTGGATCTTCTATCTGAGATACTACCAGCCCAATCAGCATCTGTGTACCCATGTACACGTATCTCTGTCCCAGTTTCATAAAATAGTCCACAATGCAAAGTAGACCTCACATACCTCAGTATGCGTCTCAATGCATCCAAATGCAGCTTCCGAGGAACTTACATACACTGACTCACCAACCCAACAGCATAGCTCAAATCTAGCTTGGTGATCATCATGTAGATCAAGATTCCTACTATGTGCCTATACATAGTAGGATCCTCCAAAATTTCTCCTGAATCTACACTCAACTTGCCATTCTGATCCAATGGCACTGAGATAGGCTTACAGCCTGTCATACTGTACTTGGACAACATGTCCAAGCCATACTGTCTCTGTAGTAATCCAATACCATGTGGTGACCTAATCACCTCAATGCCCAAGAAATATTGGAGCTCCCCCAGATCCTTCATCTTAAACTTCTGTCTAAGCAAGATCTTTACATCAAAGATCTCTACATCATGGTCCCCTGTAATGATCAAGTCATCTACATAGATGACAACAAGCACAACCCCTTTATCACTGTGTCTCACATACATAGCGAGAAATCTGCATTGGCTACATGAAAGCCAATAGTGACAAGATATTCAGAAATCTTGTCAAACCATGCTCTTGGTTCTTGTTTTAAGCCATACAAGGCTTTCTTCAACCTGCAAACATGCTTGGGGGGGTGACTCACATCCTCATAGCCAGGTGGCTGCAACATATACACCTCTTCCTGCAAATCCCCATGCAAGAATGCAGTCTTTACATCCATCTGATGTAAAGACCATTGCTTTGACGCAGCCACTACTATCACAACTCTCACTGTTGCCATCTTGGCAAATTGGCCTGAAAGTTTCCTCATAATCAATGCCATATGTCTGCACATATCCTTTGGCTACCAATCTAGCCTTGTACCTGCTTATACTTCCATCACTGTTATATTTTACCTTGTACACCCACTTGCATCCAATGGCTTTCTTGCCTTCAGGCAATTGCACTAAATCCCAAGTCTCATTTCCATATAGTGCATCCATCTCCTCATCCATAGCTTTCTCCCAACACACATTTCCAATAGCCTTATCAATGCATGTGGGCTCTACATTCTGTACAACTTTTGCCATGTATGCATAGTGATGTGCCACATAACCATCATAGGTAAACCTTTGCACAGGATTCTTCACTCTCTTGGATCTTCGCACCTTTGCATTCATGGCTTCCATAGCCTTCTTTACACCAGGTGTTTTCATAGCTAGTATCCCAAGATCCTAATCAAGGCTCATCTCTGAGCTACTAGACTCTCCATCAACATGAGAATGCCCTGCAGAAATGTCAGGCATACTAAGGAGCTCAATCACTTTCTCTTTACCTTTATGTGATGTACTAATCACATTTGCGGGACTGGTAATATGATGCAGCTTGCCACTCCATGGTCTATCAGTTGAACCACTGAATGAGGACTCTCCTGGTCCACTCAAAGACTGTGATTTGCTGACTTGCATTCTGTGCAACCACATCTCCACTCACATCAGCCCCAATAGCTTCTTTTTCAGTAGCATACCAGCTGCTCATCTCATCAAAAATAACATCCCTGCTTACCCTCAACTCACGTGTAGCAGGGTTATAACACTTGTATCCCTTTTTGCTCAAGGAAATACCCAATAAACACACATTTTTCAGCTTTTGGATCCAGCTTAGTTCTCAGCTCATCTGGCACATGCACATATGCAATGCATCCAAAGACTTTTAGATGAGACAAATCAGGTTTTCTGCCAGTAAACCTCTCCTCTGGAGTTACATCATATATGGCTATAGTTGGAGTCTTGTTCATGATGTAAACTGTTGTAGAAACAGCCTCAGTCCAATAGCCATGCGGCATATTCTTCTCTCCCATCAATGCTCGCGCAATCTCAGCAATGAGCCTGTTTTTTTGCTCAGGAACTCCATTTTGCTGCGGAGTGTATCTACATGTAAACTGTCTCCGAATACCATTCTTCTTCAAAAATTCAGAGAACTCATTGGAGAAGTACCCTCCCCCTCTATCTGACCTCAGGCACTTTACATATTTCCCTGTTTGCTTTTTAACCATAACTTTGAAATTCTGAGAATGAGTGAACACCTCACCCTTCTCCTTCATGAAGTATACCCACACTTTCCTTATGTGGTCATCATTAAATGTCACATAATACCTGCAGCCTCCCATAGACATGGTCTTCGTAGGACCCATACATTTGAATGCACAACATCTAGTGCATTTCTTCTCACATTTCTGTCACGTGGAAATGCATGCTTTGTTTGCTTTCCAAATTGGCATGCTTCGCATATTTTTTGCATACCTTCAACTTTAAACTTTGGTAGCCTTGTCACAATTCCTTTAATCTGCATAGACTTCATTCTCTGCACATTCACATGTCCAATTCTTTTATGCCAAATGTCTATGTCTGCAACAATTCCTGCACCATTTGCAAACATCGCAGCACTCACTTCAGGCATGTTTACATTCAATGACTCTGTTGCCTTTTGTAACCAACATGTACTTGTCTTTAAAGTCTTCAACATAACAACCATCAGGGTTAAACCGAACCTGCAAACCCTGCTCAATCATCTGGCCAACTCAAACCAGATTCTTTGTTATGTTCGAAAAATGAAGTACATCTGCAAGGTACTTCACTTTGCCATCCTGCAGCATAGACAATGGCACATCTCCAACATGGGCAATTGGATGAGCAATGTCATCCCCTGTTTCCATAAAACCTGGTCTTTCAAGGTTTTTCATCTCCTTGAACCACTCCCCATGACTTGTCATGTGGTTCGAGGCACCTGAATCAACGTACCATACATCATCTTTATGTGCTGCTTCAACATTTTCAGACATGGCATTAATGACATGCTGCATAACAAACAACTTTTTATTATCCCCATTGTTTTTGCTCGAGGATGCATAGTTGTTTTGCTGCAATTTCCCATTTTGCATGTCAACATGCTTCTTATAACAATCTGCCTGCACATGTCCAGGCTTACCGCAATAAATCCACGTGTATCATTATACTGACTTTGCCAATTTCCACGACCTCTTTGACTCCCCCTGCCTCTGAATTGGCCTCGTCCACCTGCGTGTTGTTGTTGTTGTTGTGAATTCTAGGACTGTTATTGTTGTTGCTGCTGGCCATAATTCTGATTACCTGTTCGGCCACCTCCTTATCCGCGTCCACGGCCTCCTCTACCTCGTCCTCTTCCTGAACTTGTGTAGAAGGCCGGTTGCTCTGAACTGTTTTTGTTTTGTGAAGACTGTTGGTCTTCATCCAAGCTCTTCTCTTCTATAATCAACATAGACACCAAATCTGTGAAATTGGGAATGTTTTTCCCAGTCTGAATAGACGTCTTGAATGCCTTGTATTGTGGCCCGAGACCACGTAGACAGACTTCCACCTTATCATCATCTACTGAAACACCAATAGATGCAAGGGATTCCACAATACCCTTGATCTTCAATGCATAGTCATTCAGAGACATACTCTTTTTCTCCACAGTATGAAGTTCATTCTTCAACTGTATCTTTTGTGCCTTGGTATTTGTTTCATAGAGTTTTACCAAGGTGTCCCACGTCTCCTTGGGGGACTTGGCATCCTGTATGTGCCCAATCATGGTGTTCTGTATACTGATAGAGAGCCGATACATAACTTTTCTGGCTTCTTCGTTCCAATCCTTGAACTCTTTCACATCTATGCAGTCGGATTGATCTCCGATATTTCCGGTGCCACTTCATGCTCACCTTCTATGTAGTCCCAGTAACCCTTTCCCATCAGGAAATTTGTCAACCAGAACCTCCAAGAATGGAAGTTGTTCTTGTCAAGCTTCTTAGCAACAATCTGGTTTATGCCATCATTTGACATCTTGCAAGACACACAAATTTATTAGAAACAGCACTTTGGTTTGTCCTGCACAAACTGCTGTATTTTTTGCAGCGGTACCTACACTACTCAAATGTCACCAGTGACCTCTATGTGCATACATACACCCAATGGCAACAACTATTTGACCTCCTTGTAGCACACACAATGTCTGCACAACCAATCTCTCTTCCTGCAGTTCGTAAATAGAGTTTTGCATAGAACCGATGACTTACCCGCAGTGCTCGAAATCGCCTGCTTTCCAAAAAATGGAGGTCCTAATGCGCCCGAAACTCGTTTTTGGCCCGAAAAGTTTAGTGCGATAGGACAGTATAGTTGCCCTATAGCTTTATTCCCACGAAGAAAGCTCCTCAATCAGGGATTATTTGCCAGTGCCTCCCGTAGAGCTCCCGACAAGGGTGCAGTTGCCAACACAAATAGGGAAGAGTAGATGAAGCTCTTACCCTCGTACCACTTCCTGTGCTTCTCTTGCTTGCAGCTGAACCCTTAGCATGAACCAAGCTCTGATACCATGAAAAGATGCAAGGGAGAAGAGAGCTTGAGCTCTTGCAAAAGCACACGCACACTCACAAAAACCCTAAAAGAGAACACACAAGGTGAGAGGCTGAAAATCTTCTTCTTCTTCACACAACACTCAACACACCATATACAAAGATAAGAGTACACACAATATGAAAAGGTACTCAACCAAATACATACTGGGTTCTCTATAGTGTGAACCTAACTAAATGAGCTGGCGCTATAACTATGCCAGTCTCTAGAATGGCTGTCACACAGCCTGTCATCCCACTGGCCGCATATCACCCATGATCTCACCAACCATGCCAGTGGTGTAAGTGTGGGGCCTATCCCCCAGGTTGGTCATCAGTGTCCACCGCCGCCTCACTACATGAGCTTAATATCTCAACAATATATACACTCTTGCAAAGTTTGGTCACAACATCAAACCACATTTGGTTATAATATGTGTTGGAAAGTCCCAATTTTCATAGGGCTCTCTAAGGCCATGGCACATTGAAAATTGGACCTTTGGCATGCACATTGCAACCAAACATGGTCCGATGGTGACCAAAATTTTCTAGAGTAAGGGTGGAGTCTACATATATACTCTTGTAAAGTTTGGTGTGTAAAGTTTGGTGTCACCATCAAACCACTCTTGGTTGCAATGTGCGAGCCAAAGGCCCAATTTTTAGAGGGCTCTCTTAGACCACAACACATCAAAAATTAGACCTTTGGAACACACATTACAAACAAATGAGGTTTGATGATGACCAAAATTTTCAAGAGTTCCATCACTCTTGCAAAGTTTTTCTACCATCTGGCCACATTTAGATTCATGTGTGTTGGAAAGGCCCAAACATGGGGGCTCTCTAAGGCCCATAATACATAGAATGTGGGGGAGAGAAAGAGGTTGAATTTCCTTGCAAGCAAACACACACACAAACACACAAAAAAGAAAGTGCAAGACACAAGAGAGATGGATGGCTGAATTTTATTCTATCTTCTTCTCTTTTCTACAAGAGTACATACATAAAGGGAAAGTTCTCTTCTACAACATACAAAGTGGTCGGTCTATAGTGTGAACCCAACTATACAAGCTGGCACTATAACTATGTCATAACTCTAGTACTCCAAAGTGGCTGTCACACAGCCTGTCATCCACTGGTGGCATATCAACCATATTTGCACCAACCGTGCCAATGACATAAGTGCGGAAGCTTTCACCCACGCAAGTCATCAATGTCCATTGTAGCACTAGGTGAGCTCGATATCTCAACACTCCCCCTTGACCTCAACTCCACACACTGCACTCCAAGTAAGCTCCTAAACTTGCAGAGCTTCTCTTACACATTTCTCTGCTTTAGGATCCAACTTCCTTCTTCTTTCATCAGGCACATGTACATAAGCTATGCATCCAAAAATTTTAAGATGTCCAATGTCTGGCCTGTAACCTGTGAGCCGCATCTCTGGCGTGCTTCCATGAATGGCTGCTGTAGGTGTTTTGTTCAATATATATACTGCAGTAGCACATGCTTCTGCCCAATAGTAATCTGGCATGCTCTTTTCATTGAGCATCGCCCTTGCCACTTCACATATGACTCTATTCTTTCTCTCAGCCACACCATTCTACTGAGGTGTATACCTGCAAGTCAATTGTCTTCTTATTCCATGCTTCCTCAAGAAATGCTCAAAAGCTTTTGAGGTGTATTCACCACCTCCATCTGTCCTCAGACATTTAATCCAACAGCCATACTGCTTTTCTGCAAAAGCTTTGAAATACATGAATTTTTCCAACACTTCACTCTTCTCTTTCAGAAAGTATATCCATGTCATCCTGCTGAAATCATCTATGAATGTAACATAGTATAAACTGCCTTTGATAGATGGGTTTTGTGCAGGACCCCATACATCACTGTGTACTATCTCAAGTGGCCTGTTACTCATATTTCCTTCTCTAGGAAACCTCAACCTTGCCTGCTTCCCAAACTGACAGGCTTCACAAACATGCATATGTCCATCATATTTGAACCTAGGCAATCCATTGACAATGCCTCTTGTTTGCATGTTCTTTAATCTCTGTATATTGACATGGCCAATCCTCTTGTGCCACATATCAATGTCCTGTACCACATTCCTGCTCTTTGAGAACATGGCTGACTTTAGCTCAGGAATTCCAGCATCCAGCTTAAACAGTCTGCCTTCTTTCTTGCCTTTAGCAATCACTCTACATCCATGTTTAAAGTCTTCAACGAAGCATCCATGCTCGTTGAAACAAACCTGTAATCCCTGTTCCACCATTTGACCAACTGAGGCCAAGCTTTTAGTGATCGAAGGCACATACAGCACATCTGACATAGACTTTGTCTGACCATTATGCATGACCAATGGTACACTTCCAACATGTGTAATGACATGCTGGGTATCATCACCTGTTTCCGCATAGCCTTTTACTTCCATAGGCTTCATATGCTCAAACCATTCCCCATGACATGTCAGATGGTTTGATGCTCCTGAGTCCATATACCATGTATCATCATTCTCAGCATTTGTTGTCATAGAACCCACAACATGCTTCATGGCAAACAAATGATTTGCAGTTCCATCATTGCTACTTGATGCATAGTTACCACCATGTTGTGCATAGTTTCCACCATAATGACCACCACGTTGTGCTCTTCCCCCTCTCAAATCATTCTAGTTGCGGAAACAATCTCTCGCCATATGACCATATTTGCCACAATAATGGCATTCCACATCTTGCATAGAATTTTGTTGGCCTTGCCAACGTCCTCGACCACGGGGGTACCTCTGCCTCGCTGAGGTGCGTATCCACGACCACCTCGAGCACCATATGAAGGCTGAAAATTCTGTTGTGGAGACCTATCCTGCCATCCACGACCATTACCACCACGTCCACATGATGTGAATCTCCCCCTGCCTCTAAAGCCTCTCTGCGAGTAGAAAGCCTGATTTCTGTCGTCATCATGGCTAGTAGATGCATCCAGAAATGAATCACTGAGCTTGATTTCCTCAACCAACAAGAGTGAAACCAACTCATCGAAGTCGGGTAAACCTGTACTCCTCACTGAGATAGATGTATCAAAAGATTTGTATTCCTTGCCAAGACCACGCAAGGTAATATCCACCAAATCATCATCAGGCATGGGGGCATTTATTGTGGCCAATGCATCTGCAAACTTCTTGATTTCTTGCACATAATCATGTATGCTCCTTTTATTCCTTTTCACATTGTGTATCTGCTGTCGCAATTGAGACTTGCGAGCACTTGTATCTGTATCAAACATCTTGACCAAAGTATCCCATGCATCTTTAGGGTTCTCAGCATCCTGAATGTGTATGAGCATAGCATCAGATATACATATAGACAAATAATGCAGCACTTTGAATGCTCTCTCTGACCATTGCTTATGAGCAATAAGCTGCTGGTGTGTAGGTTGCCGAGGTAGCTCAGGCTCAGGCTCAGGCTCAGCACCTGTAATGAGATTCCAAAATCCTTTCCCTTTCAAGAAACTCTTTATCCTGTACTTCCATGCCTGGAAGTTCTTCCTATCCAGCTTTTCACCAACAATTTGAACTGGATTGTCCGACATGTTGCTCAATGCATACACCTTCCGCACACTTCAAATCTGTAAATGAGCCTTCCTCAGCTCAACCACACTCCAATGAATGTTCCAGATACTCCAAGGTAGCCAACAAACTCCAAATTTGATGTAGGAAATCAACCTGTAATCATCCAAGATAAACTGACTCACTCAGTGCGGGATACCCTGAATTGACACGCCTTCCAAGGCTCTAAATCACAATGTAATGGTGCAATCAAGTATGGGCAACTTGCATTGACACCTAATCAACCTCAATGTTGAGTATCAACACCATCTGACATGTGTACATATCGATTTTTGAAAACCCCTTTCTCTGTTTTTGGAAAAACCAGAAAAACCAGTAATGATTTGGCTCTAATTTCTTCAATATTTCACCAAATTGAGCAACCAGGAATTCATTGGCTTAGCAATAGTGTCCATCAACTCCATGTAAGAGGAATTTGTCCAATTGTAAAACACCAAAGATTAATTGCTCAATTAAAATGCTCTGTTTCTCTGCAACCAGTGGACAGCCTGTTTTAATTAGCTCATTCCTAGCTCAATTAGGCATCATTGACCAAACAAATCACATAGCCCTCTTCTCCAAAGTGTAAAGAATCCAATTGCTAAAACAAACTTGAAATATGTCAAGCATCCAATGAGTAATTGACCTCCTCGTAGTGAAAAAACCAAAAATCTGCCTTGTTTCCTCTGTATGGGCTGCGCCGCCTGCAAATGAGGGCTTTAGGAAGGTTTAGGTTGCTAATTGATGAGTGCTACAAGTGCCCAAGACACCTAGGTATGTGTGCAACCCACCAATGGTTGGATTTTTGCAAAAAACTCACTCCAAATGCATCAATTTTGGGCTTCCTTCTCTCTGTTTTGTAAGAGCTCAAAAAACCAAAATTTTCACACATTCAAATGCTTCCAAAAATGCTCCAAAATCACAATAGGGCTTGCATAAGAGTTGCCATTACATCTCTCATTGTCAGATACATGTTTGCTTTACCAGATTTACATGTATTTCCACCATACATCAATGTTGCCAAGCTTTAATGGAAAGCTTCAAAAACCAGAATTTTTCTTTGCTTTGATTTGCTCTATTTTGCTTTGCTTTTGCCTGTATCACTTGCAATCCGCTCAAGGATGTTTAGAAGACCTTACCGGGTAGGCCAAGCTCTCAGATCTGATAGTATTTGGTGTGCTCCAAGCTTCACAGCTCCAATGGCAAGCTTCACAGCTTCTTCTCCCTCTTCACTTCACTCACTCATAAACCCTAATAAACAGCACAAGGCTCTGATACCATGTTGAAAGAACGGTAGAGGAGGAGGAGACACACACACAGGAGAAAACCCTAATGTATATTGCAAACCCTAACCATAGAGGGAATCCATGTCCACTCTCACACAAAGCATAATGCTCTAATCCATAATCCACACAACACACAATGAGTTGTGTCCACACTCTACTAACCCTAGCTAATGTCCACACACTATGATCAGCTGGACACGCGGTCATTTATGTCTCACACATGTTCCTACCTAATCTGCCAGCACATAGCATAGCTGGCTCACACTGACATCGAGCTTGAATCTCAACACCCAATGCCTTTGTATAAAGATGTCAGCCACCTGATCCTTTGTGCTGACATATACCAGATCTACATCACCTGCTTGAACCTTCTCCCTCACAAAGTGATAGTGTACCTAAATGTGCTTTATTCTAGCATGGTATACTAGGTTACTGGCCAATTGTATGCTACCCATGTTGTCATAATAAATGACAACAGGCTCACCCATATCACCAAGTAGCTTCTGAAAAACCAAGCTACCTCATGCCATAGCAGCACCCCTAAATCTTCCTCGTACTTGACAAGGAAACTGTTGATTGTTTCTTACTGCTCCAACTCATAGTAGCACTCCTAAATGAGAACATAAAACCACTGATAGCTCTCCTGTCTATAACACTACCAGCCCAATCAGCATCTAGGTACCCATGTAGTTGTACCTCTATACGATAGAAAAGGCCATAATCAACTGTGGACTTTATGTACCTGAGATTCCATCTAGCCACATCCAAGTGTGGCTTCCTAGGGGTTAGCATAAAATGACTCACAAATCCAACAACATAACTCAATTCTGACCTAATAATGGTCATGTAGATCAAGCTACACACTATGTGCCTGTATGTAGTGGGGTCCTCCAAAAGCTCACCCGTATTTGCAGAAAGCTTTGCTTTCTGCTCCAATGACACTGAAATAGGCTTACAGCCTATCATACCATACTTGGACCCAGGACAACATGTCCAAGCCATATTGCCTCTGCAATAAAAAAATGCCATGAGGTGATATCACCACCTCTATGCCCAAAAAATATTGCAACTCACCCAAATCCTTCATCTCAATCTTTTGCTTCAAAAGCCTCTCCTGACATCCTGTATGTCAACATCGCTATATCACCAATGATAATTAAGTCATCGACATAGATGACTTATAGCATGATCCCTCTATCTATCTTTTTCATATAAAGTGAAAAATCTGCATTGGATATCTGAAATCCAATGGTAACAAGATACTCCTCGATCTTGTTTGACCATGCTCTGGGTACCTGCTTCAAGCCATACAAGGGTTTGTGTAACCTGCACACAAATACTAGGTGTGCATCACTCTCATAACCTAGTGACTGCATCTTGTAAACTTCTTTCAAATCACCATGCAAGAAGACATTCTTTACATCCATTTGATGTAAATACCAACCCTTTGCTACAGCCACAGCAATGACAGCTCTCACAATTGCCATTCTTGCAACCGGACTGAATGTTTCTTCATAGTCAATGCCATAAGTCTAGGCATAGCCTTTGGCCAGCAATCTTGCCTTATACTTGCTCAACCATCAGCATTATGCTTGATGTTATACACCCACTTACATCCAAATGCTTTCTTTTTCTCCAGGCAAAGGCAATAACTCCCATGTTGCATTTAAATCCAATGTTGCAATCTCCTCATTCATGAAATCTTTCCATTTCTTAGTTCCAAGTGCCTAATCAAAACAAGTGGGCTCCAAATCCTATATTTCTTTAACCATATAAGCATAATAATGGGCTGTATATCCATCATATCTCAATCTATCAAGAGGGTACCTAACCCTCATAGACCTGCGTACACCTAGATCACTGCCAAGTCTCCTCAAAACAGCCCTCATTCTCCTTACACCAAGAGTAACCACAGATGGGATGCCAAGCTCCTCATCAAGGCTCTGTTCAGAGCCGCTAGAGTTACCATCTACATATGAGTGACATGCTGACAAATCAGGCACAAAATGCTGACAGATCAACCTTCATAGACCTGCGTACACCTAGATCACTGCCAAGTCTCCTCATTCTCCTTACACCAAGAGTAACCACAGATGGGATGCCAAGCTCCTCATCAAGGCTCTGTTCAGAGCCGCTAGAGTTACCATCTACATATGAGTGACATGCTGACAGATCAGGCACAAAATGTTGATCTACCTTTTTCTTCCCTTTGCGTGATACATGTGTACCTACATTTGTCCTCAACCTGCCTGACCATGGGCTAACATTGGTGAAAAGATGCAGGGGGGAAGAGAGCTTGAGCTCTTGCAAGCACACACACACACTCACAAAACCCTAATAGAGAACACAAAAGGTGAGAGGCTGAAAATCTTCTTCTTCTCTACTCAACACTCAACACACCATATACAAGATAAGAGTACACACAATATGAAAGGTACTCAACCAATACATACACGGGTTCTCTATAATGTGAACCCGACTAAATGAGCTGGCGCTATAACTATGCCAGTCTCTAGAGTGGCTGTCACACAGCCTGTCATCCCACTGGCCGCATATCACCCAAGATCTCACCAACCATGCCAGTGGTGTAAGTGTGGGGCCTATCCCCCAGGCGGGTCATCAGTGTCCACCGCCTCACTAGAGCTCGATATCTCAACACTCCCCCTCGAGCTCAACTCCATCTCATGTACACCAAGCGAAGCTCTGAATCTGCGGAGCTTCTCTGTACCCAATGCTTTGGTGAAGATGTCAGCTACCTGATCCTCTGTGCTGACATAAACAAGGTCAAGGTCTCCTGCCAAGACCTTCTCTCTGACGAAGTGGTAGTGGACCTCTATGTGCTTCGTACGAGCATGAAAGACTGGGTTCCTGGCCAACTGTATACTGCTAATGTTGTCACAGAAAATGACAACTTGTCTATCCAGTGATAGACCCAAATCTGCAAGTAGCTTTCTCAACCAAGCTACCTCACATGCTGCCATAGCAGCTCCTCTGTACTCGGCCTCTGTACTCGATAGAGCAACCGTAGGCTGCTTCTTGCTGCTCCAAGTCACAGCAGCACTCCCCAAAGAAAACATGAATCCACTGGTAGATCTTCTGTCTGAGATACTACCAGCCCAATCAGCATCTGTGTACCCATGTACACATATCTCTGTCCCAGTCTCATAGAATAGTCCACAATGCAAAGTAGACCTCACATACCTCAGTATGCGTCTCACTGCATCCAAATGCGGTTTCCGTGGAACCTGCATAAACTGACTCACCAACCCAACAGCATAGCTCAAATCTGGTCTGGTGATCGTCATGTAGATCAAACTTCCTACTATGCTCCTGTACATAGTAGGATCCTCCAAGATCTCTCCTGAATCTGCACTCAACTTGCCATTCTGATCCAATGGCACAGAAATAGGCTTACAGCCTGTCATACCATGCTTGGACAACATGTCCAAGCCATACTGTCTCTGCAGTAATCCAATACCATGTGGTGACCTAATCACCTCAATGCCCAAGAAATATCTGAGCTCCCCCAGATCCTTCATCTCGAACTTCTGTCTAAGCAAGATCTTTACATCAAAGATCTCTGCATCATGGTCCCCCGTAATGATCAAGTCATCTACATAGATGACAACAAGCACAACTCCTCTATCACCATGTCTCACATACAATGAGAAATCTGCATTGGCTACATGAAAGCCAATAGTGACAAGATATTCAGAAATCTTGTCAGACCATGCTCTTGGTGCTTGCTTTAAGCCATACAAGGCTTTCTTCAACCTGCAAACATGCTCGGGGTGACCCACATCCTCATAACCAGGTGGCTGCAACATATACACCTCTTCTTGCAAATCCCCATGCAAGAATGCATTCTTTACATCCATCTGATGTAAAGACCATTTCTTTGACGCAGCCACTGCTATCACAACTCTCACCGTTGCCATCTTGGCAACTGGGCTGAAAGTTTCCTCATAATCAATCCCATATGTCTGCGCATATCCTTTGGCTACCAATCTAGCCTTGTACCTGTTTATGCTTCCATCACTGTTATGTTTAACTTTGTACACCCACTTGCATCCAATGGCTTTCTTGCCTTCAGGCAATTGCACTAAATCCCAAGTTTCATTTCCATATAGTGCATCCATCTCCTCATCCATAGCTTTCTCCCAATTCACATTTCCAACAGCCTCATCAATGCATGTGGGCTCAACAACCTGCACAACCTTTGCCATATATGCATAGTGATGTGCCACATAACCATCATATGTAAATCTCTGCACAGGGTTCTTCACTCTCCCTGATCTTCGCAGCTTTTCATTCATGGCTTCCATAGCCTTCTTTACACCAGGTGTTCTCATAGCTGGGATCCCAAGCTCCTCATCAAGACTCATATCCGAGCCACTAGACTCTCCATCAACATGAGAATGTCCTGCAGAAATGTCAGGCATACCAAGGGGCTCAACCACTTTCTCTTTTCCTTTACGTGATGTACTAACCACATTTGCAGGACTGGTATTATGACGCAGCCTGCCACTCCATGGTCTATCAACAGACCCACTAGATGAGGACTCTCCTGGTCCACTCAAAGACTGTGATTGCTGACCTGCATTCTGTGCAACCACACTTCCACTCACATCAGCCCCAACAGCTTCTTTTTCAGCAGCATACCAGCTGCTCATCTCATCAAACACAACATCCCTGCTTACCCTCAACTCACGTGTAGTAGGGTTATAACACCTGTATCCCTTTTGCTCAAGGGAGTATCCAATAAACACACATTTTTCAGCTTTCGGATCCAGCTTAGTTCTCAGCTCATCTGGCACATGCACATATGCAATGCATCTAAAAACTTTCAGATGAGATAAATCTGGTTTTCTGCCAGTAAACCTCTCCTCTGGAGTTACATCATGTATGGCTGCAGTTGGAGTCCTGTTCATGATGTATACTGCTGTAGAAACAGCCTCAGCCCAATAGCAATGCGGCATATTCTTCTCTTCCATCAATGCTCGCGCAATCTCAGCAATGTGCCTATTTTTCCGCTCAGCAACTCCATTTTGCTGTGGAGTGTATCTGCATGTAAACTGTCTCCGAATACCATTCTTCTTCAAGAATTCAGAGAACTCATTGGAGAAGTACTCTCCCCCTCCATCTGACCTTAGGCACTTTACATATTTTCCTGTTTGCTTTTCAACCAAAAATCTGAAATTCTGAAAGTGAGTGAACACCTCACTCTTCTCCTTCATGAAATATACCCACACTTTCCTTGTGTGGTCATCAATGAAAGTGACATAGTACCTGCAGCCTCCCATAGACACGGTCTTCGTAGGACCCCATACATCTGAATGCACAACATCTAGTGCATTTCTGCTCACATATCTGTTGCGTGGAAACACATGCTTTGTTTGCTTCCCAAATTGGCATGCTTCACATATTTTCTGCATACCTTCCACTTTAAATTTTGGCAACCCTGTCACAATTCCTTTTGTCTGCATAGACTTCAATCTCTGCACATTTACATGTCCAATTCTTTTATGCCATATGTCTGTGTCTGCAACAACTCCTGAACCATTTGCAAACATTGCAGCACTCATTTCAGGCATGTCTACATCCAACGTAAACATTCTGCCCACTCTGTTGCCTTTTGCAACCAACCTGCACTTGTCTTTAAAATCTTCAACATAACACCCATCAAGGTTAAACCGAACCTGCAAACCCTGCTCAATCATCTGGCCAACTGAAACCAGATTCTTTGTTATGTTCGGTACATGAAGTACATCTGCAAGGTACTTCACTTTGCCATCCTGCATAGACAATGGCACATCTCCAACGTGGGCAATTGGATGAGCAGTGTCATCCCCTGTTTCCACAAAACCTGGTCTTTCCGGGTTCTTCATCTCCTTGAACCACTCCCCATGACTCGTCATGTGGTTCGAAGCGCCTGAATCCACATACCATACATTATCTTTTTGTGCTGCATCAACATTTTCAGACATGGCATTTACAACATGCTGCATAACAAACAACCTTTCATTGTCCTCATTATTTCTGCTTGAGGATGCATAGTTGTTTTGCTGCACTTTCCCATTTTGCATGTCAGCCTGCTTCTTATAACATTCTGACTGCACATGTCCTGGCTTACCACAATAGTAGCATTCACGTGCATCATTATATTGCCTTTGCCAATTTCCACGGCCTCTTTGACTCCCCCTGCCTCTGAATCTGCCTCTTCCACCTGCGTGTTGTTGTTGTTGTTGATTCTGGGACTGTTGTTGTTGTTGCTGCTGCTGGCCATAATTCTGATTACCTGTTCGGCCACCTCCTTGACCGCGTCCACGGCCTCCTCTACCTCGTCCTCTTCCTGAACTCGTGTAGAAGGCCTGTTGCTCTGAACTGTTTTTACTTTGTGAAGACTGTTGGTCTTCACCCAAGCTCTTCTCTTCGATAATCAGCATAGACACCAAATCTGTAAAGTTGGGAATGTTTTCCCGAGTCTAAATAGACGTCTTGAACGCCTTGTATTGTGGCCCGAGACCACGTAGACAGACTTCCACCTTGTCATCATCATCTACTGACACACCAATAGATGCAAGGGATTCCACAATACCCTTTATCTTCAACGCATAGTCATTCACAGACATGCTCTTTTTCTCCACAGTATGAAGTTCATTCTTCAACTGTATCTTACGTGCCTTGGTATTTGTTTCATACAGCTTTACCAAGGTGTCCCACGCCTCCTTGGGAGACTTGGCATCCTGAATATGCCCAATCATGGTGTCCTGTATACTAATGGAGAGCCAATACATGACTTTCCTCGCTCCTTGGTTCCAGTCTTTAAACTCTTTCACATCTGCAGCAGTCGGATTTATATCCGGTATCTCCGGTGCCTCTTCATGCTCACCTTCTATGTAGTCCCAATAGCCTTTTCCCATCAGGAAATTAGTCAACCTGAACCTCCAAGCATGGAAGTTATTCTTGTCCAGCTTCTCAGCCACAATCTGTGTTATGCCATCATTAGATATCTTGCCAAACACACAATTTTACCAGAAACTGCACTCTGGTTTTTTTCTGCACAACTGCTGTATTTTCTGCACAGCGGTACTGCAGTACTCTCAAATGTCACAACCAGTGACTTCAATGTGCATACATACACCCAATGGCAACTGTAGACCTCTTTGCAGCACCCACAGTGTCTGCACAGTCAATCTGTCTTCCTGCAGTTCTTAAAACAGAGTTCTGCAGAGAATCGATGACTTACCCGCAGTGCTCGAAATCGCCTGCTTTCTGAAAAACGGAGGTCCAGACGCGCCCGAAACGCGATTTCGGCCCGAAAATTGTAGTCCGTAGGACTGTATAGTTGCCCTATAGCTTCACTCCCGCGAAGAAAGCTCCTCAATCGGAGATCGTTTGCCGGTGCCTCCCGTAGAGCTCCCGACAAGGGTGTAGTCACCAACACAATAGGGAAGAGTAGTTGAAGCTCTTACCCTCGTACCGCTTCCTGTGGTTCTCTTGCTTGCAGCTCAGCCCTTAGCACGAACCAGGCTCTGATACCATGAAAAGATACAGGGGGGAAGAGAGCTTGAGCTCTTGCAAGCACACACACACACTCACAAAACCCTAATAGAGAACACATAAGGTGAGAGGCTGAAAATCTTCTTCTTCTCTACTCAACACTCAACACACCATATACAAGATAAGAGTACACACAATATGAAAGGTACTCAACCAATACATACACGGGTTCTCTATAATGTGAACCCGACTAAATGAGCTGGCGCTATAACTATGCCAGTCTCTAGAGTGGCTGTCACACAGCCTGTCATCCCACTGGCCGCATATCACCCAAGATCTCACCAACCATGCCAGTGGTGTAAGTGTGGGGCCTATCCCCCAGGCGGGTCATCAGTGTCCACCGCCTCACTAGAGCTCGATATCTCAACAATTGGATCCACTACTAGAAGACTCTCCACGTCCACTAAGCACCTCTTATTGCTGCTCTACATGTGGTGTTGAAAAGATGCAAGGGAGAAGAGAGCTTGAGCTCTTGCAACAAGCACACACACACTCACAAAACCCTAAAAGAGAACACACAAGGTGAGAGGCTGAAAATCTTCTTCTTCTTCACACAACACTCAACACACCATATAAAAAGGTACTCAACCAAATACATACTAGGGTTCTCTATAGTGTGAACCCAACTAAATGAGCTGGCGCTATAACTATGCCATTCTCTAGAATGGCTGCCATCACACAGCCTATCATCCCAAGCGGGTCATCAGTGTCCACCGCCTCACTAGATGAGCTCGATATCTCAACACTCCCCCTCGAGCTCATCTCCATCTCATGTACACCAAGCAAAGCCCTGAATCTCTGGAGCTTCTCTATACCCAATGCTTTGGGGAAGATGTCAGGTGACCTAATCCTGTGTGCTGACATAAACAAGGTCAACGTCTCCTGCCAAAACCTTCTCTCTGACAAAATTATAGTGGACCTCTATATGCTTCGTGCGAGCATGAAAAATTGGGTTCCTGGCCAACTGTATATTGCTAATGTTATCACACAAAATGACAACTTGTCTATCCACTGATAGACCCAAATCTGCAAGTAGCTTTCTCAACCAAGCTACCTCACATGCTGCCACCATAGCAGCACCTCTGTACTTAATAGAGCAACCGTAGGCTGCTTCTTGCTGCTCCAAAGTCACAGCAACACTCTCCAAAGAAAACATGAAACCACTAGTAGATCTTCTATTTGAGATACTACCAGCCCAATCAGCATCTGTGTACCCATGTACACATATTTCTGTCCTAGTTTCATAAAATGTCCAAAATGCAAAGTAGACCTCGCATACCCAGTATGCATCTCAATGCATCCAGATATGCGGCTTTCGAGAGAAACCTGCATAAACTGACTCACCAACCCAATAGCATAGCTCAAATATGGCCTGGTGATTGTCATGTAGATCAAGATTCCTACTATGTGCCTATACATAGTAGGATCCTCCAAAATCTCTCCTGAATCTGCACTCAACTTGCCATTCTGATCCAATGGCATTGAGATAGGCTTACAGCCTTTCATACCATACCTGGACAACATGTCCAAGCCATACTGTCTTTGCAGTAATCCAATACCATGTGGTGACCTAATCACCTCAATGCCCAAGAAATATCGGAGCTCCCCCAGATCCTTCATCTCAAACTTCTGCCTAAGCAAGATCTTTACATCAAAGATCTCTACATCATGGTCCCCCGTAATGATCAGGTCATCTACATAGATGACAACAAGCACAACCCCTCTATCACTGTGTCTCACATGCACAGCGAGAAATATGCATTAGCTACATGAAAGCCAATAGTGACAAGATATTCAAAAATCTTGTCAAACCATGCTCTTGGTACTTGTTTGAAGCCATACAAGGCTTTCTTCAACCTGCAAACATGATCGGGGGGTGACTCACATCCTCATAACCAGGTGGCTGCAACATATACACCTCTTCCTGCAAATCCCCATGCAAGAATGCATTCTTTACATCCATCTGATGTAAAGACCATTGCTTTAACGTAGCCACTGCTATCACAACTCTCACTGTTGCCATCTTGGCAACAACTGGGCTGAAAGTTTCCTCATAATCAATGCCATATGTCGCACATATCCTTTGGCTACCAATCTAGCCTTGTACCTGCTTATGCTTCCATCACTGTTATGTTTTACCTTGTACACCCACTTGCATCCAATGGCTTTCTTGCCTTCAGAGGCAATTGCACTAAATCCCGTCTCATTTCTATATAGTGCATCCATCTTCTCATCCATAGCTTTCTCCCAACACACATTTGCAATAGCCTCATCAATGCATGTGGGCTCTACAACCTGTACAACTTTTTCCATGTATGCATAGTGATGTGCCACATAACCATCATTGGTAAACCTCTACACAGGATTCTTCACTCTCTGAGATCTTCGCAGCTTTGTATTCATGGCTTCCATAGCCTTCTTTACACCAGGTGTTCTCATAGCTGGTATCCCAAGATCCTCATCAAGGCTCATCTCTGAGAGCCACTAGACTCTCAATCAACATGAGAATGCCCTGCAGAAATGTCAGGCATACTAAGGGGCTCAATCATTTTCTCTTTGCCTTTATGTGATGTACTAATCACATTTGCAGGACTGGTATTATGATGCAGCGCCTGCCACTCCATGGTCTATCAACTGAACCACTAGATGAGGACTCTCCTGGTCCACTCAAAGACTGTGATTGCTGACTTGCATTCTGTGCAACCACATTTCCACTCACATCAGCCCCAACAGCTTCTTTTTCAGCAGCATACCAGCTGCTCATCTCATCAAAAACATCCCTGCTTACCCTCAACTCACGTGTAGCAGGGTTATAACACCTGTATCCCTTTTGCTCAAGGGAATACCCAATATACACACATTTTTCAGCTTTTGGATCCAGCGAGCAGTACTGTACTACAAATGTCACAACCAATGACCTCAATGCGCATACATACACCCAATGGCAATTGTTGACCTCCTTGCAGCACACACAATGTCTGCACAACCAATCTGTATTCCTACAGTTCAGAGTTCTTCATAGAAACGATGACTTACTCGCATTGCTCGAAATCGCCTGCTTTCTGAAAAACGGAGGTCCAAATGCACCCGAAACGCGCTTTCGGTACAAAAAACTCTGTCTGATAAGTCTGTCTAATAGAACAATATAGGTATCCTATAGCTTTACTCCCGTGAAGAAAGCTCCTCAATCAGAGATCGTCCCGTAGAGCTCCCGACAAGGGTGTAGAGTCTCGCCAACACAAATAGGGAAGAGTAAATGAAGCTCTTAACCTCGTACCGCTTCCTGTGCTTCTCTTGCTTGTAGCTCAGCCCCCTTAGCATGAACCACGCTTTGATACCATGAAAAGATGCAGGGGAGAAGATAGCTTGAGCGTTTGTAAGCACACACACACACTCACAAAACCCTAAAAGAGAACACACAAGGTGAGAGGCTGAAAATCTTCTTCTTCTTCACACAACACTCAACACACCATATGAAAAGGTACTCAACCAAATACTTACTAGGGTTCTCTATAGTGTAAACCCAACTAAATGAGCTGGTGCTATAACTATGCCAGTCTCTAGAATGACTATCACACAGCCTATCATCCCATTGGCCGCATATCACACATGATCTCGTCAACCATGCCAGTAGCCACCGCCTCACTAGATGAGCTCGATATCTTAAACAGGTGCAGCATCAGCACTTCTTACATCTTTATCTTCTATTACTTTCATTGCTGGTGCATACCAGCTACTCATCCCGTCAAAGACAACACCTCTGCTCATCCCGTCAAAGACAACACCTCTGCTTACTCGCATCTCACAAGTGGTAGGGTTATAACATCTATAAACTTTTTGCTCCATAGCATGACCAATGAAGATGCATTTCTTTGCCTTTGGATCCAACTTTGTTCTCACTTCATCAGGAACATGCACATATGCAATACACCCAAACACTTAGTGAGACATATCCGTTCTTATGCCTATAAACTTCTGTTTAGGTGTCATACCATGAACAGCTATACAGTGGGTGTCCTGTTCACAATGTACATAGCAGTTGCTACTGCTTCTCCCAAAAATAATGTGGCATATTATTTTAAGCCATCAAGGCACATGCCACTTCTACAATGTGCCTATTTTTTCTTTCTACAACACCATTTTGTTGCGAAGTGTACCTGCATGTGTAAACTGTCTCTTGATTCCCTGCTTCCTTAGGAAATCGGTGAGCTCATTAGAGAAATATTCTCCCCCACCATCTAATCTCATGAATTTTATTTGCATCCCTTTTTCCTTCTTGACCAAGGCTTTAAATCTCTAAAATTGAGCAAACACCTCACTTTTCTCCTTCATGAAGTAAACGCACACTTTCCTAGTGTGATCATCAATGAATGTAAATACCTGCAACCTGCAATTGTTGCAGTCTTGCTCAGTCCCCGCATACATCTGAATGTATGACATCTAATGGCCTTGCACTGACATGATTTTCATGTGGGAAATCATGTTTGGCCTACTTACCAAGCTGGCATGCTTCACATACTTTGTGCATACCATCAACCTTAAACTTTGGCAAACCTGCAACAATATTTTGGGCCTGCATAGACTTTAGTCTAGCTCTACATTCGCATGACCAATGCGCTTGTGCCATATGTCAATATCTACAGTGACACCTATTCCATGCACAAACATGGCTGCCTTTACTTCAAGCATATTCACATCCAAAGTAAACATCATGTCATTTCGGTTACCCTTTGCAAACGAAGCGACACTGATTTTTAAAGTCTTCCATAAAACGTCCTTGAGGATTAAACCTCACTCGCAGACCTTACTCAACCATCTATCCAACAGAAACCAAGTTCTTTGTAATATTTGGAACATGAAGTATATCTACCAAGTACTTCACTTTGCCATCCTACATAGACAATGGCACTCTACCAACATGCGCAACTACCAACATGAGCAATGGGATGCGCAATATCATCACTTGTTTCTACATAACCTTGTTTTTCCATTTCCTACATGTCTGTAAATCACTCAGCATGACTGGTCATGTGCTTTGAGTTGCCAGAATCCACATACCATGTATCTTGAGATTCTGAAACATCTCCTATTATGGAACTGAGCATGTGTTGCAGCACAAACATCTGCTCACTTCTGTCATCACTTCCTTGTTTACTAGATGATACATAGTTGCCTTGATGCAACTTTTCACTTCTAATGTCATTCTGCTTTTTATAGCAGTCTGTTGCCATGTTCCCTGGTTTGCCACAATAATAGCACTCTATTCTATTGTGGCAAACCATGTTCCCTGGTTTGCCACGATAATAGCACTCTATTCTATTTGCATTCTGATTTCTTTGCCAACCACCTCGGCCTCTTTGGCTCCCCCTGCCCTCTAGACTGGCCTCTTCCACCTGTATGATTGCTGTTGTGAATTAGTGGATTGTTGTTGTCCAAAATTCTAATTTCCCTATTGGCCACCACCTTGGTCTTAACCACGACCTCTACCTCTGCCACCACTACCCAAAGTAGACTAAAAGGCATGTTTTTATGTGTTCTTGCTTTGTGAGGAACACTCCTCACCTAATGACTTTTCCTCTATTATCAGCATAGACACCAAGTCCCGAAATTTGGAAATATTCTCCTTGATTGCAATGGAGATCTTGAATGGCTTGTACTCTCATCATCAAAGCTGGCTATGTTGTGTTTTTGGTGGTGGTTGTAAATGGTGATAAGCTCATATGTGATGTTAGATATAGAGAGCTCATTACTTCATATAACAAGTCCATCCAAGTCTAATGAAATCTGGGGCTGCACAAATCTCCATTGTCTTTCTTTTGTGCTCTATAATTCTTTGAACTTGTTTGGAGACCTCATGGTGTGTTTCTATTGTGGATGAGATGTCTAATACTTGCGGGTTTGGACAAGGGTGTGATTATCTATGTTTTTTGCTGGGTTGTTGGGTGTTAGTTTAGTAAGAGCTTCATGATGGAGTGTTGGGATGGAGCTATAGAGGCAGTCTTCCCCCAATGCTTCAGCATCACACATGTTTTTGCATATAGGTCTAGACTTTCTAATCTCACCCACTTGGTAAAGGAATTTGACATTGAGCTCTTCTAATGAAACATCACACTCTTAGTCGTGCACTTATATGGTCCAATCAAAAATTAAAAATTTCAAATGCCAAATTTCATGTGTCACAAATATATATATAGCATGTCCCAAACTTAGACAGGTAAACAATATGATCATAAATGTTAATAACCTCCTTGTTTTAACCACAATTCCATCCTCACTTTGCACACAAGGAAGGCATGTAATTTCTATATTAAATTAATTATTATATGTTTTGAAATTATACAAAAAGAGTAGGGTTTTCTTTTTGTATAGCACATCTTTATATTAGAAATCATGTATTTTTACTTGATTAAATGATCCAAGGATAGACAATTATGAGAACAATGTGACCATATGGTCAAATTTCATTATTGACGGTTACATTTTCCAAGATCTCCATTGGAAATTTACTTCAAATTCTCAGAGCAATTGAACATTACTGGTAAATTAATTATAAAAATTTATTTTTATGTGATTATTTAATAATTTTATTTGAGAAAGTAGTGCTAATCATGATGAATCTATAGAAAATAATTTGGTTTGATTTGAGTAAGAAAAGGTCTATTTTTATCCATTTTATGTGAAAATAGCTCTACCTGAGTAGTTTCTTCCCTTCTAAGCCCAAACCTAGGTCTAACTAGGCTTAGTAAGGTAGGTTAGGTAATGTACCAAACCTAGGTGGAGACCCCTAAGGTGGAGACCCCTAAGGTGGCCATGTATGTGACCACGTGTCTGACATGTCACCTACAAATGGCATGCATTCCACCTCAATGTGCCATCTCAATGTGCCACCTCATTATGCCACCTCATCATTGATGACATGGCATACCACCTCACTATCCCACCTCATTATTAATAACATGGCATGCCATCTCATTAAATGCCATGTCACATGTATTGGTGCATTAACACATCATCAAGGAGGGAGAGTTGCCACCTCACTCAAATTACCACATCATTAGTCTATGTCATTACCAGATCATTAGTCTATGTCATCAAAACATCCATCATGGATATATTACATCATCTTGAGTTGGTGCCACTTGTCACACACGTGTATGCCACATCAGCATTCTACCATGCTACATCATCAACTCAAGTTTCCATGTCATCATCACCTCCTATGCATGGGTGTATCCACTCATAGTTTCACATACACGTAATACACACACACACACACACACACACACACATAATTTATAGATAATCCGTGCATATGTATGTAAAATACTCTCATGATATTTATTTATTTTTAAATAAAAATTTACATCAATTAGAAAATATATTATTACACCTATATAATTTTTTAAAAATTAACTATTTGTTAATTTATTATATATATATATAAGGTACTTTTTATTTTTTTAAATAATAAATTTTAATTTTAGAAATAAATATTATTTTATTTTATAGTTAAAAGAAATATTTTTGTTTCTTCTTCTTAGAAAGATTTTATTATTTTTTAGAATTTTTATTTTAAAATATTTAATTTTAAAAAAAATTATATCAAAAGCCTCTCCATCTTAAAAACCTAACCAAAGATATCGTATAGATTTAATTAAAAAGATATATCTATTAATCTATAATCATCCAATTGAACAAGGAAAATCTTATCTTATGAATTAGAATATCCAATGCAATACAAGATAAGTGAGTGTTGTTTCTTACAAAGTCTCACACTTCTATGCTTTCATTCAATCATAGCTTCTTCCTAGTCTTCATAGTATTTTGTAGAGAATGGGCTCACAAAGTTTTAGGAGTAATAAATCTCATAGGAATAGAAACCCCCTGCTCACATGAGACTCAAGAAGCAGAGAGAAAGAGGATAGCTCGGGATGAGCGACAAAGACAGTGGAGAGCACGCCAACGAGCAGCCACTAACGTTGGTGGGCCATCACCACCCTCACCTCCTCCACATGAGCCTCCTCCACATCTCCCTACTATTGTCCCCCTTGGTTTGGTTCAAGCATATAAGCCGCCTCCTCCTTCTCCTAGTGAGAGTGTAAATGTAAGAGCCACCATAGGCAAGCCAACCATATGTCATCATGTGTCCAAGATCATTCGCAACTTTTTTCAAGATCAAACTCCCTCATCACAATCTGTTGTTCTCACATCCCTTATTAACCATCCTGACCTAGGCAGGTGTAGGGCTATTACTAGGATTAGAGAACGTCAAGAGAGGAGAGTGAGTGCTGAGGTAATAGTGTTTGTCTCTCATATGCATCCCTTAAGATGAGGAATACCTTGGATTCATTGGCTGCTCATCGTGCTATTGTAACGGCCATATGTAGCCACCACATGGCAGACCAGATGAGAGCTATCTCTCGCGTTCTTCACATAGCACCATGCACTCTTAGATGTGTTTCTTTGAGGAGAGGCAAAGTCTAGATGCGGATGATGCTAGGGTATTGTGGGCTTCTAGTGGTCGTTCTCCTAGATGTAATCATTTGATTAACAATAGCACCAAGACACTTCTAGAGAAATTTTGGAAGGAGAATTGCACAACTTCGCCAGTGTTCAAGAAAGCATTGCAAAAAAGAGTCTCAAAGGGTGTGTTCATTGAACATGGGGCTTTCTTTCTTGAGATGAGTCAAATTAAGTTATATTCTCAGTTTTTGGGGGCACACCTTACCTCAAGATTGGCCAAAGATCTTTTGAGCGATGCAAGCCATGGTTTGTGCACTACTCCCATTAACATGGCATGTTGTTTTTGATACTATGTGAAGTTTCAACTCTACTATGATGTGTTTCATTCCCTTACTAGGCCTTACTGGGAACAATGAGAGGGAGGCCTACTAGCCCATGCTATTTCATACACTCTCTCTTGGGTCCACACGAGCCATACCATCATCTTTTGTGTGTCAAGGGGACGTGTGGTGCATGTGGGGGTTGGTAGTGCTACCTATGCTTGAGGGGGATGCTAGTGACATTGAGGTAGTGCATTGGTGGCAATATGAGTATGTAGTGTGCCAACTCAATGGTGGGGGGCAATCCAAGAGGTTGTAGCTTATGGAGGAACATACTCCATGTGCATTGTTCAATACTACTTTTAGAGAGCACATCTACCCTTATATATGACACACCCATTGTGCTAAGGGGTAGGACCAATAGTTTCATGCATGCTTGGAGTAGTTTCCCATTATTGTGATTATCTCAGTGTAGTGGAATTTGCTAAGAACTATACATTCTCGCCCTACTAGGAGATACAATCTGAATTTTCAGAGAGCAGGTATAATATCTTTGATTGCTTTGTGATATAATTGATTGCTTTTGACCATTGTATTAAGATAAAATTATATTGCACTTTAGGTGGCTAGTTTGGTCCATATTAGCTATTGTCATGTAGAGATACTCTTGGATGGAGTTACCAATTGTAAGATTCCTCCCCAGTCCCTCAAGATGTCCAGTTTCTTCCCCTGTAATCAATCTCCTTTTCAAAATAATAAAAGATCTTTTTTCTACCTATTTTGGCCTAGAGAGAGGTAATTCAGTTTTTAGATATCTTTGAAAGGAAAAATATCCCTTCTTATTAAAATAAATTCCCCCGAAACAAAAGTTTAAAAAGAAATTCCTAAGGTGCATTAGAAATAAATTATAATGTGCACAAAAAACCTAAGCCTAAGGTTCTAGATTTTTTTTAAAATTTTGGATTAAGGTTCTTATGGACCAATAAGATTAATCCAAATGTAGATAAATTGAAGAATAAAAGAAAAACCCCCCAAAAATGAGTAAATGCTCACATAAGATGAAGAGTGGACTAAGGACCAAAGAAAAGAGTCAAAAAAAAAAAATTTGACACCTCAGAGTGGGGATCTCCCCTCATGAAGTAGGCACCTTTTTTCTCATCATTACCCCCAATTTTTAATCAATAAAATGAGATATTTCATCTCTCCTCTCTCCTATTTCAAAACTAGATCAAGAAGTAAGATGAACCGACCCAAAAATGGTCAAAAATTGACCAAACTGATCTGAAAAATTCTAGAATTAGTTTGCTTGGTTAGAGGCTCACTTTTCCCTATAAATAGAAGCCTCTCCCTTTGTAAACGCTTAATGGTGTTTATGCACTATTACTCTACTCCTGTCCTGAGCCATCTACATTGAATTTCTTAATAATTCAATTGTTTTTGGGCTAATCCTCTCCAAAGTGAATTGGTGGCCACTCTTGCTTCAAACAAGAGTAGAACCCTCAATCCCTCAAGCCAAAGGAGAGCTTACAAGCTCCATGTAAGCTAATTTTCTTACTTATTTACAAATTTTAATTCTATGGTTTTTTTGATTTTTATGTTGTACAATTGATTGAATTAAATTAAAATGCTATGCCTTTGAAAAAAAGGCCACCCCCTTCTCTTCTTTACATTCTAGCCTTTCTTAATCCTAGAAAGATTAACTAAGGGATTAATTAAACTCTTCTTATTGTTTACTCTCTTGAATTTAGAAAATTGTATAGATTAGAGTTCTATAAATCTGGGTTAATTTAAGTCAAATAAAGAATGATAAAAATGAGAAATGGTCAGTCATACAAAGGAGGTTATGGCAAAATTTTCTAAAATTTTATGGAAAAGAAAGTTTGTTTTTATGTTATTCCAAAAGAGTAATTCCCACCATTTTTGCATCTAAAAGAAATATTCTAATTACTCCATGTACATATTCACCTATGAATATGCATGGATATCACTGATATTAATTATTAAATTTGATTTTTATGCATACAAAGATGCATAAAGGAATTTTTTTATATTACAAAAGTGTTATTCTTATTAAAATTGGTTTTTATGCATAGAAAGAAGCATAAGAAAAAAAACATTTATTACAAAAGTGTTATTCTTATTAAAATTGATTTTTATGCATAGAAAGATGCATAAAGGAAATTGTTTTATTACAAAAGTGTTATTCTTATTAAATTTGATTTCTATGCATAGAAATATGCATAAAGGAAATTTTTTTATTACAAAAGTGTTATTCTTATTAAATTTGATTTCTATGCATAGAAAGATTCATAAAGGAATTTTTTTTTATTATAAAAGTGTTATTCTTATTAAATTTGATTTCTATGCATAGAAAGATGCATAAAGAATTTTTTTTAATTACAAAAGTGTTATTCTTATTAAAATTGATTTTTATGCATAGAAAGATGCATAAAGGAGTTTTTTTAATATAAAAGTATTATTCTTATTAAATTTGATCTTTATGCATAGAAAGATGCATAAAGAAATTTTTTTTATATAAAAGCGTTATTCTTATAAAAATTTATTTTTATGCATAAAGAAATTCTTTTTATTTTAAAAGTATTATTTCTATTAAATTTGATTTTATGCATAAATAGATGCATAAAAGGATTTTTATATAAAAGTGTTATTCCCATTGAAGTTCATTTTTATGCATAAATAGATGCATAAAGAATTTTTATATCAAAATTAGAATTCTCTTAAATTCTATGAGTATTTGATAAATGAATAATTAAATACTCTAAGAGAGAAATTTCTATCATTTTATATTCACACGGATTGTAAAAAGAAAATTCAGGAAATCTATCGAGATCAAAATATTCAGATATATGATTAACTTATTCCTCATTGGAATTCGTAACTAATTTAGAAATCAATTAAGTGAATATTCAAAGAAAGAAATTCAGTAAAATAGTAACTGAATTATCAAACCTTTTCGAGAAAGATAGTTCAGGAAAAATCTCATCCGACTCGAGCCTTGAATCAAACTATGACCAAGACCAAACTCTTTTGTCAGTTTCGAGGAAAGAACGTGTGACCAGTTTAGAAAAATACTCTCAAAACTCTTGCCAAATCTGAAACTAAGTTTGAGACCCGTCGAATTGATCTGTGGATCAAGGTTATAGAATTCGAGGAATTCTGGTATGAAATTCAGAATTCCGATCAAGAAGTTTTGGGGATACTGATTCAAGAAATACTCCTTGTATTCAAAAGAAAATTAAACTGAAAACTTGCATAGAAACCTTGTTTTCTTAAAGGACTGTCTTATGCAAGAATGCTGGAGGGAGCATTGGTATATGTTTTTCTAAGGGAAGTTCGATTGTAACAGCTGGCAGGGAGTATTCAAAGGATGGCTCATACGGCAAAGCTTGCCCAGGTCTTGACCAACCTCGGTATGGTTGAAAAATGGTGCGCTTCCAGTACGATGGGCGAGGGCCGACGAAGCGGTCCCTGAGTGAAGTGCCAGGACACCTAAGGAGGATCCTGGAGGGTTCTGACCAGGCGATGCATGGGCTCGCGGTGCCTAAGACACCCATGCGTATGTCATGGAAGATATGTATGATGGACAAAATGATTATTATAATCTGTTACTGGATCTCGTTGTTTGCTGACCAGTTGGTCTCAACGGAGAGTCCAGAGTGATATTGTTTTTTGAGAAACAAGAGACTGGATGGAATTTTTGAGTTATGACATCTGTAACCAATAAGTGTTTGTCAATGGATTATTTTATATGTTAAAGTTTTAAAGAGGCATGTGTGCGTATCTCTATTCGAAAGCAAAAGTTAAGAAAGGCATTCAATTATGGGTGGGTGAGTAATTGTCTGGTTCTACCAATTCCAGTGGTTGGGTGGTGGCTACCCATGGGCTAGACGGGGTTAGGCTAGAATTAGTGGAGTTTTAATAATTAAATTGAAATAATAGGAATACGCTTAGAATTTGAGTAGTTAAATAAAACCCTAAAGAATTTCTCAAATGAGCAGATCAATGGCTGTGCTTGATTTTGGTTAGGAAAAAAGCGTTGATTTTCTCAAATGATTAGATCAACAACTGTGCCTGATTTCGGTTAGGAAAAAGCGTTGATTTCTTCAAATTAAGTCAGTGATAGTTTTCCTTCTATCTCGTTTAATCAAGTGAAGGATAGTTTTGTCTCTTGACCCTGTTAGAAAATTCGTTAAGAAAATCAAAAAGGTGGAATCGTCCTCGTTTTTCGGGCAAGAAAAAATTTCCTAGTTTCGGTTTCGGTTTCGAAATGACCACCAGATTAGTCTCGTGCCCGGACATTCAAGGGCAAGGCCCTGAGTGGGAAACCTTGCCCCACACAAGAGGAAGCTACTTTTGCTGCTCTAGCAATCGGAAATTCGATGTGCGGAGGGGGCAGAGGGGTCTCACAGCTGGTATTAGAGCGCTGTTGTAAACTTACAAAACAGCAGCAAAAATTGCCTAAAATTTTAAAGTAAATCTGGGAAATAATGTTTTCACTTGCTAAGATTATGTTTAAAATGAACTTCATAAATTGATTTGGATTTTTAGATGGATACCCCAAATTTGTCTAGCATTCCTGGACTCTCCCCCCAGAGTCAGGATATGATCACCTTTGCCTTCGAAAATCTCATCAACTCCGCTACAACCCGAGAAAGCAGAGTGAGACTCGCTCGTCACTTTGAGGATCTATACTTTCTCGATCCAATAGAGTGATGTCAGCATATGTGGTTCTCTAGAGGGCGAAGTATTAACGTCAATACCAATCAACGTCAGAGACTCAGACAGAATATCTTGCTAACCCATGATCTTGATAACGCTAGGAGTTATTCATTATGTCCAACTCTATAATCATTCACCCCAAAATTTTAGAAATTTTTATCGTATTTTTAGACTTCTTAACGGCTTTATTCCTAGAAGAAGAGATACAGCACCATTATCAGTGATGAATCGTGTATATCATAGCATGTCTCCATCTCGCAGTATCGCCTTTTTATGCGTACGCGATTGAGGCAGTGACTTTTGGAGCCGAGACGCTCTATGTATATATCAAAAACTTTTGATAATAAATGATGTTTTGCAAAAGGTTCCAAATTGTTTTCATGGTTGTGAATATTAGTTAATAAAATTATTAGAGTGAATCTTGTTTTCAAGAATTATGATGGAATATTTATTTGTTTAAGAAATAAATCTCAAAAATTAAATAGTTATAAATCTGTTGTGACAAAGTTAAGTTGACAAAAATATTGTTTTGTCAGAATCATGAGGTGCGCGGCCCATGCTAGGCAGCCGGATCCTCTTACCAATGATGAAGAGTTAGATTCGGACGTTCGTAAAGCCCTGCACTGATCCCAACCTGATCCCTTCAAGGGTGAAGGGGAACAGTTAGGAGAAGTAGTGGAAAAATGGATCAAAGAGTATTTTGATGTAACCAGTTATAACGAGAGGAGCAAGATGGCTCTCGCCAGATTGAAAATTGTAGAAACGACGGCCAAGGTCGCATGGAGGAACCATTGCAAGACAAACTATCTCAACCGAAATACCCAGACCTGGTCATATCTTAAAGCTTACCTTAGGAAGAGGTTTTGTCCTTCGGGCTTCCTGGAAACCAAAATGAATGAGTTCTTGGAACTAAAGTAGGATAGCCGGACGGTTGAAGAATACCATCAGGAATTTTCCCTTCTCCTCAAATATTCTCCACTTTTGGATGAAGAGCAGCTATCTAGATTCATTTGAGGGATGAACGAGCCATTGGACACTTTAGTGAAAAATGCCAAACCAGTCTCAATGGCAGAAGATATCAAAATGGTAAAGGACTTTGCCAAAGCATTTGTTGTTAAGGTCCTGCCCCAAAGTCTGCACCCTCAAACTTTAAAAGGTTCCAAACCTCGGGAAGTGCTTCAAACTTTCCACCCCCAAAGAGGCAACAAGGCCCTAATCAAAATCAAGATGCTGGGAAATTCAGAAGTGAAGGAAGACCCTTCCCTCAGAACACTTTCTCAGGAGCCCCACCTCTTTCAAGGATTCAAAGGGATGAGCTTAGAAGTGAGAACAGGTGTTTTGGTGGGTGTCAGGGTTTCGGTCACTAGCTTAAAGATTGCCCGACTCCTGCCATGTCAAGAGGATAGGGAAGTCAAGGACCCAGAGTGCCGAGACCAGCCCCTTTGTATCAGTCAACCGTCTCGCCAAAATCAGGGCAATCCCAGGAGGACTCCAGCTCAACCATCTACCTCTGTTCAGAGTAGTCTCAGAACTCCCTCCCAGAACTGGGGTAACCAAAGAGAAAGAGTTCCGCCCCAATCTGCAGCAACCAGAGCAGTTACCGATAGCAGAAGTAGTGGAAGAGGAAAGAGGTCAAATTTATGCCGCGATTGAAAACCAAGGGCCAAATTGTCAATTCTTTGTCATCCATACTCCAGCTGAGTATAAGGGTAATCCATTCAAGCTTTTGATTGATTCAAGCAGTACTCATTCATTTATTTCCCCAGGATGCTTGCGTAAGCTAGTCTTAGAACAGAAATCAGGGAAACCTATGCAAGTTGAATTGGCCAACCCAGTGGGAAGATTCTTTTCACTCACCCCATGAGACAGATTGTATTCAGTTTAATCTAGATGGGAAATCTACATGGGAATGTAAAAACTGACTACCAGTTCAAAGTCTTACTTTTGGGAGTTTTTGACGGAATCCTTGGAACGGATTGGCTCCACAAAAATCAAGCTAACCTTCACTGTCACAATGGAACCATTTCCTTCCATGACCTTCACGGGAACAAAGTTCAAGGAACTGGAATTTTCGGATCCCCAGATCTACAATTAGTAAAAGCTTCTAGGTTACTGAAAGGACTTAGAAAGAAGCAGCTCATTTATGTTGTCAAAATGAATCCAGTAGACACAAAGTGAAAGGCTAAAGAACTAGAATGGTTAAGTGAGTATGATGATTTATTCCCAGTAGAGCGAACTGAGATGCCTCTGATTCGGGACGTAGATCATGAGATAGAATTGACCCCCAGAGCTGAGCCAGTAGCCCAGCGCACATACAAAATGCCAGTCCCTGAAGCCATTGAACTCAAGGAACAGCTTAGGCAGCTGTTAGAACAAGGGTTCGTAAGACCCAGTGTTTCACTGTGGGGAGTGCCAGTTCTCTTTTAGAAAAAGAAGGATGGAATGTTAAGACTCTGTGTGGATTATAGAGGTCTCAATCAGCTGACAGTTAAGAATAAGTATCCTATCCCCAGAATTGATGAGCTTTTGGACAAGCTAAATGGGACCCAGATCTTCACAAAGATAGATCTCAAATCAAGGTATTACCAGATCAGGATTAATGATCAAGATATCTCGAAGACAACCATCAATACTCACTATGGGCACTATGAATTTACTGTCATGCCATTTGGATTGACAAATACCCCAGCTACATTCAATCGCCTAATGTGCAAGACATTCTCAGAGAATACTTGGATGATTTTGTTCTTGTTTTCTTTGATGATATTCTGATTTACTCAAAGAATGCAGCTGACCATGAAGCTTGTTGAGATTCAAGCTCGATGTCAGTATGAGCCAGCTATGCTATGTGCTGGCAGATTAGGTAGGAACATGTGTGAGACATAAATGACTGCGTGTTCAGCTGGTCAGCTCGATGTCAGTATGAGCCAGCTATGCTATGTGCTGGCAGATTAGGTAGGAACATGTGTGAGACATAAATGACCGCGTGTCCAGCTGGTCATAGTGTGTGTGGACATTACATTAGGTTTACTTTGTAGTGTGGACATAACACTATGTTGTGTTCTCCTTTGTGTGTGTGAGAGAGATGGTGACTATGGCTTCTCTCCTTCTTTATGGTTGATGATTATGGATTAGGGTTTGCTTCTCTTGTGTGTGTTACATCCTGCTTCTGTTTTTTATCATGGTATCAGAGCCAAGAGCTCATTAGCTGAGTTGTGTGAGTGAGTGAGAGAAGAGGGAAGAAGAAGAAAAAGCTGTGAAGGAAGCCATTGAAGCTGTGGAGCAAAAGAAAGCTGTGGAGCACACACCGGCATCAGATCTGAGAGCTAAGGACCATTGGTGAGTGTAGCAAGACCCACTCTGCGGATTGCAGGTACCAAAGAGCAAGTTAAGTGAAGATTGAAGGGCATAAAGCAAAGGAAAAATTCTGGTTTTTTCTCTAAGCTTTCATGGAAAGCTTGAAGTGAATGTATACTCTTGGCAAATGTATACACAAAGGCACATGTATTTGGACTTGGAAATGTATTAACAAAGTGGACACAAGCAACATACAGAATCTTGAAGCAGATTGATGCATACAGATTTGATTAAAATCAAGAGAAAGTGGATTTATGTAAAAGTTTCTGGTTTTTCACAAAACCAGTGGACATACCCCCCGTGGAGGATCAATTGCAGGAGCTAGAGGCAAAATTGAGCTAAACCCTTCATACCCAAGGTAGATTAGGTCATTGCTAAGAGGCCTATCTATTCAATTTTGATTTCCCCTCTCTCTACAGCCCACAACAGCAGGCGGCGCTTTTCTATGCAGATTTCTGAAGAGTTTGATAAGATTACATCCTAATTCACTCATTTGGACACCAAATTGAATGCTTTAAAGCTTGGAGAGTTTAGCAAATACATTGCTAAGGCCTTGTGATTCTTGGTTGCAGCTCATTTCATGTATTTGGAGCTCATTGAAGTGATTTATCAGAGGTGTGCAGGTTTGCAGAAATTCTGTCCAGAAACAGAGCATTTTTAATCAAGGCATTAATCTTTGCCTATATCAAATTGGCCAAATTCCTCTGGTACAAGTAGAGTCCTATGAGTTGCTAAACTTTTGAATCAAAAAGTTTTGGATTTGGAGAAGATTTGAAGGAGATAGAGCAATTTTAGTGAGAGGTGGTACCTGACAGGTGCAGAAAAATTCAAACCAGAGGTTACAAAAATTGGTGGTTCTCATTCCCCTTGAAGAATTGGATCAAACCCTTCTAGGATATGTTGGAGCAATGTGTTGGGAAGCTAATGCAAGTTGAATCATTGAATTTGGACAAGATTTGAAGGATTTAGAGCATAATCTTGACTGGTTACTGGCGAGAATTTACTGGCGAGAAAAAAACCAGAAAATTTTTTGTGAAGGAGTTTCATTTGATTTCAACTTTGATCGAGTGTACATTGTTGGTGAACCATTGTGGGATGTTAATGCACACAATTTGCAAGAATTTGATGTGATTTGGAGAGATTTGGAGCATTACAGGTACTTCGTACATTGTAATCGAAAGGGTACATCTACTCTATTTTTTTGCAACAATGGGAGATGGTCCGATACAGATTGTTGGCGAGAAGCTTGATCGCACTAACTTTCAAGTGTGGAAGTTTCGAATGAAGAGTTTTTTGAAAGGCAAAGGTTTATGGAGTCTTGTCTCGGAGGAAGATCCGGAGCCATACTTACCTCCTCAACCAAATAATGCTCAGTTTTACTGGCTCACAAGCAATGGGTAGAGCGGTCCTCGAAGGTGTTGCATTATTTTTCAATATGTGTAACAGATGCCTTGCTTATTCACATCCAAGATGCAGATACACCGAAAGAAGCATGGGGTATCTTGTGCAGAATGTATGAGACAGACACTGGTGCCAGGAAGATACAACTAAAGCAACAGATTCACAGTGTAACACGAAGGAATCGGAGTATACATGAGTATGTTCAGGAAATCAAGGGTTATGCTGATTCCTTGTCATCAATCCATGCCCCAATGGATGATGATGATTTGGTTGCACTCACGTTGCATGGTTTAGGCAAAGAATACAAATCTTTTGACACTTCCATCTCAGTAAGGTTGGGAGGAATGCCAGACTTTAATGAGCTTGTGTCATTGCTCATTGTGGAAGAATTGAAGCTTGGCCTTGGTGGTATGAGTGTTACAGGTGGTGCATCCTCGTCAAGCAATGATGAACATGCAAGAAATCAAGCTTTTTACTCATCTAGAGGCTTTCGAGGCAGGGGGAGATTCGCATCATGTGGACGTGGTGGTAATGGTCGTGGATGGCAGGATAGGCCTCCACAGCAGAATTTTCAGCCTTCATATGGTGCTCGAGGTGGTCGTGGTTATGCACCTCAGCGAGGCAGAGGTAACCCCCGTGGACGAGGACGTTGGCAAGGCCAACAAAATTCTATGCAAGATGTGGAATGCCATTATTGTGGCAAATATGGTCATATGGCGAGAGATTGCTTTCGCAAACAGAATGATTTGAGAGGGGGAAGAGCACAACGTGGTGGTCATTATGGTGGAAACTATGCACAACATGGTGGCAACTATGCATCAAGTAGCAATGATGGAACTGCAAATCATTTGTTTGCCATGAAGCATGTTGTGGGTTCTATGACAACAAATGCTGAGAATGATGATACATGGTACATGGACTCAGGAGCATCAAACCATATGACATGTCATGGAGAATGGTTTGAGCACATGAAGCCAATGGATGTGAAGGGCTATGTGGAAACAGGTGATGATACCCAGCATGTCATTACACATGTTGGAAGTGTACCATTGGTCATGCATAATGGTCAGACAAAGTCTATGTCAGATGTGCTGTATGTGCCTTCGATCACTAAAAGCTTGGCCTCAGTTGGTCAAATGGTAGAACAGGGATTACAGGTTAGATTCAATGAGCATGGATGCTTCGTTGAAGACTTTAAACATGGATGTAGAGTGATTGCTAAAGGCAAGAAAGAAGGAAGACTGTTTAAGCTGGATGCTGGAATTCCTGAGCTAAAATCAGCCATGTTCTCAAAGAGCAGGAATGTGGTACAGGATATTGACATGTGGCACAAGAGGATTGGACATGTCAATATACAGAGATTAAAGAACATGCAAACAAGGGGCATTGTCAGTGGATTGCCTCGATTTAAATATAATGGACATATGCATGTTTGTGAAGCCTGTCAGTTTGGGAAGCAGGCAAGGTTGAGGTTTCCTAGAGAAGGAAACATGAGTAATAGACCACTTGAAATAGTGCACAGTGATGTATGGGGCCCAGCACAAAACCCATCTATCAAAGGAAGTCTATACTATGTGACATTTATAGATGACTTCAGCAGGATGACATGGATATATTTTTTGAGAGAGAAGAGTGAAGTGCTGGAAAAATTCATGGATTTTAAAGCTCTTGTAGAAAAACAATATGGCTGTTGGATTAAGTGTCTGAGAACAGATGGAGGTGGTGAATACACCTCAAAAGCATTTGAGCATTTCTTGCGGAAGCATGGGATAAGAAGACAGTTGACATGCAGGTATACACCTCAGCAGAATGGTGTGGCTGAGAGAAAGAATCGTGTCATATGTGAAGTGGCAAGGGCAATGCTCAATGAAAAGAGCATGCCAGATTACTATTGGGCAGAAGCATGTGCTACTGCAGTTTATATATTGAACAAAACACCTACAGCAGCCATTCATGGAAGCACGCCAGAGATGCGGCTCACAGGTTATAGGCCAGACATTGGACATCTTAAAGTCTTTGGATGTGTAGCTTATGTTCATGTGCCTGATGAAAGAAGACGGAAATTGGATCCTAAGGCAGAGAAATGTGTATTTGTTGGATATGCACAGGATCGCAAAGCTTACAAATGCTATAACCCTCAAACTAGACAAGTAGTCATCTCACGAGATGTTGTATTCGATGAGCTTGCTAGTTGGTATAAAGCCAAAGATGAGGGAGTCATTGACACACTTGAGGCGAATGTGCCTGTGAACTTGCCATCACAAGCAAGTTCTAGTTCTACTACTATGTCTGGGCCAGCAGCAGAAGCTGAGAGTAGTAGCAGTGTACGTCCATGGTCAGGACGTCTGAGACATGAGAGTGTGAGCACTGGGAGTAGTGCTATGGATAAAGGCAAGAAGAAAGTCGAGGGAATTGGGATCACAGGTTATGAGTCCTCTAGCTCAGAGAGTTTGGATGAGGAGCTAGGGATACCTGTTGTACGCACACCTGGTGTTAGGCAGGACAGATATGTGCCACCACATGCTCGAGTTACAGGTGTACAGAGTGACCCGCATGCATTGCGGAGATCCCAGAGGGTCAGATATCCTGTTGACAGGTTGACATACAGAGATTTTGCTATGCACTATGCATACATGACATCTATGGTGAAGCATGTGGAACCTACATGCTATACAGAGGCTGTTGGAGAGCATGTATGGGAAAAAGCAATGGATGTGGAAATGGACGCATTGGTCCATAATGATACATGGGACTTGGTTGCTCTACCAAAGGATAAGAATGTTATTGGATGTAAATGGGTTTACAAAGTGAAGTGCAAATCTGATGGTTCTATTGAAAGACATAAGGCAAGATTGGTAGCAAAGGGTTATGCACAGACCCATGGATTGGATTATGATGAGACGTTTAGCCCAGTGGCTAAGATGGGCACAGTGAGAGCAGTCATTGCTATGGCTGCAGCTAATGGCTGGGAAATGCATCAGATGGATGTTAAGAATGCATTTCTGAATGGAGATTTACAAGAGGAAGTATACATGGCACAGCCAGAAGGGTATGTACACCCTAGATATCCCACTCACGTATGCAGGTTGAAAAAGGCATTGTATGGTCTGAAGCAAGCACCTCGTGCTTGGAGTGATAAGATGAGCAGATATCTTATCTCACTTGGTTTTCAGACTTCTACAGCAGATTCTTCACTGTATGTGAAGAAGACACAGCATGGGATTGTGTTACTAGTCATCTATGTGGATGACTTGATTATTACAGGTGATCATGGTGCAGATGTGATGCATGTCAAGAAAGCCTTGAGTGGGCAATTTGACATGAAAGATCTTGGTGAGTTGAGATACTTCCTTGGCATTGAAGTGGTGAAAGATCATGGAGGTACTTGGTTAGTACAGCGCCAATATGCCTTGGATATGTTGGCAAAGTATGGCATGACAGGGTGTAAGCCTATGAGTACACCATTGGAGCAAAATGTGAAATTGCGGGCTGATTATGGCGAGGAATTGGATGATCCTTCTATGTACAGGAAGATGGTTGGTAGTCTCATATACATGACTATCACACGCCCAGATTTGAGTTATGCAGTGGGGCTAGTGAGTCAGTTTATGCAGAGCCCCAGGAAACCACATTTGGATGCAGTGAGACGCATCATGAGATATGTGAAAACCACAGCACATTATGGTTTATTCTATGAGAGTGGTAAAAGCTTGGACATACATGGCTACACAGATGCTGATTGGGCAGGTAGCGCATATGACAGGAGGTCTACTAGTGGATATGCTTTTACACTTGGCAGTGCTGTGGTGAGTTGGAGTAGCAAAAAGCAACCTACAGTTGCTTTATCCAGTACAGAGGCTGAGTACAGAGGTGCAGCCATTGCTACTTGTGAGGCTATATGGTTAAAGAGTCTCTTGGCAGATTTATGTGAGCCTCTTGATGGCAAAGTTGTCATACATTGTGACAACATGAGCAGTATGCAGTTGGCAAAGAATCCAGTATTTCATGCGAGGACCAAACACATAGAGGTCCATTATCACTTTGTCAGAGAAAAGGTGCTGGATGGTACAGTTGATCTTCACTATGTGAAGACTGATGAGCAGGTGGCTGATATCTTCACGAAGCCACTTAGCAGGGAGAAGTTTGAGTACTTCCGGACTATGTTGGGAGTACATGGGATGAGCTTGAGGGGGAGTGTTGAGAGTGTTGATATCCCAAGCTCATCTACATCTTCATCGACAGTACATCATGAGCTTGAGAGGGGCTGTTGAGATTCAAGCTCGATGTCAGTATGAGCCAGCTATGCTATGTGCTGGCAGATTAGGTAGGAACATGTGTGAGACATAAATGACCGCGTGTCCAGCTGGTCATAGTGTGTGTGGACATTACATTAGGTTTACTTTGTAGTGTGGACATAACACTATGTTGTGTTCTCCTTTGTGTGTGTGAGAGAGATGGTGACTATGGCTTCTCTCCTTCTTTATGGTTGATGATTATGGATTAGGGTTTGCTTCTCTTGTGTGTGTTACATCCTGCTTCTGTTTTTTATCAAAGCTCACGTCTGAAAAGTTCTTGAGATTCTAAGGAAGCACCAACTCTTTGCAAAAAAGAGCAAATGTACTTTCTCTGTGTCGACCATGTTGAATACTTGGGCCTTTTGGTATCCAAAGATGGAATTTCTCTAGATTCTGCAAAAGTCCAAGTAGTCATAGATTGGCTTGAACCAAAGACAGTGAAAGAAGTCAGGGGATTCTCGGGATTAACTGGTTGGTATAGAATTTTTATACCTAAGTATGCTCTCATAGCTTCCTCTTGACTAATCTTCTCAAGAAGAATACCCCGTTTCAATGGTCTGCCCAGGGGTCAAAGTGCTTTTGATAAGCTGAAGACCGCCTTGGTAACCGATCCTGTTCTGAAGTTGCCAAATTTCTCTCTACCCTTTGAGGTAGTAACTGATGCCAGTGGTTTTTCCCTGGGAGGTGCGCTCATGCAGGAACGTCATGCAGTGGCCTATGAATCCTGAAAAATCAGAACGCATGAGAGAAATTATGCTGTCCACGACTTGGAGCTACTTTCAGTAGTCTATGTCGTGAAGTTGTGGAGACATTACCTATCTGGGTCAAAGATTCACTTTGATGACAGATCATCAGAGCTTAAAGTGGATCTTCACTCAGAAGGATCTCAACATGCACCAAAAAAGGTGGATGAAGACCTTGCAGGAATTTGATTTTGAAATCAAGTATCACCCAGGCAAAGAAAATGTGGTAGTAGATGCCCTCAGCAGAAAAGCCTCCTTACTTTGCAATCACAGTGGTGTCAAATCCATTGATTAATGAAGCAAGAGAGAAGATCATACAAGAAAGATTCTTTGGCCCTATTGCTACCCCAATTATGCAAGAAAGCAAAACTCCTCAGAAGTTGAACCGAGTTCAAGGGTACAGCCTAGATGAAGGAATTATGTATTATAATAGCAGGCTATGCATTCCCAATGATGAGGGAACTAAGTCAAATTCTGAATGAAGGACATCCAGGTTTCATCAAGACCTACATGTCTATAAAGAAAAGCTTCTTTTGGCCTGGACTAAAAAAGGATGTACTTAATCATGTACGTCAATGTACGTCAATGCCTCATATGTCAGAAAGTCAAAGCCAAGAGAATAAAAATGCCTAGGAAGTTACATCCATTAGACATCCCCCAAATGAAGTGAGAATGTATCAGTATGGATTTTATTACTAGACTACCTTCAGTGCAATCAGGTTACAACTCCATCTTCGTGGTAGTTGACAGACTAACCAAAGTTGCCCATCTAATTCCACTAAAAGAAACCTACACTGTAGTAGATGTGGCTAGAGTGTTCCTCAAGGATATCTTCAGATTGCATGGCCTACCCAGGAGAATAGTAAGTGATCGAGATCCCAAATTCACGTCAAGATTCTAGACTGCATTCTTTGAAGCAGTAGGAACTTTCTTGGATCTCAGCACAGCTCACCCGATGGTCAAACAGAAAGGGTGAACCAAGTAATAGAAGATATACTTCGGTCATGCTGTGGCAGGGAACCCAAGAAGTGGCTGAGCTATCTGCACCTAGTCGAATTCGCCTACAATGCTTCTTATCATCGAAGTATTCGGATGAGCCCTTTCAAAGCTCTATATGGACAAGACTGCTTAACACCATTAACTTGGTCTGACCCATTGATTAGGGTCGAGATGTCTAGATAGATGCTTGACGACATGGAGCAGTAGATGCAGTCAATCCGCAAGGATATAAAAGCTACCCCCAGGATAGACAGAAGTAGTATGTAGATAATTTATTGTGACAATCTTAGTAGTATACAACATTAGGAGAAATATGGACTCTCCATTTTTTCCCTTAAGGGCTTTCTCTCTCTTCCATGAATCAAGGAAAAGTGGTGAAAAAATGTTATAATATTTTCATTATCTCTCCTCTTTTAGAATCAAGGAGATCTCTTTATATTGTTTTTATAAGAAATTCACCTATTATTTTATTGTATTACTATCCCATGTCCAAAGTTAGGACCACCTGTCCTCAAAATTCTCAAATTTGAAATAATAATATTTGATTTGATTTAAAAACGTGAAGCATCTAAGATGTGATACTCTTAAATACCCACATGACTTTTCAACTTCTAAATCCTTTAAATGGATTGCATTTATGTTTTCCAAAATAGGAGAAGAAAAAAAACAAAATAACTTGATGTGGACATCACATTTTCGAATTTCTTCCCATGCCTACCTCTATGCTCTAAGAGTGTGGTTGTTAAGTTTTGTCATTTATACAGGGGTTTATGAATTTTTTCTTCATTTAGAGAATTTGCTAGATTTTTAGAATAGGGTTTTTAGTGTAGGGCGATCTTAGTATGCTTTGATGAGATATCACTTTAGGTTTTTCACTTTCTCTCCTTTGTATAGAGCCCTTTCAGAGCTCTGTATGGACAATATTGCCTTACACCATTGACTTGGTCCGATCCATTGATCAGGGTCAAGATGTCTAGGCAGATGCTTGATGACATGGACCAGCAAATGTAATAAATCCGTAAAGATATTAAGGCTATCCAAGATAGGCAAAAGTAGTATGCAGATAAAAAGAGATCAGAGAGAGTGTTTGAAGAGTCACATATGGTCTTCGTTCGAGTACGACCCAAAAAAAGTTCCTTATCTTTAGGGAAGTACAAGAAGCTCTCTCCTAGATACTGTGGACCATATGTTGTTATAAAGAAAGTAGGCGATTTAGCTTATAAACTTCTTCTGCCTCCCCATATCAAGGTACATAATGTATTCCATGTCAGTTTGCTTAAGAAATATGTACCCAGCTTGAGTCACGTGCTTGATGATGAACAATTGATTTCTCCGACTCAAGGCCAGATGGTACTCCAACTTGAAGAAATCCTTGACGGTCGGGGGAAGGTTCTCAGGAGCAAAGTCCTCAGAGAGTTTTTAGTCAAGTGGAAGTTCTTCCCTCAAAGATGCCACTTGAGAGAAAGAAGAAGAGTTGGTAAAAGATTACCCCCACTTTGCGAGATGAGGACATCTCGCGTTTTTCAAGTAGGAGAGGATGTAAGATTCTTCCTCAACCTGAATAATGAATAAGCTTATACCTCAATTGTTGAGATTCAAGCTCGATGTCAGCTTGTGCCAGCTATGCTATGTGCTGGCATGTTAGGTAGGAACATGTGTGAGACATAAATGACCACGTCCAGCTGGTCATAGTGTGTGGACATTAGCTAGGGTTAGTAGTGTGTGGACACAACACATAGTGTGAGTTGTTTATTATGGATTATGGCTTTATGCATTGTGTTAGAAGGGAGATGGCTTCCCTCTATGGTTAGGGTTTGCAATATACATTAGAATTTGCTCCTGTGTGTGTGTCTCCTCTCCCTCTACCTATTTTTCATCATGGTATCAGAGCCTGGTGCTCTGTATTAGGCTTTATGAGTGAGTGAGAGAAGAGGGAGAAGAAGCTGTGAAGCTTGCCACCATTGATGCTGTGAAGCTTGGAGCACACCGATTTTTGTTAGATCTGAGAGCTTGGCCTACCGGGTAAGGACTACTAAACACCCTTGAGCGGATTGCACGTGATTCAAGCACAAACAAGGCAAATTAGGGTTGCCCAAAGCAAAAGAAAATTTTGGGTTTTTGGAAGCTTTCCATTGGAGCTTGGAAGCGCGGTGATGTATTGTGAAAATAGATGCAATCTGGCAAAGAAACATGTATGAGACAAGGATTAATGTATTGGCAACTCATGTGCAAGCCCTACAGTGAATTTGGAGCAAGTATGATGCATTTGAATGAGTGAAAAATTACTGTTTTTGAAGCTCTCACAAAACAGAGAAAAAGAGTCACTTGGTGGATGAAATTAGAGCTAGTTTTTGGCAAAAATCAATCAATTGATGGGTTCTACACAAGCCTTGGAGTGTTAGGAATCTACATATGCTATCAATTGACACTACAATCAACTCAAATCCCCTCTACAGCCCCCTCTACAGCAAACGACGCAGCTCATACAGAGAAAACAGAGTATTTTTGTTGAAATTTTGCAAGAGGAGGTCAAATACAAGCTATTTGATTGATAACTTCCAAAATTGGCTTAGCAAATTTGTGATTCACACTAGTGAGGAGGTTGCTATCTGATTGGTTGGAGCAATTATGCCTTATGGAGCTGGAAATGAGCTGATTAAACAGGCTGTCTATTGTCATTAATGAAACAAAGTGTGATTAATCGACTAATTACTCTCTCATCTTAAACAATTGGTCTAATTACTTTTACATGGAGTTAGTGGACATCATTGCTAAGATAATGAATGCTTGGTCTCTCAATTTGGATAAGCATTAAAGAAATTATAACCATTCTACAACTGGTGTTATTGGTTTTACTGGTTTTTCTGGTTTTTCTCAAAACAGAGAAGGGGGTTTGACAAAATTGGTATGTACGCATCTTGGTTGGTGTTGATATGCAACATTGAGCTTATTTAGGTGTCAATGCAGGTTATCCACACTTTATTGAACCACTACATTGCAATTTGAAGCCTTGGAAAGTGCGCCAAAACAGGGTACCTTGGACTACATATGCCAGTTCATTTTGGATGCAATCAGTTCGATTTTCTACATCAAAAGTGAAGTTTGTTGACTACTTTGGAGTATCTAGAACACTCATTAGAGTGTGGTTGAGCTGAGGAAGGCTCATTTATATATTTGGATGTGTGCGGAAGGTGCATTTGCATTGAGCAAATATATCAGATAACCCAGTACAAATTGTGGGTGAAAAGCTGGATAGGAAGAACTTCCAGGCATGGAAGTACACGATCAAAAGTTTTCTGAAGGGAAAAGGTTTTTGGAATCTTATTACAGGTGTAGAGCCAGAGTCAAAACTACCCCGACACAACCTACACAGTAGGTTGTCGGGGTAGCAGGTTATAGCTCGTATAAGCAATGGTCAGAAAGAGTCAGAAAGAGCATACAAAGTTTTGCATTATCTGTCTATATGTATCTCGGATGCTATACTCATACATATACATGATGCTGAGAATCCCAAGGATGCATGGGATACATTGGCAAAGCTGTTTGATACAGACACTAGTGCTCGCAAGTCTTAGTTGTTGCGATGATAACAGATTCATAATGTGAAACGGAAAGGAAGGAGCATCCATGATTATGTACAAGAGATAAAGAAGTATGCAGATGCATTGGCAACAATCAATGCCCCCATGCCTGATGATGATTTGGTAGACATTACCTTGCGTGGTCTTGGTTGGCAAGGAGTATAAGTCTTTTGATACATCCATCTCGGTTCAGAGTACAAGTTTACCAGACTTTGATGAGTTGGTTTCACAGGTCAGATAGAAAATTCGAAGAAGCAGATATGGTCTTCATTCGAGTACGCCCCAAAAGAAGTTCTCTATCTCTTGGGAAGTACAAGAAGTTATCCCCCAGATACTATGGGCCATATCTGATTACAAAGAAAGTAGGTGACTTAGCCTATGAACTTCTTCTGCCTCCTCATCTCAAAGTACATAATGTATTTCATGTCAGCCTACTTAAGAAGTATGTACCGAGCCCGAATCATGTGCTTAATGATGAACTCTTAACTTCAAGGGCATATGGAACTCCAACCTGAAGAAATCCTTGATGTTCGAGAGAAGGTTCTCAGGAACAGAATTCTGAGAGAAATATTGCTCAAATGAAGTTCTATCCTTTTGAAGATGCCACCTGGGAGAAAGAAGCTGAACTGATGCAGGATTACCCCCAATTTCATCTCGCATTTTTCAAGTGTGGGAGAGGATGTAAGATTCCTCCCTAGCCCCTAACACCATATTGGGGAATATGGGAATTTCCCACAAGTTTGGGACACGTGGTCAAAAGTTTGGATTAACCATAACTTGAACACCACTAATCCAAAATGAGCGCTTCATTCTTCAAGTGCTTTCCAATGATAGGTCATATGATAGGGTTTTGAGAAACTTATAAACATGTTATCCATGTCCCCCTTTTTTAAGTATTCAAAAATGGGAATTGGGAAATTCCCAAATTCACTAATATGGTGTTCCCTCAAGATGTCCAGTTTCTTCCCCTGTAATCAATCCCCTTTTCAGGATAATAAAAGATCTTGTTTCTACCTGTTTTGGCCTAGAGAGAGAAAATGTTCTAGAGAGAGATAATTGAGTTTTTAGATATATTTGGATGGAAAAATATTCCTTCTTATTAAAACAAATTTTCCCAAAACAAAAGTTTAAAAAGAAATTCCTAAGGTGCATTAGAAATAAATTATAATGTGCACAAAAAACCTTAGCCTAAGGGTCTAGATTTTCTAAAAATTTTGGATTAAGGTTCTTATGGACCAATAAGATTAATCCAAATGTAGGGAGGAGATAAATTGAAGAATAAAAGAAACCCCCCCCAAAATGAGTAAATGCTCACATAAGATGAAGAGTGGACTAAGGACCAAAGAAAAGAGTAAAAAAACTGAATTTTGAGGCAAAGAGATGGTTGGTGAGCCTCTTGGTATGCCTGACATTTCTGTAGGGCATTCTTATGGTGATGCAGAGTCTAGTGGCTCTGAAGAGAGTCTTGATGATGAGCTTGGGATTCTAGCTATTAGAACACCTGGTGTAAGAAAGGCAAGAGAACCTGCAAAAATACCAAGTAGTGATTATGGACAATGCAAGTCAGGGAGATTTAGAAAACTTGTTGATAGGTTGACATATGATGGTTGTGTCACTCATCATTATGCATGTATGGCCAAAGTTATGCAAGATGTTGAACCCACATGTTTTGAAGAAGCTGTTGGGAATTTAGATTGGGAGAAAGCCACGGATGAAGAAATGGCTGCATTGGATACAAATGAGACTTGGGACTTGGTGCCCTTGCCTGCTGAGGACAAGAAGGCCCACTATGTATAGGAAGATAGTGGGTAGCTTGATTTACATGACGATCACCAGGCCATATTTGAACTATACAGTTGGATTACAGAGTTAGTTTATGCAAGTTCCTATGAAGCCACATTTGGATGGTGTGAGGCACACATTGTGCTATGTGAAATGAGGCTGGTACAGTGTTGCAGGTGTTTGGATACACCAATGCAGATTGGCTTGGTAGTATCGCAGATATGACATCTACTAGTGGATTTATGTTCTCTTTTGGGAGTGGTGTTGTGACATGGAGCATTAAGAAGAAGCCAATAGTTGCCTTGTCGAGTATAGAGGTATAGGGATGCTGCTATGGTAGCATGTGAGGTAGCTTGGTTGCACAAGCTACTTGGTGATTTGGGGCTGCGGATTGACAGTAGATAGGTTGTCATCTTGCTGATTGAGAAAATCAAACTCAGTGACTCCTTTCATGATGCATCTACTAGCCATGATGATAATGGCAAAAAAAAATCAGGCTCACGAGGATTTAGAGGCAGGGGGAGATTCGCATCACGTGGCCGTGGTAATGGTTGTGGATGGTAGGACAGGTCACCACAACAGAATTTTCAGCCTACATATTGTGCTAGAGGTGGTCATGGATATACACCTCAAAGAGGTAGAGGTAATCCTCGTGGTAGAGGATGTTGGCAAGGCCAAAAAACATCTATGCAAAATGTGGAATGCCATTACTGTGGGAAATTTGGTCATATGGCACGTGATTGTTTCCACAAACAAAATGATTTGAGAGGGGGTAGAGCAGAACATGGTGGACATTATGCACAACATGGTGGAAATTATGCATCAAGCAGTAATGATGGCAGCGCAAATCACTTGTTTGCCCCATGAAACATGTTGTGGGATCTATGATGTCGAATGGTAAAAATGATGACACTTGGTATATGGACTCTGGTGCATCAAACCATATGACTTGTCATGGTGAATGGTTTGAGCATATGAAGCCTATGGATGTGAAAGGCTATGTGGAGACAGGAGATGATACCCAACATGCCATTACACATGTTGGAAGTGTACCATTGGTTATGCACAGTGGTGCCTTCTATTACAAAAAGTTTGGCCTCAGTTGGTCAAATGGTGGAACAGGGTTTATAGGTTCGTTTCAACGAGCATGGTTGCTTCGTTGAGGATTTCAAAAAGGATTTCAAAAATGGATGTAGAGTCATTGCCAAAGGCAAGAAAGAAGGCAAGTTATTTAAGCTGGATGCTGGGATTCCTGAGTTGAAATCAGCCATGTTCTCTAAAAGCCGGAATGTGACATGTGGCATAAGAGGATTGGACATGTGAACATACAAAGGTTAAAGAACATGCAGGCAAGAGGCATTGTTAGTGGGCTGCCTAGATTCAAGTATGATGGGAATATGCATGTTTGTGATGCCTGTCAGTTTGGAAAGCAGGCAAGGCTGCCATTTCCTAGAGAAGGCAGCATGAGTAGTAGGCCACTTGAAATAGTTCATAGCGATGTATGGGGTCCTGCACAAAACCCATCCATTAAAGGCAGCTTATATTATGTGACATTCATTGATGATTTCAGCAGAATGACTTGGATTTACTTTCTCAGAGAGAAAAGTGAAGTGTTGGGAAAGTTTATGGATTTCAAAGCTTTTGCAGAGAAGCAATATGGCTCTTGGATAAAATGTTTGAGGATAGATGGAGGTGGTGAACACACCTCACATGCTTTTTGAGCATTTCTTGAGAAAGCATGGCATAAGAAGGCAGTTAACTTGTAGGTATACACCTCAACAAAATGGTGTTGCTGAGAGAAAGAATAGAGTCATTTGTGAAGTGGCCAGGGTAGTGCTCAATGAAAAGAGCATGCTAGACTATTATTGGGAAGAAGCATGTGCCACTGCAGTGTATATACTTAATAAGACACCCACAGCAGCCATACATGGAAGTATGCAAGAGATGCGGCTTACAGGTTTTAGGCCAGACATTAGACACCTCAAAGTGTTTGGTTGCATAGCTTATGTACATGTGCCTGACGAGAGAAGGAGGAAGTTGGATCCTAAGGCAGAAAAGTGTGTGTTTGTTGGATATGCACAGGATCACAAGGCATATAAATGTTACAATCCACAAACTAGGCAAGTGGTTATCCCACGAGATGTGGTGTTTGATGAACTTGCTAGTTGGTACAAAGCAAAGGATGAGGGTGTCATTGATTCTCTTGATGCTGATGTACATGTGAACTTGCCACAAGCAAGTTCTATTTCTATGTCTAGCCTAGCAGAGTTTGAGAATAGCACTATACGTCCATGGTCAGGATGCTTGAGGCATGAGAGCGTGAGCACTGGGAGTAGTGTTGTGG